>NW_008240122.1:623275-668517 GCF_000691975.1 Corvus brachyrhynchos | reverse complement strand
CTTTTTCTCATTTTATGTACAGATCTACTAAACTTCTCTCCCTTTATTTCTTTTCTTTGTTCATTTGACAACAAACCTCTTTTTTTTTCTGAATCATTGCACTACTTTCTCCTTTTGCCTTTTTTCCTTATTCCCTGTACTTTTTTTCCTACCTGCATATTTTATTTTTTATTTTCTGTTCCTTCTCTTCCACTGCAAAGCTGATGGTATTGGAAAATTCTGTGGGGGCATATATATGGGAGTTTTTCATGTTGGTGGTGGTATTAATTTAAAGTGAATTTTAGATTAATAATAATGTAAAAGCTTGAAGTCTAAATAAATAAAAATTTAAAAACAAACAAAACCAAACCCCCAAAAACCAACAGAAGAGATGGCTAGAGTACTAGTCGTAAAATACTTGGTTTCTGTTTTTCTGTTCCACACTTCTCTGAAAGCTTTCTGTGATGAGGAGCACTTCTGAGGTAGATTCACAGCAATCTTTATTATCTCTTTTTTACCCTGTACTTCAGTTCTCTGTCTGTAAAATGCCAAATGTTAACTTCTACTATTATAATACTACTATTATCCACCATAATATATATTTCTCTTATATATATATTAACAGCTGTGAGATAGCCAAATTATGATCATATAGCTAGCTGAAGTAGATGGGCAGAAAATTTAACTTATGCCCTACTGAAATGTTTCATGCATAATCCTTGTAGTGCTGCTTTGTTAGTGGCTCACTCCTACAGAGCATCCTTTGCACTCAAAATTGCTGGGAAAATGAGGCAAAGGAATCAAGCTTTATGTTCCTATTCTGGAAGCAGTTCTTGATGAGAGTATCTTTCATGGTTTATTTTCACCAGTTAGGGTTAAGTAATAAATAGAAAGCTAAAATGGTTGGGAACTTGACACTTTTTTTTTTTTTTTAGTTGCAAAACACAGCTACCAGGGTAAAGGTGTTTTTAAGAAACCATGAAATTACTGCATTTTAAGTTGCAGAAGGAATTCTCAATAAGGGAAGTATTTTTATTTTATTTAAAATAAAAGTATGGAGAAAAGAATGATGGAATTCTGATAGTTAAGTACTGTAAGTACTGTATATACTGCTGAATGGGTCTTGTTTATATCAGTAAATTAATTAAGATCTTAAAAGGGGTGTTTTGTATAGCTTAGAAAACTGGTTTTTTTTTATTTTTGTCAAATGTAAAACCAAATGTGCCTGAAATGACCTGCAAAAACATTAAAATGCTCAAGAAAATGATCCACACAACACATCAATCTTGCTTTCTAATCATGCTTTGTTTCCTCATTTGAGACTGAACAGACTGAGAACAGGAGCATTACAGGGATATTAGCTGTGTGTTACCATACTTCACCGGGAATTGATTCTAGACCTCTATGGGATCTTTTTCACCTTTTCAGCACTTTGTTGCTGCTCAGCTCCTGTGCTTAATACCACAGCTGTAGTAGAATTAAACTGGACTGGAATTTGAGCTTTAATTTAAGGTGGTAACTGTACTCAAAAGAAGTATAACAATGACAGGAAAATATTTCCTAAGCCCACATCCTGCTGCTGCTGTCTAGAGGTACAAGGGGGATGCTACTGTGCACACATTGGTGAAAAATGGGCGGGGGGGGGTCTCAGGGGCCTGGAATGGTTTACAGTGGGGGGGGAGTTTTCAAAGCTTTTAGCTGTTAAGCTCTGAATTTCCCTTAAGCATCCATAAACGCTGGTGAGAGAGCCGAATTTGGGAGAATTTTCGCAGAGATGATAAAAGGCATTTCCTTGTCACCAAGATACTCCTAAGATTTCAAAGCTGGTTGTCAATCACTCTCAGCAGGCAGGACTTCTAGCATATTTTAAAAGAGGGAAGGATAAGTAAAAGGAAGATCCTGTGAATGCATTTAACTTGTTACCTTTTTGGAAGTGATATTTTTCTAACAATTTTGGTAACTTGGAAAAAACAAACAGTGAGCAGAGGTGCATAGGGATACCTGTTTATTTATGAAGTTAGCCAACATAGTGATCTGAAAAGTAGTGTAAAGAAAGTTGGCTGCTTACAAAAACAGTAAAAGTGTAGCCAGCATCTAAATGGAACAGAAAATATAATTTTCTACCTGAATGGACATACTTAGAACATATGCTTTACCTAAGGAAATATAATTATGGAAGGGAAAACAAACAATTTCACTTCTTAAAGATCACAGCTTTCAAAAAGCTTTAGAGCTAGACAGAGTCTCAGAAAATAAGAGGTTTTAAATGTAAAAAAAAAGTGTTCTGGAGCTTGATGCATTGATATTCACATCAATAAAAAATTAAAATATTGAACCATTAGGTTTAAGCATTATTTAGAGGTATTTTGGACTACTGAAAAGCAGAAATACAGAACCAGGTAGCAGAACTCCTTCTTATTCAAATTAATATCAATGCTGTATAAGGAACCAGAGAATGATACTTAAATTGAAAACAAATTAATTCAATAGATGGTAATGTATAATTTTCATTGAAAGACGACCAAAATATTTGGGAAGGAAACAAAAGAATGTCTTTGACAGCTAGTTCACGATAATGCTTTTAATAATGTATTTGTAGTTAAAATGTTATAAATGGGGCTAATTTTGGAAAGTGATTTTTTTTCACCAGTGCTGGGCTTTTCTGTATTGCTCTGTAAAACAGACCGTAAATTCTTACAAATAAGAAGTGCTCTAGTAAGTGCAGAGAGCAAAGAGCAAATTTATTTTTTAGGGAAAAACACACGTGCTATAGTTCTACAGGCTCAAGATGTAAACAGATTCAGTAAAAAAAAAAAATACTACGTGTGTTTCAGTTACTTCAGTTGGTCTTAGACCTTTTCCTGTGGAAGAAAAGTGAAGTTTTAAGGACTGGACATAAAGCTAATTCTATCATTTTGAATTACTATTATTTAAAACCAAAAGAGAACCTTTTCACTACATGAATGGCCAGTAGCATTAGCTTGAGAGGGTGAGGAAAATGCAGTGCTAAGAGCTTCATGTGAGCTCAGGTGTAAATGACAGCAACGCTGTTTTGATTTCCACAGGGCTGGGATTAAGCTCATACTGTATGGAATTTTCTAAATCTTAGGGAACAGAGTTGTCTTTTATTGGAAAGAAAAAACCCAATCAAACAGCTACAGTATTTTTTCTTGTTTACTGGTGAATTGCCTAATGTAGAAGATAGTTCAACTGTGAATAGAAGTCTAAAATGTGGCAAATGCAAAAAGAAAGAATTTTTTTCTGTTGTCCATAATGACCCCTTACCACTCCTATATTTCTCTTTTTTCATTAGGCATGACTCATGCCATAATTCTTTTGGAAAAGAAATAGAGTAATGCCAAGATAATTTGTTGTTCTGTGAAATAATTTGGGTTTTGTCCTCACAAAAATGCATGTAAGCTTTTAATTTTAAAGGAAGGAGAGGCCTGAGGTTTCATTCAATATTTAATGTTTATATTTTATACTCCCTGTAATGTGGGGTAATTCAGTCAACATAATATTTTTGGATGGTAGAAAAGTTCAAACATGAAAATTCCATTTGGACTGTCTGTGCTGCCTATCAGAAATCTCTAAGGGTATTTAATCATTCAGAATAAAAAAGGTTTCTTTAATTTTTAAACATGTATTTCATTTTATGTTTTATTTAAATTGTCTTAACATTTACATAGAAACCCTTGAAGGCTTGAAAACTTGAAATTTACGTTTGATTAAAAAATAAATAATTATGTAGCAGTGTGAGCAGAGATATATTAGAGAAAGGTATTTCATTTGAGTATGAAGATACTCTTACAATTACAAAATGTGACTTGCAAAAATTACTGATTTATGTAGTGATTATTTATTTTAAAGTAACTGGGAGCCAGATTCCAATAGGGGTGTTGTGGTACTCTTGCCTCCCACAACAGTGTGAATTTTTGAAGAAGGTCTGTACATGAGAAACTCGAAGCTGCAGAAGTGTAGTTAATGATGGCTTATGAGACAGGGGAATGAAAGGCACAAGGGTAGTTTCTTTTTCCATGTTAAGAGATGGGTGTTCTTGGAATCACTCAGGAAATATGGGCTAAGGGAGGCTGGGTTGGTGCTGCTGCTGTGAACCTTTGGGAAAAATAATTACAATAGGAAAGTCTAAACACTGTAAACATGGAAAAGGACATCACCAGCTGCATGGTGCTATGTGCAGCCTAGCATGGTCCGTGAGAGACCAGCACAGAGAGGAGAAATGAGCAGCATTGGAAGCAGCAAGTTCAAGTAGTAACTGAAAACCTTGAGCATTTCTTATGATAAACTTCTGCATCTTTACACTTTGATTCCACACAGCCAAATTACTGAAAATTTTCTGTATTTTCTCATAGTTACCAATTGTATGTTCCAGAAATGCTCAGTTTGGCCTAGTCTGCTATGTCACATTTAACTTGAGAGTCTCGTGAGGTTGATGGCAAGGCATGTATCATCCCCCTTTAACTTGCAATGTGTCCTACAGGGGCTTATGAAAACAGGTGAACCTTCATTGTTTAACAAACAGTACTAAAAAGAAGATATAAATATACTTCTGACTTAAATGTGCTAGTGACAGTTCATATGCTGTAATTTCTGAGTGTACCAGCAAAATGCTAAGCTACTCATGTTTGTCAGGTATTTCACTTACGGTTCGGGTTTCTTTAGCTCTTAAGCAAGGTCCTTACTATCACCACTAAGTGAGTGTTTTCCCAGTTGGCTAAGGGAGAATGAAAACTTTCATTAAAGCAGTTAACCCTTTAAAAAGAGTTTATTCAAATCTTCCTATTGACACCAATACACTGTATTCTCAATTTATAATTTACCAAATACTTGTTACTAAACAAATTTAGTTTCACTCATATCATGAGAATGCCAAGTATTTTCACATACTTTGGTGGAGAACTGAATGTGAGGCCTTTCTTTCTATTTGTCTTTCCTGTGTTATGACATTTTCTGGCTGGTAGGAACCTCAGACTAAACAGGATTTGATTTCTCTGTGATTGTAGCTTGCTTCCACTTTTGAGACATATGCTGGCTTGTTTTTCACCCTGTCTACTAGTCCGAGGTGATGTGGTCATTTAGTATGATTAATTTCATTTACAAATTAATTTACAGAAATTATTTTCTATGTGATTTGAAACTTGCATAGAAGCAATGCAATGATTTTAGTTTTTCATTGGAACCATTTGCTTGTAACTCTTTAGCAGATGTTTTTAGCCACATTCCGTGGTCTTTGGCAGGTATTCTTTGGCTTTGTCACAGTACAGAAGTACGCATAGCTGTGGCTGAAATTTACACCTTAAATAAAAGGTACAAGGTATGTTACACACAGAGGTTTCACGTGTAAATTTGCACACACTTCAGATCATGCTTTCCTTTCAGCTCTGAATGTTTTTCTCCAATACAATCATATTGATAAGCCAGCAAGCAGTAACAGTGGCTTTGTATTTTAAGCTTTGATACATATGCAAAATTTTGTTGACAGATTGTCAAAGTTAGTTGCTACTTCTGAGTAATTTTTAAGGCAAATACCCAGGATCAGATATTTGATATTGCTGTATTCACTTCTGTCTGTGATATCATTTGGCTTTGATACCATTAGTCATTAGAATGTCTCAATGTAATTCAAATCTTCATGGTTTTCAAAGAGCCATAACAAAAAAAAAAAACCCAAACATTTTATTGCATCATTTACTGTGGGGAGGGAGAAATGAAAATGAGGTATTTTCACCTTGAGAATTAATTTGAAAACTTTGACTTTTTTTTTTATGTAGAGAAAGCTGTTCAAAACCAGTTTATATCTCTCTAGACAGAGATATCCCTAGATTTTTAATCCCAGATATTTGTTTTAAGAATTTACATGCTATTTCAGTTTGTTAAACTGAAATTTGAAAAATATGTAGTTAAAACCTGCCCCGGTGTTTTAGCTTTTTCTGAGATTTTTGAATCACAGCTGGTTAATAAGAATTTTGTCTTCACTTCTTCCACGCCTACTTTAAAAGCACTTTTTCTGTCACACGGCTTGTACAGTTTTCTCATAGGGATATATAATGGGGTTCATCAAAGTGAAAAAAGTGAGTCACACAATCATTTATTTACTCATGTAAGACAATAATGGTGTTGACAGTTACCTGGACAGGCTTTCATTTCATTAGACTATGGAAAATCTGTGTGTTAAAAATTCGTAGCAGACTTGATGACAAGTGAACAGAAAGAAATTCAGTCAGGGGTGCATGGTGGTTACTGTCTCATTTAATGCTGTTTGTTGCCTTTTGGCAATAACGAGCAGAAATGGTGTTGCTCTGAATTTTCTAGAATATTTAATTACATAAATTATGACAAGGAAGTCCAGTTTTCATGGTATAGAGAGTCAAATTATATATATTTTTATTTTATTACTATTAAAATATCAGTTTAGATTCTAAAATCATGTCTATCTAGTTTCATGAGCACAAGTTATCTAATAGTCATAGGTAAGATTTTATGTTTATCTGCTAGACACATGACTACAATTCAAGTATAGGATTCCCTGCTGTCTGTTTTGCTTTCCAGCCCTGTGGGACTGGAGTTTCAAGAATTAGTAGCGCTGGCTGACTAACAGCAGAAGACCTTTTCCAGGAGTGCTGGAACAGTATTTTGGAATCACTCTGAATGTTAGGCTGGCTCTCATCAGAGACAAGAAGGTTCCTGACAGTGGTTTCATCTTGTAGGAGTGTTTTAATTACTTGTTTGCTACAGTTCTTTCAGGAACTGTTGAAATAGAGAAGAGCCCTGCATTCCCCAGTTAATATTTTCTTTGACTAGCTTGTTTGGTAGATTTTTCTGTGAGTGAAATGGTATGTTTGACACCAGGAAATATTTTTGCTTTGAAATTTTTATGTGTAAGGTAATTCTTTATGTCAGGGGCATTGAAATCTTCATTAAAACCTCTACAGAAAATGTAAACAAAATATGAGACAGTTCTTTACCTGTCCTTTATATTCCTTTCCTTTCAGCTGCTGCACACCTTGCTGTCTTTTCCCAATTCTGTTCAACTGTGTAATGCTGCATAGTAAAATATGAGATAAAGAATTGAAATGTAATTATTTTGAATTAACTTACTATGTCTTTAGCCATGCATCAGGTTTATTTTCTGAGGCGATGTATAACCACATTTGTATCTATCTATCTAGTGTGAAAAGCAAAGATGGTCAGCATCAAGTGTTCATCACAAATTAGTCATGTTCCTTCTTCCACTGTCTTTAATGACTAGATGTAGTGTGTAACTTCCAGACACTGCATATGTACCCTTTAGCTGTCCATAACAAGTAATAAAGAATCTGAGACACTGCTTGACTTTTAAAATTCACTGGTGAGCAGAGTTCACTTGTGTGAAAGGCTGCCTTTATTAGTACCTTACTTGTCTTCTGAGTTTAATTTAGTATCTCCCTGGTGGGCAACTGCATGGGAGGTAATCAGCTTGATATAGTGGCTTTAGGGAGTGCATTTTGTTTCCATAATTGGCCTACATTCCATCTGCACAGAATCTGACTTAAGATATCCAAAGGTTTTTGCAAGGTAAGCATCACTGAAATTCAAGCCTAGAATTTTTGTCATGTCATATCCGTGCTATATTTATTTACATGTGGTTTGCACAATCCATTCTGACTATACACTTAAAACTTTGCTTTTATCTGAATTTCTTTCATCTGAGAGATCACTCATTTCTGTTTTTAACAATTTTTTTTTCAGTAGCATTTGTCATCTGATTTGAAATGTAAATTTAAAAAAAAGACATGCATAGATTTTTAAATTCTCTGTCCAGTCATTTAGATTTACATTTTCCACCGAACTGTTTGAACAGTAAATTATCAGAAAGTAAGTAAAGCATTTTTACTTATTCTCAGCAAACTGCATTCAGAGGATGAGAAGAACACCTCCACTGGATGAACTGCAGCCGCCTCCGTACCAGGATGACAGTGGTTCTCCTCATCTTTCCTGTACGCCTTCTGAAGTTGGAGACAGCAAATGCGAATATTCCCAGTGTAGCAACAGTCCAAGATGTTCATATAAATGCCCAAGTGAGGGAAGCACAGGACACGAAATAGAAAGCTTTCATAACAAAGGATACGAGGAGGATGTTCCGAGTGATAGCACAGCGGTTCTTAGTCCAGAGGTAAATGAAAATAGTTGAGTGTGGTGAAGCACTTTTTTAATCTAAAGATCAGTGCACAGTTATATGGGCACTAAAATTGCAGCTCGTTTCATTAAAAAAAAAGAGTTTGTCAGAAAATACGACCATAGGATTTCAGATTGTTCAGATTGCTGTAGTTATCTTTATGGCACCTTAACTTTCCAACCAGCTCGCAGTGAGAGCGAATTATTATTTAAACCATTTTAAACCAGTCAGAAAATTTCATCACCCTATAAGGACTGCAGCCAAAATTCTTCCCCATGATTTTTCAGATAACCCAAATAAAAGAAAAGTTCTGTTAATGCTTTTTCAAACTGAACACTCCATAATGTAAAACAAGTTGTATGAAAAAAAGAAAAAGGAAAAAAAAAACTACAAAGATTTTTTTTTTCGGTTATTAACGTGGTATAGTGATTTGGGCCACTTAATTTTCCTATTTTCTTCTATAAACTCTAATGATATATATATATATATATATATTCTTTTTTTCTGTGAAGAAATCATCTTTTCTGACACATATTTCATTGAAATGTCTTTAACAACCAGTTACTGCACTGACATCTATGGGTAAGTCTAATTAGTGATGCCATGTGCAGAAGAGCCTCCTTTTGGTACAAATCTGTCTTTTGTTGCTACCTGAAGTTTTGAAGTGCGTGTTAGAGTTCAGTCCTGATGTTTCTGTCTTAGTAGACCTGCTGGTAAGTTGATGCTGTGTACCTGGGGTGTTGGTGCAAGATTTGGAAGGCCCAGCTGCGGGGTCTTCCCATTTTGTGTCACTCCAGTCATTAACGTAAGAATACTCAGTAAGAGCTGAGAATGCTGCCAACTTTTTTTATAGCCACTCGAAACTTCAGGAGTGAAGCCTTTAGAGGAATGCATTCCCACAGCTATGTGGCAGCCAGGTTAAAATAAGAATGTTTCTTAGCCCAAAAGGCTTTGTTTTGGCATCAGTTTGTTCACATGAACATTATCTTTGATAGTGTGAAGATAAACTTGAAATACCTTTATTTTACATACTTGGAATAATTTATTGTATGACCAGCAGGTTGACTGGTACTTATTAATGTTTTCTGTTTCAGTATCCCTATCAAACCAGCTGTTGTAACGTTATAGGTGATCAGTATTTTATCCAAAATTTGAAGTGACAGTAAAAAATCTGAATTTTAAGATTAAAACACAATATTAGTGGTTTACATAGAGTTCAGAAGATGAGTTCAAAACAGATGCATCTTCTACAGTTCCAGTAAAATTACATGAATAAAACCATGATAGTGACGTCCTTGGCCGTAGCAGGGGGGTTGGAACTGAAAGATCTTTAAGGTCCCTTCCAAGCCAAACTGTTCTGTGATTCTATGCTTCTATGATAATTTTTGGCATATTCATATAACTCCTGTGGACTGCAACAGGAGCTGCATGTGCAAGTAAGTTTGTAATTTGTGTATTCTTTGCTGGCATCTCACTGTGCTCTCAATTGTTAGCTGTCTCTTCAAGCAATGTGATAGGTTAGCTTTAAAATATGTGTATGCTCACACTAAAATAAGGTGGTTTTATCTTGTAACAAATGTATATACTTTTTAACATGTGAGGCACAGAAGAAGAGATCATTACAGTTTAATTCAATCTGAGTTCAGACTGATTGGCTCCTGGATTTTGGTGGTATTGGCCAGGTAAAGTCTTGATTTCATCTTGACTGCCAGTTAGCCATCTCCTTGGGCATTCAGTGCTTAATTACCTTGTTTATGAAATGAACAAAAAGATCATAGTGCCTTCATATTGTCTAGAGTAAGCCTTATATTTCCATGGTAGATTTAATAATAGAATACAATAAATAAATAAATAATTGCCTTTTTTTTTCTTCTTCTTCTTCTTCTTCAGGATATGTCAGCTCGAGGATCATCTTCACAGCTTCCTAAACCTTTTGATCCTGAGCCAGTAGCTAAATATGGCACACTGGATGTGACTTTTGACTATGACTCACAGGAACAGAAGCTTTTGGTGACAGTGACAGCTGTCACAGACATTCCAACATACAGCAGGACAGGTGGAAGCTCGTGGCAAGTACACCTAGTTCTTCTCCCTATAAAGAAGCAGAGAGCAAAAACCAGCATCCAGCGGGGACCGTGCCCTGTGTTCACAGAGACATTCAAATTTAATCACGTCGAGTCTGAGATGATTGGGAATTATGCAGTTTGCTTTCGACTGTACAGTGTACGGCGCATGAAAAAAGAGAGGATTGTGGGAGAAAAGATTTTTTACTTAACAAAATTGAATCTTCAAGGGAAGATGTCAGTGCCAGTGATACTGGAACCTTCTTACAGTCTGCCTGTGAGTATTAAATGAGGCAGAATAAGAATGCAGTGAGATACAGTGTCCTGAATTCTGTAAGAATAGTGTGTATATTTATAGAGTCATCACATCCACTCAGTTTTTTGAACAGTCATAGCACTGCGTTAGCACAATGATAATTTTCTTAGAGCTTCTGTAAGTGCATTCACTTTCCACCTGCAAAAGCTGCCCATATTTTTCCTTTTAATTGCTTAGAAATTTCCACTCCATAGATAGGGATTTAGTGGTGAATGCACATATACATGCATATAGATATGTATATGTATGTAATAGTATATTCTTTTCTTTACCACCTGCAGCACTTCAATTTAAAAACACACCAGAGTGAAAAACAAAAAGGAGCTATATTAGCAAATGCCCTCCATCTGTTGCAATTAAGTCTTGGTTGCAAATAGGTATTTTCCTTTAAAGAAAGAAAAAAAGATAGGAAAGAGGAATTTTGAGAGTATAAAGCCATTTTTAATAACTTCACATTAGAACCTTAGAAATAATTGACTTCTGGTTCAGTCTGAAGTGAAAAGCAGTTGAAACTGAAAAGAATTTTTTCTGAAAAAGAACGACCTATCTGATGGACAAGATTTTACGTTCCCCCAAAATAATATTTTAAATAAAGCAAAGCAGCAGTAATTAGGGATAAACATAGGTACCATTATCTATAAACACAGAAGATCACTAAACTGGCAGTGATCACCATCTTCTTTTTTGCTTTTATGAGAATTTAACTGTGCCTTTGTCCAGAAAGAGAATGTTTGTCATGCTGTGATCTGGGCATCCTAGACTAGGAGTATTGAGTGTTCCTTGCTTAAGAGTTGCGTGTGCAACTTTTGGGGGAAAAAATTTATGATTATCAAGGACATCCGTATTTGGACATTGCATGTGTTTTATGGGCGTTTTTTTAAACAATCAATAAAAGAAAGAGGAGGAGAAGGGAAAGAAGGGAAAATATTTTTTTAGGTGAATCAAAGCAATTAATTTGTTCTGCGTTTTGGAAAAAGGTTTGGATCAATTTAAATGGCATTTCTGTTGAACATGAGTATTGCCAAAGACTCAAAATAAAAGTCTGTAGTATTATTTAATGACTAAAAATATATTTATTAGTAAAAGCTGAGGTTAAATCATGGATCTGATGGAGAATCAGCTCACAATAGACCAGATTTTTCACAGTTCCTTAAGAAGCACAAATCAGTCTAATCTAAGGATGAAATGGTTCACCTCTCTAGAGCAAACTTTCTTAGCAAAGAGTTTGCTAGTTTCACAGTTTGGAAAAAAGCACCCCATGACAAAAAACATTGAATATTCTAAAGGTATGTGCTTAACTAATGTGTTTTCAGTAGGTTCATGTAAAATTTACCCAAGTCAGTGAAACAGGGCAGTGAAGGGGCCAGGCTTGTGATTAATTGGTGCATCTCATATGTGCACTGGTTATTTTTCAGTATTATTTTCTTGAGTTTTTGGGATAGGCAGAGTGAAAACAAGTTCCATGAGGCATCAAAGATGATAAGGTTGTTACTTATTTTCTGTTATGGTAAGGCATGTTGTGTCAGCATTTTTCACTCCTCAGTTTTTAGGGGTTGGAACAAGAATAAGGAGTATTGGTAGAAAGTGAAGGGATCTTCCAGAGTTTGTTGTTGTAACAGAATTGCCAGAAAGGATCCTTCCGACTCTTGATAGCTTGAATGAGGATCCATGGTCTTCTGGAACTACGCAAATCAGTTTTTAAACCTTTGGAAATTCATTCACTTCCGAGTTTATAGGTACTTTTATCTTATCATTTATAGCCAATATAATATTTTTCAGTGAGCAGATTTATTACAGGATTTAACATGTATTTGTTTTGCAGGAGTGTTAAAATTAATTGTGTTTTTAGGATATATGACTGAAAGTGGGGGGCATCCTTGCGTTCTTGAGCTCAAGCCCTGGTTACTCAAAACAGCCAGCTCATCTTGATCACAAAATTGTGAATTTTCATCTGAAAACATCAGGTCGTTTTGTTTGCAACCTGAATTTCTTCATGGCCAAGTTGTTACCATTTGTTCTTGTGCCAGCATCGGCCTTGAGCTTAATTAGTTCCTACCCTTCTCAGGTGTTTGCCTCTGGGTATATTTATACACATTGATTGGATTCCTTTTCAACTGTCCTTTTGCTAGAATAAACCAACAATCTTTATGTACAACTAATCATAAATGTCAGGCAGGAGTTATTTAACAGGAGAAGGTAAGTGCTGTTTGAATTTGGAGATATCCAGTTGCTCAAGGATATTGGCAGTTATAAGATCCATGATGAGGCACATTGTACATTTGGAATTAAATTTGCCTTGTTCAGTTGCAGAGGGTTTTGTTGCTGAGAAGTATTTATATGTGACAGCTTTTTATGAAGAAATTTCTTGGACACATGACAGTTGTCCTATTTTTTCAACTGCTTCTCATTATATGGATTTTGTATATTAAATATACCTTCTGTCATTGAAACTTCCTAATCCATTGAAATATCTGTGCTAATCTCTTCTGCAGAAATGTATTTTATTTCCTTCTGTCTATGCCTGATATTATATTAATGTATTTTATTAATCATGTGCCTTCTGACTGTATAAGAACAGTTTGTATCCTGTGAACTTCAGTATTTTTTCAGTGATACCTTAAAGCTGTACACAAGGGAATCTGGCTAAAGGTAGATCAGCAAATTCAGTGCCTTTCAAACATAGTGACATGCTTACATGAGTGGGGCCTGCACTGGTTATTGTTAAAAAATGAACAAGTGCATGTTGTGGTGAGGACATGACACTAGTATGTTCCTTAAATAGGTTTCAAAGCTACACATGGCTTCAAATTTACAAATATATTCACAAAATACCATTTTCACCTAAGATTTCACCCTGTTTCTCTCTTTCCCACATTGTGTGTAATGTCTTGCATTAGTAGCTATTATCCCCACTCCCGTTGCCATTTGTCTTTAACAGTCCTGTGTTGCTGCAGTTCTCCCACGTAACAGGGAATTCCTCCCCAGCCCCCTTATTTATCACACGTTTCCTCCCAAGTTCAGTGTATGTTTGAATGAGGAGGAAGCAGTGAAACCAATATGAGTTGGGCAGAATGCAGTTGTCACTGTTATCTGAGACTGTGTCCCTTTCAGATTTAACAGAAATTGTCCATTGCATCAAATGTTTAATAGCAGAGGTGTGGTTTTAGCAAGTACATTGTGGTTTTGTGAGAGTATAGTTTGTGTAGGAAGATATTTGTTGATGCTTTCAGAGAAATTTTCACTTTAGTACAGCGGAAGACAAATTTTTCTTCTCCCATCTTGAAGTTTAGAAAAGCTGTTTATTTCTCTTCAGGAAATCCCTGTGGACCTGTTTTTAGTTACTCTTCGTTCTTCTCACCCACAGAAGTTTTCCTGACAGTGAAAAACAGCCTCCAGTATGCTGTGATTATAAAAACATATAAGCAGTTTATTGAGTGAAATCTGTTTGGAAAAGATCAAAGAAACACGCATAATCCACTTTACCATCCCATAGGTTGCTCTTTGGTGTAGAATAACAGCAATCAATCATGGTTTGTATTTTGTGATTGATTTGGGAAGCACCGTTTGAGTGACCAAAACATACCTCTTGCTGCTAAGCAAACCTAGTAATCATTCATTATGTATCATCAAATTGCAAGGTGTTTAGTGGGAAGAATTCCATTTATTTTTCTGTCTTTCTCTAGCATTCTCCATTTCTAGCACCTTGAACACCCAGTGTGATCCCCATAACAAAGAACAGATCGTGTAGGCAATCATAGGTGTTTTAAAGATTATTTTGTACATCTTTACTATAAATATCCACAGTGTCTGGATAATTATTTTAATTAGTTTTTTTGAGTGAAGGCATTTATGTATGCAGTGTATAAAGATGCTCACTCTTGCACACACACATGTACTCTCTCCACTATAAGGACAATGGTTAATCATCTAGTGTGCACTGCTTTATGCACTGTGCTTAAGGCATTTATTTCATGTTGCCCTTTATGTGTGGCATATCTTCAGTATTCCTTGTAATGTTTAGCAGCTCATAAACTCCGCAGGAATAAAGGCTTTCAGAGTGGCATTTCTTTTTTGGGAATTCTTGCCCATTATAGAGTCAAGCTGTCAGGTTTTGTGCTAATTCTTAAAGTATAAGAGCCACTACTAGTGACTTTACTACTGTGTTTTTATGGCATGATCTATCCAGGACTGTATTTGGAAGGCTAAATACTAAAATTCATATGTATAAACAGAGCTTTATTAAATACCAGTAGGATACTTTCAGCTGCTAATGAAAGAAATGACTAAGACTTGTCTAGGGAAGAAACAAAAAGACAAAATATTTTGTTCTTAGTATTTTAACTGGAATTCTACCTAAAATGAACAGTTCCTATGTGATGATGTATAAATGCTTTTGGTTAGCTTGTATAAATTATGTCCATCAAAGTAAGGGGAAATTGTGTTTAAACCCTGAGCACATTTTATCTCAGGAATAACTTACTCAATTCATCTGAGTTAGTGGTAGTAATACACAGAAAATCAGAATTGATCCTTTGACACAGTAAGAAAGATGGCTCCTGCAGTTTCTTTGAAGAAAGTTATTAGGTGATTGGAAAATGGTGATAATGTTGGTGAGGCTACAGGAGAACTTGACAGTACCTGGCAAACAAAGCATTCTCCCTGTGTTTGGCTGCTCACATAACATTTCATGGCAGTATTGGCAAGCAGCAGCCCATTTCCTCTCGGTGTTGTGGCTAGGAGTGAAAAAATTGACTTTCAATTCCCTTGCTGATAAACAAATGGGAAGCAAGTTCCCACATGGGTAACCAGATCTGATACCGTAACCCTGAATGTAGGATACCGAGAGAATTTTTTGAAGTCAGCAATGTAAAGAATTTAATCTAGTTTTCAAAATCATCACGTGGTCACACACAGTAAAATAACAATTTAAAAACAGGTATGCTTTGCCTTTAATCAATGAGTTGCTTCAAAAAGTTACTTACTCACTTTGGTCCCTACAGTCTTTGATATTTGAAGTAATGGAAGCTATGTTTCAGACATGATATTACTATTTTGAGTGTACAGTGATGCTTTTCAGTCTCTGAAGTGCCTCCAGTCAAATGACAGGCTGTGAATGACTGTTCTAGATTAACTCAAAGTAATCCTCTTGAGCACTACTCTTAGTCAGAAAAGCCAGTCCATCAGTGGCAAACATCTAGAATTCTATGTCTAGTTTTGAGCATCTTTAAAAAAATAAAATAGAGAAACTTTATCAATATGTAAAGCTAAAAAAGTGAGGTAACTGTGAGATTCTGAGACTATCATTCTCTGTAGTAAAAGTATGGTCTCCTCAACCTGGATTGTGATTTCTAAGAGCAGTAAGGAAAATAATCATACTGTAAATTTCCCAGAAGTGACTTTTTAGAAGTTAAAAGTAAAGATTATCAAGGTGTCCCTTGTATGAAATTTCCACTTTCAAAGACTATGAGCTGCTGCTTAAACCTTCCTCAAGCAACTCTTTCAGTGGAGGTACATTCTTTAACTTATCAATCCAAGTGAAATTTCTGTTTCCCTTAGAGATGCTGAATTTCCCAAATATTTTGTTTTCTTATAATTTTGACTCTTCTTGTTGCATGTATATGTACACACAAGTATCTTCTCACATTTGTTACTGTTCTTTCAAGAAAACTAGAAAAGGTAAAAACACAGAATCAGTTCTGTTTGCAGGTTTGAGCACCCTTCATCAAAAGCATGTGCACCATTTTCCTTCCATTTATTTCCGTTGAGGGAAGTCCTAATCAGAGATTTTGCACAAACAGATGAAGTCACCTAGTCTGCAAATTCATAACATACATGGTTGTGGAACTTTTGAATTAGTTTTTGATTTATTTACTGGATGATTCTTCTTATTGTTCTGGTGGGCTTTGCAGTATAACATAAATCTTCACTAGCGTTCTTCATTTCTCAGACTTGAGGATCTTCAGGTAATCACTTCTTTTGTATATTCAAGCAGCCTGTATTTGGTATCAGATAAGCATTTCTGTTCATAAGGTGCCTTTAGCAAGGGATCCTTTTAGTAACAGTGTGTCAGCCTCTTGTCAGGTTTGCCCTTTGTATCATTTGACCTTGAGCTGAATCTTTCACAGCTCCCGTCTTTCTTTTGGGCTTAATCAGCTGTCAGATGGCCCCGGGAGAATCCAGCTTATCTGTTCCCTTTCTTTTTGGTGTGTAGGATAGCTCTAAGAACTGAAGCAGATCCCTTCGACTGGAAACACCTGGTGGTCCTCTGATCATGAGATTAAATGTGACCTGAGCAAATCAAAAGGGCACCACTAGCAATTGTTAATCACAAAGAGTTTACCTGACAAATACATTTTAAATGTACAGTTAATGGTATGGGTTTGTTCATTGTGAAAAATAATTGCATGTATGTTTATGCAATCAAATACTATTCCATAGATTGACTACTCATAAATTCTGCTTACTGTTTGATGGCTGAATCGTTCTCTTTTCCCAGACTGAAAGGGTATAATCAAGAGAAAAATGAAATTATTTGCCATTGATCTCCCCAATGAGCATAGACCAAATCCAGCTGGACAGAGCATTGTCATTTAAAGAAGCCTGGTCTTGGAAGCTGTCCCACAGTAACATCTCCATGCTGTTACATATTTGACAGGGAGTAAAGAGAGGGGGAGGTGTGAGTGGATCCGGGTGGGAGCTGTTAGTGTAGCTTCATCAGGAATGCAGGTAAAATGTCTGCATTTTGTGTCAGATGTTCTTACCTAAATTGCTAACACAAATATCTAACAGCTTTTAGTGCTTGGATGTTTCTTTATGCTACCTGTCTTATCTCAGAAAACAGAATTCGATAGTAAAAAGCCTCTTGCCTCTTTTCCTCCCCTGGCCCATGGCTCTATAAAAAGCTGCTGGACTTCTGCAGTGTAAAAACACTACTTTTGCAAATGCTATAAATTCCTTTGTAGGTTCTTTTCCAAATGCCTTCACTGCTGCTTGGGTTTGCTCTGCAAATTTCAAGCCTGTTACATCTGTGGAACCACGAGATGACCTTTTGTCATCTGCCAAAGGTGTAATTTCAATACAGACTAATAGAAGTTATAGAAAACTTAAAATGTTTCCCTTTCAGTAGAAAAGTAATGTTTTGTTCTGCAGAGCTGATAATTTAAAAAAATTTTAGGCACAAAGTACTAATAGCAAATTCTCATGGAACTGGAAACACAACACAGAAATCTCTCTGTGAACTTATTAAAAATCTTTCAGAAAAGTTGAGTTTTGATTTGCCATTATGAAGAATATGTAGATTTTATTTTGCTATTTTTATATTACTGTTAAACTATTGTGTCTTAAAATTTGAAGCCAAACCTTTCTTTATCAATACAGTATTCTTAATAGAAAGCCCACAAAGATTTGAATTTTTATTTAAACTAATTAATTTTACATTATTTTGAAATGGAAATTTGTGTACTGTCATAATGTATCTTAGGAGGTTTGTTAAATTAAAGCTGTGTATAGAACTTTTAAGGTTTTAGTCCTTTGAATCTAGTGAATCAAAGGATTTTTATTTGAGCTCAATTTTTCAGTGTTCCATCTGTGTGAAAACAATGTGGTTTTTAGGATTTTGTATCCAGAAGTTTTTTCTCTTGAGAGTAAAAAAATAGGGTAGAGCAGAAGCTTTTGATAAAAATGGGAATATTATCATTTCAGATAATCTGATTTTCAACTACATTAATAGTATTTTAATAATCAAAACAATCAATTTGATGTGAATACCATTCATGTTGAGTGGAATTATTTGCTAAAATCGGAATTTTTGACTAGGAAGGCCTAGTAATTTTTAAAGCTTGCCATTCTACCCAAAATAAATGTTTTCTTCCTAAGATCAAGTCGCATAATGGAAAGATTATTAGACTACTTAGTTTCATGTTTGTGATTTAAGTTGACTAAGTAATGCTGTAAAGTGTTAAGTACATGAATAAAAATGCGCATTTTACTTAATTGGAACATGCTTCAAGGAAGCTATTAAGCAAAAAACCCCAAATAATTACCTGTCATAGATAATTGTGCTTTCCTAAACTTGAATCTTTGTGAGATGCTTAAAGCTATATGTTTCAATGTTGGCAAGTTCAGGTTATAAGCTTAAGGCAAAATACTGATAACTATGCGTTCTCTTAATTTCACCGTACAGGACAGCTGGCTTTAAATTTTGACATTCCTAATTATTTTACATCCCTCTGTTTTCAGGGCTGTGTTTGTCAGGTGGTTTAAGTTCTCTTTCCCAGGAATGATCTGGATATTTTTTAAACAGTGTTTTAGCTTTGAAACGTGTTTTTATAAAATAACTGGCGCTGAAGCCAGAATGAAGCACTAGTGAAGGACGTGGAGGCCCTAGGTTTGGTTTTCTCTCTTGAGCGCTGGTCTGGAGCCCTTGTGGGGCTTGGGTGCTCTCCTCACCTCAGCAAGCTCAGAGGGGAACAGGAGCTTAAGGGTTCAACACTGGGGTGGTGACTGAGAGAGATGAATGCTTTTATCTAAAAGCTGTTGGACACCTGGGTTGAGGGCCTTCCTTTGCGTACCAGGATTCGAATTTTTTTCCCTAACCTCTCAGTTGTATTGATCCAGAAGTAGAAAAAATAATGTGCAAAAAAGTTCTTTAAGGGATTAGTGGTATAACATTAACATTTAAAATTAGAGAGAGACATTTTGACAAGTAACATGCTGTGAATCAGATTTTTGTTGCTGAAGGATTGTCAGCAAGGTTTCATCTTTTCTGTGTGTATTTTGAAAAGCCAAAAGAATCAGATGCTCTTGTTTCGTAAGCCTACAGAGACATGATTTTAACCTGTGCATTGAGGAAAATGAACTTTTCACTGCCTTCAGAGCATGGCCACATTATTCCCTGTCATTAACTCCAGTTGGCTTAAGAGCAGAATTTATAAGCAGAACTTCAGGGTATAGAAAAAGAACAGTAGGAGATGAATATGTAAGTAGCAAATACCATGTTTCCATGGAATTGTGGGGAAGGAAGACAAATAAATACATTTTACATACATTACCATGGATGCAAGTAGATGATTATGTTGTAAGAGGTGAGGGAAAAACACTGTTGAAAATGCCCCTCAAGTTTCCCATGATGCATTCTATGTGTTCATGTCCATTGGCATGAGGGGAAAAAAAGAGTGTTCTTTTTTTGATTGCCAACTTTTGTACAGTGGGAACATACAAAATACAAAGCCTGCTTAATGGGAATGTTTTTATTCTATATTTATTAAGAAGTAATGTTTCTTCACCAGATAATATATGCAAAAAAGTCATCAAGGACAATAGTTTGGAGAATTAGTAATTAAATTTTTGTAGGATATGACAGGTATTACTTTTACAATCCAGTGGAAAGCAGCAATTCTTGTAAGTGTTGATAAAATAAAATCAGACTAACTTTATTACAAAGTAGTATCCTGTGGTATATATGGGAAAGGTTTAGGTCCTTTGCACACAACTCTGTGTTAGAAAATTGAGAAGCTGAACATTTTTTATTTACTGCAATAAGACAGATATTTGAACCAAATATTTGGAACAGACTTCACCATTTCTTTTGCCGTGCTTACTGTTAATAATGTATTTATGGCTAAATTGACAAAAAAGGTTCAGGATTTAGTATTAATATTCTGGAGACAACCTCAAGAGATAGTTTCTTGCACTGTGGGCAGATCAGTACACTTTGACAGTTCATCTAAGTTCTTAAAAATCCACATACAAGGTTTTGTGACAATTCTTCCTGGGCTCTTCTGCTGCTTTACTGACCTTGAAAAGCCTTTGCTCTTATGGAACCTTAGTCCTTCTTTTCCTTGCTTGTTAAATTACACACAGTGTTTATAGAGGGTGAGCGGGAAGAGTTATGAAAATAAACTTACTTAGACATTATTTCAAACAAATAGTGACTTTTGCTCTGAATCTTAAGTTTCCCACAGGGAAGCAACAGTATCAAAGTGGGCTACGAATAGCTTTACAGACAGATTGAATGCAGACTTGCATGGAGATGAAAAGCATCTGGTCACACTGTAATGTTGTCATTGGAGTTCCATCTATATTCATGTTGTAAAAATGAGCAATTTCAGTGTTAATCTTTTACAATTTGCCACTTGATTGTGGAGCTTATATTTTGAGCAGGTAAAAGTGTAACTTCTTGTCTGGCTTTTTTCATGATGAGTTTGTTAGTGCCCTTCTAGAATTCTGACTTGTGTAAACAGAAAAAAGCCCTCTAAACAGAAACTTTAACAAAGCTGTTATTTCCAGTTCTAGTGCAGCATATGACTTAGCACAAAGTCAGGTTATTTGCCCACAGATGTCATTATCATGGAATATCTTCCTTAAAACAATTAATGGATTTCCACAATGTGAACAATAAACTCTGTGCTGGAGAAAATACTTTAAGAAGATACCTAACAATAATCAGTATCTCTGCTTTTAACTTTGTCCTGCAATGGAAAGTCTTTCTTCAGTTGTTGATCTGAGCCCAGTTCATCTCAGCTGTCTCTTACCATCCCTGATTCTGCTTTCTTCTTCTCTTCCTCATAAAACTTTTCTGTTTTCTTTCAAAAGAAAATTGACAAAATGTAGCCTTGCCCTCCCCTTTTCCTCTGGTCTTTTACATACTTGTCCCCCAAATCCTCTGTTTTCTCCCTTATTATATCCACAGAAAGTACAGTTTGGTTTATGTTGTTTAATCTTTTTTTACCCAGGAATATCATTCTGGCTTGTAATCTACTTCATTTTTCTTCTTAACATTTCACTTTCTTTTATATTAGGATTTTCCAGTTCATAACTGAAAAGCAGAGTATTTTTTTTAATACATTTGGGTCAGCATGAGACAAAATGAATTGAAGTTGGGGATTTTTTAGAGTGAAAGGGAAAACAAAACACTACTTAGACTTTTCCTTCAGTGCATTTGAGTGCTTTATTTTAATGTCTTGTCTATGTCCCCACAGCATTTTGTAGGAAAGAGATTCATAAATTTATGATACAATAAAGATTAAACAACATTCTTTTTCCTCAAACCTGCAAAAATATTTTGGTTTAGAAAATATGTAGCAGAACATTTAAGCTAGACTCTCTCCCCAGGTTTTTATCTAGCTTACATCTACCAGTCCTTTCTGTGCACCACTTCTAAGGTACAGTCATTTACTTGCATTTCCATCCACTTAGAGTTCTGAAGCATCATCTTGGTCTTCTCAACCCACCATTCAGCTGGTGAGATACTTTTGCCTGGTCTTGACAAAGGCAGTCTTGTCCTTCTCCTATCCACTCAGGATTCTTCTGTAAAGGAATGGTATTTCTAGCCCATTTTGTAATACCACACATTGAATTTTTCAGTTGTTTTCCTCCTCTATGATTCCACACAGAAGCTACTTGTCTTCCCTTTCCTGCTACTTCAGGACCCATTCCCGCTCAGTCGTCATTCATTTACTACTCGCTATTTCTAACAGGCTAAACCTTCTCTGATACCCATTGTAGTGAGTTTAACTCTGCCATAAACTGATTTCTAAGTCCCTCTTAGGACATCAGTAAACTGTACAAATAAATCCCAATTAGGAGAAGGTGCTATCATCACCTTCTCTCAGCATATCAAAGCCCTTTGAGGATTTGGGGCCACTGTTACTCAGCTGCCTGCTTTGTGTTACATCTTTTTTTGTGGGCTTTGCAGCATGATCTCAGTCAAATTTGAGACCTAAGCTTTGAACAGTGTCAGGTGGACTGTGCTAAAATTTCTGGCTCAAGAAAATAATAAGGGGAATAAGGACCACAGGGATAATGTGTTACAATTTCAAAAGACCAGAAAACTTAAGTAATAGCTGCAGTTGTGACAGTCTGAGGCTTTCAAGTGTGCAGTGTATGCTGTGACTGCTGAATCAGATAATCTTTCTTTTAAACTTTCCATTTTGTTTCTTCTGTTGAAGTTAGGAATCAAAAGTTTCCTGTTCTATGAATGACAAGAATCAGAGAATGCATGTATACTTGTAATTAATTTTCAGCAATTAACAATTTGCAAGCAGTTTGAAATTTATTCTTGGCGTGGAATAAAGAGCTTTTGGAGAAATAACCAAAGATTTAAAATTCTGAATTTGCAGCTTGGGAGAGGGAAGTCAGAGAAATTTGTTGAGGTCCTTCTTCAGTATTAAGAATACATTTTCTAACAACAGTGAATGTTTATTAATGAGGAACTGGATTGCTACTTTAAACTGCAGCTAGACTTTTGGAAATGTTCTGTTGGAAAGAGCTAGTTAAATTGTCAATAAGAGGGATATTATTGTAGGTATCATGTCTTCTGTAATTTGAGATTCTGTAATGCATGTGGGCTTTATATGTCAGCTGAAGTTACTTGCTTATAATGTTAACATTTATCTTGAGGAGGATTTGTGCTATTTGGGTTTTAGGTCTGATCTTATGCCCATGTCAGCTGTTGCTGGAAATGATAGAGACATTTGGAATCTGGAAGAATCAGCTTCACAAAATCATCATGACTCCCTGAAAGAGTGATGTCAGGTTCCCAAATGAGTCAAGCCATATTGGAAAAATCTGTGGACCCAATTTACATTTTTTCTGAGAGAATCATAAAGAGATGTGCTGATAATTCAAAAGTCCCTTCTTGGCAACCAAACACATTGCCATTCCATTGGCTACATTCCATACAGTTTTTTGTTTTCTGTGGTACCACTCTTATGTGCCAGTGCAAATGAAAATAGGAACAACCATGGTGTGATTAGCATGGCAGCATAAAGAAAGTATATTTTTTTTTCCTTTTTTTTATGGCCAATAATGAGGAGTTAAAATGATAAAAATTAGTATTAGAATCTCCCTTTAAAGATGTGATGTGGTGAGAATGCATGAGAGATCTGAATTTTTTGGAAGCTTTCAGGGTGGAAATTAAAGCATTGCTTCCTGAGCTTTGGATGACATTCTTCCTTTCCCACCCAAGACAAAGGGAGTATTGCAGTTCTGTATCCCTGGATCAATTAAATTCCTTGCAAGCTAATTTATTCTAGACAGAGCGCATTTTTCTAATTGCATGTGTTCTGTTATTTCGCTACTCATAAATTCAGTCTAGAGAATAACCTTTACAAAGGATGAATAAGAATTTTCTGCATTTTATTATCTTCAAGGTTCCACTGGTGTTTTCCATTTTTGGAAAGTAAAAGATCCAAGGTTTAATGTTTCCCAGGATGCAGACAAGTTATGTTACAGGTCTGACTTAGCAATTGAAGTAAATGGGGACCATAAAGGCTGTTCTTCATCTTTTGCCATTATTTCTCCTTAATCAAGAAGCAGTAGAAGCACCTAAGAGTTGTTTGAATTTCAGACCACTTTATTGTTACCTCTAACATGTGCAGATTAAGTATATATTAAGAATGTACATTTCTTACTGGGTGATTGAATGGAACTTCTGTCATTGTCACTAAGTTGCTTTCAGAATTTTCTATGCATTATTCTAAAAATTGATTTCCCAGTAACATCATTCCATAAGACACACAGAACTTTTTATCTGTTTTATAGGGTTGTGACTCTCAAATGAGCATGTCAGAAGTGTCCTGCAGTGAAAGTACCTCCTCTTGTCAGTCTCTGGTACATGGCTCAGCTCCAGAAATCCTCATTGGCCTCCTTTATAATGCTACAACTGGAAGATTATCAGCAGAAGTGATAAAAGGCAGCCACTTCAAAAACTTGGCAGCGAACAGACCACCCAGTGAGTGAAAATCTTTTTTCATCCTAATGCTTCTCTACTGGTGGGGCTCTCGGTAGCAAGGACTTCAATCCTATCACTTAGTCTTACCCAATCAAAATGAAATAGAGCAATCATCAACTAATCTGTTTCATGTTTTATATTTCTAGTCAGTTGGGAAATAGCAAAAATCTAAAATTCAAAATATTAATTGTAAGTTGACAAGCCTGTTTTAATTTTTCATGATGACTGACTAATAAATTACCTTTATCATAATGATTAATTGCTAAATTACTAATGCCTCACATCACAGGCCAAGAATAAAAAGTCAGTGTTTAAGGAGAAAGTACATGCCAGTTAATATTAATATAAACATTCTGAACAGTTATTCCTGTTCCTAGAGGGGTTGATACTGCAGTCTTTAATTGCTTATGTGCCTGTATATATGTGGTAATATATGTAACTTGGGAATGTCAGTGAAGACAAGGAGCAACCACTTGAGACCTTTGGCATATTTACTGTACAGGAGGAGTGTTCACCATCAGAAAGGACTTGAATTGTGTCTTCAAGCATTTGTTCAAAAATACATTTGTCTGAAATATTTGTGAACTTCATATACTTCTTATCTGGAGCCAGATGGAATGGAGAGAAAGTTATTGCTGTCTCTAGCTCTTTGACATAGCTAGAGAATGTTCAGTAACGAACTTCTTAAGAAAATTTTTTTATTGTTTTTTAAGATGGTGTGTCTGATTTACATAAGTGTTAATAAGAAATACCTACCTGTTCCTTTTGATTTTGTCTGGAGGCTCAGGTTTTAGCTACTCTATGTTTTTTAAGCCCCAGATTAGTATGGCACTAGCAGATTATCTGCTACTGGATTATGTATCAGGCTGCCAACATTTTGTAAGTGGTTTGCACATCTCACTTTGTCTTCAGAGTTTAGGAAGTAAGCCAGACTTGACACTGATGCTCTCTCCTCTTTCTCACTTCCTTGACCCA
Organism: Corvus brachyrhynchos; assembly: GCF_000691975.1. Taxonomy (NCBI): domain Eukaryota; kingdom Metazoa; phylum Chordata; class Aves; order Passeriformes; family Corvidae; genus Corvus; species Corvus brachyrhynchos. The sequence goes on along the minus strand of NW_008240122.1, from coordinate 643,276 downwards.
CGTTTATTCTATTCATTACTTGGCTCACCTTACTCTGCTTTGCTTTCTCTATAGTTTTCACACTGATGGAGCCAGACTTTGTTAACATGGCCAGAGAAGGAAGGTGATAAACAAATCTCTAATACTTTTATATGATTAGGCAGCTGCCCCAGAGTCACCTATTTGGAGACAAGGTATAGAAAGAGATGGGGAAAGCCAAAGAGTTCCAAGGACACTGGGGTGTGGGAAGAAATGAAAGGGAGAGAAGAGACTATGTGTTCCCTTAAAGCAAAACCAGATGCTTATCTTTCTGAAATCTCAGAGAAACTCAGTTTTTATTTAATATTTAGAATATGCAAGTTAGGAGGGGTTCAGTACTTGTTTTGAAAACAGAGAGATTCATTCCCTAGTATGTTAATTGCCAAAATGTGCTCAGTGGGCCCCTGCTGCGTAGCGAACAGTTGTGTGTCTCTCTGGGGTCAAAAATCTGTTTCAGATTGCAAGAAAGGAGCCTAGAACATGGCATGTAGCTCTGTAATACCATGTTCTATCTAACCTTTTTGGAGGGAAGGTCTTCCATGCTACCGTTTTTCCTCCCCTGTGAGGGATGGGGGAAGATTTGATATTCATAATAACAATAGTCCAGTTCTGTTTAGGCAAATGTGGGTTCAGAGTTCTGTTGTTTCTAAGAAAGCTGGGAACTAATGGAGTTTCTGGGTCTGGTAAGACCATGCACAGAATATTATGGGATCCAGATTTCCCTTTTGGGCTGTTTTGTGCCATCCCCCTCCCCTCCCCCCAGCAGTGGTGGCACCTTCTTTTAAACTCCTGGATCCAGGTCCATGTCACTGCCATATCCTATCTCCCTGCTAAATACATCGTGGACATCTGCCAGCCTCAATCTGTGCCATCATTTGCACAAAATGAAAACTAAGGCTCATAGGGATGATGATGATGATGATGATGATGATGAAATGTTCTGGTCACATTTGTTGTTTGGACTATCAGTGGTCCAAAATCCTGAGAAGTGCTGCAAAGTACATGAGCAGTTCAGTTTTCATTCATGTATTGAGGAACTGTGATAGAAATGGAAGCAATTATTCTTTCCCACGTTTCTGTAGTCTAGGACTTGTGAACCTGTGAATTTTTGTGAAGTGCTTCTGCAGCAAATATGAACTGAATACTAAATTTCTACTTCTTGCCCTACATGCTCCTCTGCTGCATAGTTGTGTGTTACATAGTAACTAATTTAGCAATTGAGTACAGGCAAATAAGCCAAATCCTGCAGGCAGTGACAGTGGATGTGTCTTCTTTGCTTCTCTGTGTGACAGTTAATATTTTGTCGGAGAAAAAGATGCTTCTCAATTTTCCTTAAAGTTTAGTTGAAACAAGGTGTCAGCTTTTGCCTATTAAATCCATGTGTGTGTATGCATGCACACACACATTAAATCCATACAAATGTGGATTTTAACAAGCGAGATCTTTACATTCTGGAGACCCATCATTGAATTTCAGATATAAGTGTCCCTCAGCTGTTTTTAGAAATTGCATCAGAGTTATTCTCTTGCCGAAGTTCATAACTACTCAAGAACTGAAGTATTAAAGTCGAATATCAGTAACTATAAAAGCTAAGGGCAAAACCAGCTTGGTTTTCAGTTCAATGATTTTTCATTTTATTGCTTTTAATATATGAAGTTTAATTACTATGTGCAGTTTTTCTAAATATGCTGGAGTTTGCATGAAAAAGCATAAGGTTTGATAAGGATTTTTACCCAATCTGCTATAACTTAATCATTTGCATGATTCTTGCTATGGTGAGTGTAGTTTAAAACCCAGTGTCTGTTAGTCCTAAGATAACCTGTTACGTAAGCAATGTGATTTTTGTTAAAGATTATACAAAAACCGCACGAAGTTTTCATTTCATTGAATTTTACCTAATGATCCTTTTGTTCAGTCCTTTTTCTGATCTGTGCTGCTAAGGTTTCATGTTCTTACACTCCAGTGAATAGTGTTTCCTCTTAAACTTTAACCTTTGATCCTCTCTCACCTAACTATTGACATCTGGTCATTATTTCTTTTACTGCTTTCCACCCCCTGTTGTCAGATGGACTGTTCTGTTGTCTAAAACACTTGATAGGTGGACAGGTTTATATAATCCGAGGTGAGTTCCTGTAGAAACTAATTGGATGTTGTCTTTTTCATGCAAAAGAAAACTTGCCAGCAGTAAAACATCCACGGCTGCCTACCATACCTGTTTATAAAAGTATATGTTTATTTTTTGTGGCACTCTCTAATGCAAAAGTTGCATTTATCTCTGATTATGGATGTTGGGGTTTCAGTGTACCTGCAAAATGAAAATACTTGATGTGTTTCTTTTAACAAGTTCCAATCTTTAATGTTGTCCATTAACATGAGTAAGACAGGAATAAAAATGAAATGTGAGATTGTTTTGTACAATTTTAAATTTCCTATAATTAGTTAACTTCATGAAATGCACATCCTTCTGCCGGAGCATGGTTTGGTGCTTTTGGTCCAATAAAAATAGAGCTTTAAAAATAAGGGTTTATACCCAAATGCTAACTTATAATGTGAGCTAACTACATTACTTGGATCAGCTTCTTAAGTGTATGCTTAAGAGCACCATACAAGCTACTTTTTGAACAATCATCTTGAATTATGCAAAAACTTGCTTTTCTTTAAATGTGCAGTAAGTGTATTCCTTCATGAATCTAGGAATTAAAAGGTTTTTTTTGTATTGCGTTAACTTCCATCTTTGAATGCACTTTGCTACGTTTTGGTTTTCAAAATAAATAAAACTGAAAAGCCCAAAATGAGAACCACATCCATGCAGAGATTATTCTTAAGCATTTTATCCTGGCTGTTTTGATATCATCGCTGCATATTGACATTGTATTTTTTTTCCTCTTCATTAATTGCCTTTATTCCACTTCAGTTACCCATATTCTTTGAAATTTCAGTGGTGTGCTTTACAGTGTTGTGGCTAGTTGGAGCTTGCTAAGTGTTAATGCAATGTAAGTCTGTTTAGACTAAACAAGGGGGTCAATGGAAGAGGATTATGAGGTATACCTTTAACTTAACCCATGTACATAGTCCTGGAGCTAGTTCATTTGCTAGTGTGTTTATAATATTTTGTTTACTTGTCATCTTTCCATGTGTCTAAACTCACCTGTGTTCAGCCAGCCTGGTATACACCATATCCTTGTTCCTTGTAAATACCTCGTTCTGCACATCTTTTGTTCCAAGGTGTCTGACATTCCACAATGTGACTTCTTTTGTAGATACCTATGTTAAGCTAACACTGCTGAACTCGATGGGGCAGGAGATGTCCAAATGCAAAACTTCAATCCGCCGAGGGCAGCCAAACCCCGTGTACAAGGAAACCTTCGTTTTCCAGGTGGCACTGTTCCAGCTCTCGGACGTGACGCTCATCCTGTCCGTGTACAATAAGCGCAGCATGAAACGAAAAGAGATGATAGGGTGGATTTCCTTAGGTCTCAACAGCTCAGGAGAAGATGAACTCAATCACTGGACTGAAATGAAGGAATCTAAAGGACAGCAAGTCTGTAGATGGCATACTTTACTGGAATCGTAATGGATGGTGGAAAGTGCAGTCTAAGTGGTTCTAAGGGAGTTTGTTCTCCCGGGAAGATTATCGTCCCTGGTCACAATCAGCAGATGTGTTGTGGGAGTAAAAACTGGAAATTGAGGTCAACATTCCATCATAAAGGATGCACAACATGCAAAATGGTGGGATTTAATATAGAATCTTCACTTAGTGTCATGAACTTCCTTGGTGTCAGAGAAGCCTTGCTGTGCACAGATATGATAGCAGTATTCCCTTCCCCATCCACCTGATGCTGTATTTGTTTGGATTTGTTTTGTGGTTTTCAATTCAGAAACATTTTGTGCAAGGTTCTCCAAATTAATGTAAGCTCCTCCTTGTGTACCTTTTGTATTGCTTTAATACTGTAGCTTCTGACCTGCCTGCATTCAGATTAAAGGTCAATAGTTTGCACTTTGAGAAAAAGTTAATGGTCTGTAAAGCAAAAGCAAAAAAAAAACCAACAAAACCACTGGTGAAAGAACACTTAATAATATAGCAAATAGAAATATACTGTTGTTTTGCACTGAGTTTCTTCCCAGGAGCTTAGTAAAGTAAGTTTTCATTTTTTGATATGCAGTTGGTTTGAAAAATACTAGCATTTGGGCATCAGGTGAACTTTGACATCAAACTAAAGTTTCTTCAATCTGTGACAGGAACGAGCTCTATATATGGCAAAAATTGGGTTTTTCCCTCTTGCCTGTACTTCTGCCTAATCCAAAGAGACCAGATCATCAGTTTGGTCCCTTCCAAAACTCCTTAGACAGGTTGTACTGTAAAACTATGTAACTTTCTGTTGAAAGCACTTCCTGTATTCATGTATTCCAGTGTAGGAAGCTCTTAGAGCACAACTTTACTAAAATATATTTTCATTAAACAAATTGATACAGGTTTCTTTAAAATGTCAGCATTTGGAAGTTAGGTTGAACGACAGTGAAGGAAGTGGCAGCAGTTGAACTACTCTGAATGAATGCAAAATACTATGGCTTTGCTTGAAACAGCTATCCATTCAGGCCTCTTGTGAGCTGTTTTAGGAATTACCGTATGCTGTCTGTTGGAAGTAGAGAGCAAACCAGGATTTTTTAGCTTTCTTCTTGGAGAACATCAGTAAGTTATTTTTCTAGTGATTTGCCAGCAATTGAATGAATGTTCACACACAAAATAAAAGTTTGCTTTGGTTATGTTCAGGCTGGGAAACACAGCTTTCTAAGGACACAGTTGAGAAGCTGCAGTATCACAAGAAGGTTTGCCATCAGATAAACACCACTAAAACTGGGGAAATATCAGTGCTTCTGAGATTCTTATTTGTCCCAAAGCCTTTAGCTGGACTCACACTAATTTATTGACTGCTGAATCTAATTCATATTACTGAAATTGTGCATTACTGAGTAAACATATTTTTTTAAAAGCTTCCCAATTCAAATATTCTTTTCACCTGTAATTACAAGCTTTGTTTCTTTTTAATTGTTGCTGTATAGAAAGCAAGCAATTTCTTTTTTCTTATAAATGATGGTGATGTCTTACTAATATGAGACCTCACTGACTTTTAGCACTTGGTGGGTAGAAGAGTAAAGTGTTGGATTTTGTTGAGACAATTGGTGTTAGTCTAAAGCGTTCTCATTAGAACAGATTTGTTCCTCTTGAATTTCTTTATAATACCTTTGAACAATCCTGGCTTTGGGGTATACAGACAGTCAAGTACAGTGAGACTGGCGATGGTGAGTATGCTGTAATAAAGATATTTCACATGGTTCTCGAATTCTCACACTATTTAATTTCTTTAAGTCCTTTTTAAAGGATTTTGTAATTCTACGTCTTGGTTTATTTGGTGTCTTTTGAGGGATTTATTTACAGAGCCAGGTTTTCAGTTTTTGTTGATTTAAAGATTTAAACATTATTAGAGGCCTTTGGTTTGTTTTTTTTTTCTCCTGATATTACGCTGCTGCTTCATTTACAGAAGCTTTGTTTACTAAATACAAACGATGCAAAAACTTTCTTTAAACATGAGCAGTCTTGCAGTAATACAATGCAGGTTGTCTCTCTCAGTCATTTTTGTTAGTCCAGTTTGTGAAATGTAATGTTGAGTGTAGAATTTAATCAACATTAATTTTATATGCGTAAGGAAAATGCTCAGATTTTCCCAATCCTTTATGCTTTCCATATAATAGAAGCAATGATGTAGAAGCTGTTGAAAAGCAGTTTTTCAGTGGATATGGAAGTGGTTTTATCTATTCTGTTTGTGGATACTTAGACGCTCTTTCCTAAAACTGAAAATTGTCTCTTGATGGTTGTCTCTTTGTACAGGTTTTGCTATTTAAAATAATGTACAATATTGAACAGCAAGAACTGGGTCAGGTAATTCCAGTGGAGAACGTACTTAACATCATCATTGAACAAGTGAAGAACTCAGTTTGGAAGGTGCAGCAAATAACCTCTTACAGAACCAAACTAAACTAAACTGTCATGACTTGGATTCCTGTTTGTAGTTTGCATTGCTTCAGCTTTGCGTTTCAGCCTTTAGATTTCTAAGGCACTGAAATCTTAATTTAGACAGTAGAGATTTGTGGTACTCTGTGTTGGGCTCATTTGGGAAGAGGAATCTCTCTCTAGGACTTTTCCTGAAGTATCCAGGACCACTCTGTGCTTCACAGAAGGAGGATTGGTTTACTTGGATTTATACTGTACAAAGGCTAGGAACGGAATGTATAAAGAATGGAAATGAACATTTAATTTTGGGGCAGTAGAATATGGATTTGTCGTGCAAAACCAGTCACACCAATAATTGGATTTGCCTTGGGATTTTTGTGAGTTAATTATTGTACCAATAGCTGTCATGTTGGTTTTTTCTTCCTAGAACCCATTCTTATTATTTGATTTGTTTGTAAGTTTGTTTTTCTTATTGCTTATGCAAACCTATACTTTTGTATTTGAAATCTGCCTTCAGCTATTGTGGGTTTTTTAAACCCTACATAAGGGCTTGCACACACAGTGTGGTTTTGTACATTCAGGTAGGTCTTAAGCACGGAACAGAATTGCTGAAGAACAAAGTATCAGTAACAAATTAGATGCACTTGTTTTTCCCCAGAGTTGGCTGTGGCTTTTTCATAGCTTTTTGTTGTTTGCCTTTGTTCAAAAGTACAGTAAGTACTTGAAAAAATGTATCAAATTAATTACTTTTCTGTGTGCCAGCAAACCATGTAGAGATTGCAGATCTTGAATTGAATCTGTTTCCTGTCAGTGTAGCCTTAAATAATTGTAGAACAGTGACTTTCTTACAGATTCTATTCTTGAAAGTATTGCATCCTTTCTGTAAGTGATCTGTTTGGTATAGTGCTTAGAACATTTCATGTACGTCCTAATGTATTGTAAATGTGAAAAAGCTGGTCAGTTCCTTTCTGTTAAGGGCAAGGTTGTGAAGGGCAGGACAGCCAAGCACGAGATCACTGCGCTGAAGGAGGAGAGGTTGTGCAGCGCCTGCAGGACATCGCTGTCTCCCACATCCGAGGAGGCAGGAAGGCAGCAGAGCCATCCTGCTGCTCCTGTTCAGCCAGGGGGCACGGGGAACGAGGGGAGCACTGGAAAGATGCAAAGCTCGGTCCTTGTGCTGCTGCCTCATGCTCAGGATGTGAGACATCCACGTTGTAGCTGCACTGTGAGGTCTGACTGCAAAGGCAGAAGCAAGGCAAGGTGTAAGCTTTGCTATGGAAGAAATACGACACAATTTCTAAACTAAATTGAAGTCCTCTAAGCTCATTAATAATTATATTGGGAAATTTTGGGAGTGAATGTATGTGCTTTTGTGGGAGCTGAACATTGTTATCAATTTAGAAAATACTTGAGCTGCAAACAGATTTTATGGCATTTACTGTGGGAAATATTTTTACCTGTAAATTTTTGCAATGACTTTTGATGGCAGATGCAGTGTCAGCATCAGTACCTTCCCATTTTCACACCTTTGGAGGAATTCTTTTGTTGTCTACAATCTGTGTTTGTGTTCTTAATTTATTCTCTTTTCTCCCCAATGACTCACTCCTGCAAGCTCCCCAGGGCCCTGAGAAGCTGCCTGTGGCAGTCACTGGACCTTAGAGATCAGGAACACTCTGCACTTTAAAGTACTGGTGCAAAGTTTCTGTGACCTGTCCAGCTCCCAAAGATTTCTGAAATGCAAACCAGAAGAAGAAAACTTTGAGGGAGACATTTTCATGTAGGAATTGAGTACAGATCATTCTTACACATCCCAGTTCTAACAAAAAGTCTGGTGTAAGGTCAGGGAGTGAGGTGTGAGGGGAGGCCTTTTGGCCTGAGCTGTTCCAGCCTGAAATTAACAACAGAGCACCTTTCACTGAACTCAGAGTTGTATTGAGCCCTCTGCTTATCATACTTTTCTGGAGGAAAAAAAGCTGTCCTGTTTATAGCAGTCTTTAGAATGGTGGCTTGTCACTTGTAAGGCAGACTGACTTCCTCCTGAAGCTGAATTCTCAATAACTGAACATCCTTTTAATCTTTCCACTGATGTGCATGCCTGCCTGCCATTAATGTTAGTGAGAGGAGCCCATGGGCTTCAAGTGGAGAGCAGACCTCACCTTGGAAGAGTGAAGAGCAATGGGATTGGTACGTTAGAGAGGTGGTACAGCCTGGCACCTGCAACACAGTCAAATATGATTTCAATTATAAATGAAAGCAGAAAACCAAACATCTGGACACTGTCACAAACTTGTTATTTAATCATTATATCTTATTTTTGTTTCTTCTTTTCCTCAGCTTTTGAAATATTTTTAAAACATTTTTAAAACTTATTATTAGAAATGTTCAAGTGGTCCCTAAACATCTTGATCATTTTAACTGGAACATTTAGCAGTGCTTATTGTTAGAAGGAGCCATCAAGAATGTTCTGTTTTTTGGTCTCTAACTCAACTGCTAGATTTTGTAGTACATCACAGCTGGATTTCACAGGATTTCAGACTACTTTGTTCTGATGGTAGTTCTTGAGGGAAAAGTCACAGGAGCATTTCCTTGTCAGCGAATCACGAACACCCATTGAAGAGATGTCATCTGAGAGCAAGGGCATTAAAATAAGGGATGACTTTGTACAGTAGCAGCAACAGTGACTCATATTCCACTCTTGGAACCTTGTGGCCCTCGGAGGGCCCTGCTCAGAGAAACTGTGACATGTGAGTTGTGGGAGTTCATGGATTCAGAGCAGCGCTGCTCTCTGTGGACATTGTGTGGCTTCTAAACCAGTGTAATATACAGAGGGTAGATGGTTTTTTATTTGCCTTGGGTGAGTAGGGCAAGTGCCAACTGGCCTACGGTGACATGGATTAGTTTAGCCTTAAGAACTTATCACTGCCCCTCCTTAAATTCAAGCAGGGTTTCTTCCTTTCTGCAGCCTATGCAGGAATCTTATGCACCAGTATCTGCTTATATTATGTCTACCTGAATATGGCACAATTATTAGTGCTGGCAAGCTTAGTTCTTGTGTGGTGTGACTGTAGTAGTGGATGGGCCTGGTACATGCTGGATCAGGTTTTGCTGGATCAGGTTTTGCTGTTCAGGCTTATGCTGATCAATATAGAAACATGGTCCTTATGCAGAGGAATGTGCCGGGAGTTAGGGAAGTTGGTGGTACTGCTCCTGTAGGAATGAAGATCAGGAGACAGCCCTGCCCAGAAAAAGGGCAAGGCTGTCCTATAGCAAGAAGGATTAATTCATTTCCTTGGAAGCATCTGCTGGTTGAGCTGGCATAAAGGCCCTACTCAGGGGAGCAGAAGCAGTAATACCATACCACTGAAGGAATACCTCATGGACATTCAGGGATGTAATTAATGTCATCCTTTTCTCTCTTGTATCTGAGGACAAGAGTCTTGCCCATTGTATCAATATAATTTTTTTGCTGTGTTTTGCAAACCCCATGGACACTGATTGCATGCTGAGGGTCTAAAGTGGATTGCTTTTTAACTTTTGGTTCATTTCCAGGGTGTGAGTTTGAATGAATTTGCAGAATTAACTAGAAGAATTATCATAGCTTTGAGATGTGATCTCTAGGCCATAGTACAAGCAAGGAGCAGGGCTTTGAACCAGTTTTGATAGTCAATTTTGCAAATGGCTTATTATGACATTTTAAGAAAATTTCTAAGCAGTTGAATGTATTAGGGAATATTTACAAAAAGAGGAGATAGAGCAATGATCTTTTTTTACTATACAGCTAGGTTGCTGTCCTTTCCAGTAAACCACAAGGTTCATTAGTGCTCAGTACTGTTTCGTTTACGATAAATGTTTTTAATGTGATTTTCAGGACAAAGTGTAATTAGTGAACCCTTTTATTCAATTTTTCCCTTTATTTGCTTTTTTTAAGGAGAGATTTCTCCTTATATAGTATATATACTTTCTTACAGAGCTTTCTTACCTATTTTTGTATAAGATGATTTAACAATGTGAAATTAAATGCTCTATGAGCAAGCTATATCACTGTTAACGCAATCAAAAGTGCTAATATAATGACTAAGGGCCTGAACCTTCTGCCTTTTACTCAGGTCCTGGTTTAACCAGATGTTGTTCATGTTGTGTAGGACCTTTCCCTGTAAGCACTTCCATCTATTCCTGGGGATGTCTCAGGGAAAGGCACTATTAACGTGAATAACAGTGGTAAAACTGAGCCTCCTCTCCATTCTTAGTGGGACATCTGTCATGAGTAAAGGCTGCTGGCTCTGTCCCAAAGTATAGTTTTAGATTATAGTTCCCTTGATCTTCAGTGATTTTGAACTTGTTTTTCTGGTGACTATAAGCTAATAACTGATCTTAGTGAATACAAATATTGAACTGTGCTGTTACCAGCAAGATTATTAAAATGTGTTTCACATTTTAATTCATTCTTTCATTGGGATATCAGGAGTTGGATTTGTGAAGCATTCTATTGCGTAGAGATAGCACACATTCACCACATTTCTAAAAGGTATAAAATATACAGTATGTAGCATTTTCTTGCATACTTTTATACTGCCTGTACGCCACCGATGCATTCGGTGCCTTCCTTCTTTTGTATGAAACTTAATATGTAGAGAAACTGAAGTTATGGTGTGTAAGCAATGTCACTGCAACCGAAGAGATGTCTTAAACTGATTATTCCTAGTCCGGGAGGTTTCAAAGGGCAGTTCAGTTTAACACAATGCATTTCTTTGAATCTGAAGCTTTCCCCTTTCCTTCCTTGCCCCCACCCTACCCCCTGTCCAAGAAACTTCCTCATATGGCTGTTTATTCTTAATTGATTCCTGTGTCTGATGTAAGTCACATGGTGTTAACCAAAGAACCAAGTCTGTTTCTAATTATTTGGACAAATAATGTTTGGACTTGCAATTACTTAAAGACAAAAATGATATGATGGATCTCTGTTAACAAATATAAAATAGGCTTCTGTAAATGTGACTCCCAGCTGAGAATTCCAAATACCTCTTTTCTGACTGGATGTGCATTGTTGTATCAGTAGCAAAGTGTTTGGATTGTGTTTCTTGGTGCATTTTGATCAAAATCCTATCACAAACAGAAATATCAGTCAGTCAGTGCTGTCAGATTAGCTTGGTTTACCATGTTATACCTATATCTGAAGTGTGCTACTTTGAGAACAGATTTCGCTTTCCTGTGTCTGAAGTCCTGATATAGTCTAATAAGTACCTGGTGTATGCTGGTCTCACAGGAACAAACAGACTGATGCTGCATTGTATGTACATTTCCTACCAGATTTCCTGCCAGTGTCCCTTCATGGTACAACTTCTGTAATATAACACAGTTTTCAACTACTGTTTCGACCTAAAATTCCTTAAATTTCAATGCATGTATAGCCTTAAACATCTAAGACACCAAGCACAGTTTTAATGGGAATAGGTTATATTTGCAAGTCCTGTTTGTCTCAAAAGTCATAGAATTATTTTTATATATCAGTCAAAGATTGTAGAAAATGGGTACATTGCAGTCATGTTATCAACCATGCTCCTAATTATATGCATTAAAAAAAAAGGCGTTTTTGCTAAATGTTTTAGAAGTGAAGTATCAGTGCTCATTTCCTTTCTTGAATTTGTTTTTGTTTTCATATTTTCATTTCTGTACAGAACCTTGGTGCCCTTAACTAATACCTGTGACTGAATTCACACTGATTTTCAGTATTCCTTGAGCTGCTTTTCTTTTCTGTTCCTTTTTTAAACTGAATAAGCAGTAATTAAAATTCCCCCAAAAATTTCCTTTTTTTTTTTTACATTTTGACAGTAACATAATTAGAGCAAATGACTGTTTGCAGCTGTTTATGCAGCTTATTAAAGCCTGAGAACTTTGTTTGAAACTGTCATTATAATCCAGATGAAGACATACATTTCATGGCATTTCAGTCCACATCAGGTGAACGCAGGAGCTCTGGCGATGAATGTGCAGATCTGCACATGGCGTGTCAGACTCTGAATCCCCAGAGGGATTTATAATTAAGTGTCACATTGTATCTACAGTATCTCCAGTTGTGTGTTGGCAGATACTTGTTGTTTTGTTTTCTTTCTTATTACCTAGCAAAAAACTACTTTTATCATTTTTGTGCTACTGTATATTAACCTTGAGGGTTTCCAGCGTGCAAGATCAGTGTAATGTTGTCAGTTCTCTTTCTGTAAAAAAGCCCTGGACTTCCAGCATACACATCCCATTCCTATTCTGGGGAGAGCCAGAATGCCACCAGCTGGTTTTAGTTATATTTACCTGTACAGCCCAGGTAACTTCAATCCCATGTTAGTTTGATTGAAACATGCTATAGTGTATCTTCAAACCACGGATCTGTCACAACATTAAAATAGTCATTTCGCATATCTGAAACTTTGCAGCTGTGAATTTGTATTTTGTTTACTCTATCTCTGTGAAATGTATTTTTGTCAGTTTGAGGACTTTGGATATTTCAAAGTATTTTCTGTATGTGAAATCAGCTTTTTGCATGTGAATTGAATTGCTGGAAAGTATTTAAAAAAAAAAGGAAAAATCACTTTTAAAACCTGTTGTTGTCACTTTCCTTTGGAATTCATTACATCGTAAACAAAAGCAGACTTCACTGTTCAGAAGATAGTAACGCTTGGTCAACCATTGGAACTGCTGTCAGCATTAAAGAAAAAATATTTTTTAATTTTGGCAAGGTAATCCTAGCCCTTACACACATTTTGGCTCTGTTTACAAATTTCCTAAGTTTCCCCAATTCCCTTTCTGTCCCCCAGTCTTTGTTGATGTCATGAACCTTCTGCTTAGAGAACTTAAAATTAACCAGTGTGACAATGTTCTAACAAATATGATGTGTATACTGGCAAATAAAGGCACACTCAGGTGATCATTCTGTTTGACTTTATACAGTTTTCTTCTGGGGTCCTCTGTGGTTCTCTTTGCTTCTTTGTCCCACATACATTTCTCAGAAAAGATCTCATCTAACATATTAATGCTTAACTTCTGCTTTCTAAGGAATAAGTAGGATGAAATAATTGAGGTTTGATTTAAACATGAAGGAACACTTGCCATAAGTAACAATTATAATTTTACTGTAATCCAGCTTAGATCTTCTGTACTGTCCTCTGATGATTTCTGTGGTACCTGTTACAGAAAAGGCTTTCTGGACTTTCATGGCAGCTCAGCTTTAGGAGGTGTCTGAATATATGTGTGTTTTAATACCTACTAGTATGCATTAAAAAAGAATTGTTAGAACAATTAAAGCATTTTTTCCTATCCTAAACGTGGGAACACTTAGTATAAAAAGCTTTTATTGTTTCTTCCCATTTCTGCAGATGAAAGGAGCATAGGCCAGTGACTTTTACCAGATGGAAGTGGAGAGAGGGATGCATTTCTTTGCTGTATGATCCTGATCCTCTGGACCATCATCATCTGTGCAAATCCTAGGACTCCTGCAAATAAGATAGAATGGTAGTTGCTGCTGTTAAGGCTAGCATTTTCCAAAGGCTGTACACCTAAAAATAATGTGGCATTCCGTATGCAGACAGCTACATATTTGGTGTTTGAGAAACTTTGAACAGAGCACTTGTGACCATTTTGTTTAGAAGATGTCACAAGACATTTGGTATCCTTGTCTGTTAGAAAAAAGCAACCCAGGAATGTCTTTCTCCGGATTATGTTAGACTTGTTGAAAGGTGATAATATGAAAAATACTTGATTTAAAAGAGGATTTGAGAAGCTGTGAAAACATGGCTTAAAAGAATTAGTGAAATAGAATCTGTAGACTGATGGTCACCAATTACAAACAGCCATTTTCTACACAAAGATCACAGAAAAAAAGAGTTACTACACAGCTTCAGCTGCATGTGTGGTACCTTGCACTCACCCATGTTTCATACAAGTATCTGAGCAGAATTATGTGTAATGCTCATAGTTGGTAGTTAGTTTATTGTGAAACAATAATTGCTTCAGACAGGTAGAGCCAAGTTACATCGCTTTTAGACAGATACTACTTTACCTGTCAGAGGCTGTCTCTGAGTAATTGTCTTCATGTGGCAAATTTCACATTAGATAGTATATAAAATCCTTTGGAAGCCGGTACTTACTTGGTTCTGAAGGTTCCTGTGGTCAAGGGCTATTTAGCGTTTTTCCTGATGAAATTTGTGAGTTTTTTTCCTCTAGTATTTTTGTTTTTACAGTCCAACAGTGCAGTTCTAATTTAGTGTTCTATTCATATTAGACATTTAATTTTACTTGTAAATTAGCCCCCCCCCAAATGAATGAGACCCTTGCTAAGGCATTTTGTTACCTGATAATCATTTTGAGTAGCTACACTTCAGCACAGGGACTCAAAAAACCAAATTTAGTGTTGTTTTGGCATAAGAATAGTAAGGATAGAAGGAAGAAAAAAATGCAGAAATGAAATAAACCCTCATCAAGCAACATCATGCAACAAATCAGCTGGGCTTTAGATAAATGATTTATTATTAAATTTAAAACCTAATAGGTTTGTGTGTTCTGAGTGTAGTTTACACTGGTTTGTTTTCCACTTAATTAGAAGCCTTACATTTCATCTTATTAATAATGAAAATCCTCTTGTCAAATTGTGTAAGATCATGTTGAACTAATATGTATATTTTAGAGGCGGAATAAAATCTCCCCTTGTAGCCTTTCATATTATTTCATTGCATTATGCAAAAATTCTATTCTGCTTTTAATTTTGCTAGTGTGAAGTAAGAAAACTTCATCTTCCATTCCTGCCTGGGAAAGTCCTGATTTCAAGAACTATGATGAAAAGAGTTCAATCACCGTGGCCCACTGTTTGCAATTAAAGGTTAACTGCAAACGGAAATTCAGAGTACCAGGCCAACTGAGCTTTACAAATGTAATGAATGTGGGTGTAAGAGATAACAGTGATCAAATCTAAAGTTGTATTCTGTGATATCAGTTCTTGTTGCAGTGGTTGAACAGTTCAGAAAAGGAGCAGGCTTAAACATGCCAAAGGAGACCAGATTTGTTCTCCACTTGCTGTTAGAGTTAAGTACACATTTCCCATGATACCACAGCATTTTCATCTGCAGAGACCTGAAGTACCAATAGACTACAACGTCAGTCACACAAGCCTTTGCTAATTAATGCCTTCACTGGAAAATGTCTGGCATTCTTAGGAGATACAGAATGCAGAATTCATTCATATTTATATTAAAAAAAAAAAATAGGCAGGAAAAGAAAAAGCCACATAATCAGCTGTTTGATAAAGCTCCAAATCAGTCAGCTAGGCTAAAGGTCATGAATATGTAGCTAGGTCTTAGTAAGCCTCAGTGGCAAATCATCACACAGTCTTGCTGCAGTTTCCTGAGACTGTGTAAGACACTTGGGAGCACAAGCCAGGCCAGTAGGCTGAGAAATGGCATTAACCATTCAGCCTTCACCATCTGTCACTGTGCAGCCAAGCAGACGCTTCTGATGGAGCCGTTCTGCGTCTCCTCATTTCGGTTTTTAACTGAACTTCACACGGGGCTTGCCAGCGAATGCAAAGTACTGTCACCCACAGCACTGCCATCCTTCTTCTCTTTGCTAAAATTCCCTTTTTCTTCCACGTCATTGATATATCCAGGCAGTAAATGACCTGTCATACTCTTAAATTTATCAGTGAAACTGGTGCACATCTTTGAAAGATATTGTGAAATACTTTGTAAAGCATTACTATCTAGAAGTTACTGCCCATGGTATTATATCCAGAAGAACGCTTTTCTGCTTATGCTTAAACATGCCAAAGAGGTTTGCTGAATACCTTGGTCTTTCAGTAATGCTCACTATCAGCAAGAGTCACTGAAGGATCAGGATAAAACCTAAAAAGACTTTTTAAAAGTTTTCGGTGAGATCTGTTCCCCAATGTGACTGATCGGAACCTAAATGAGTGCCAGTGCAGGGAGGGGGGTGGAAGTGCACAGCTGGAGCTGAGCTGGCCTTCCCCAGCAATCCGTGCTTACCTCAGCTAAAATGACATGGAAATCACTACCTGAGGAAGCTGTTCTGAGCATGGAGGCATTTTACACTGCTGACTGTTGCCTGTTGGAATATAACCAAACACTTCGCATCTTATTTTGAAAAAAATCTTGTAAAAGTTATTGGAAGTGAAATCCATAGGTGCAGGCAGAACAGAAATGGATCTAAATACTTTTAGAACACCAGAGAGTTATTTTGATGGGACAGAAATCTCTACTTGTTTCTAGTATAATAATGCATCCTTTAAAAAAAATCAATTAGAAAATATATAGCAATGTCATATTTTAAAATTCTCTCCTGTTCATACAGTTGATGTTATTTTAGGGGTTCTCCTAAACCTCCAGCAGCATTCCCTTTTTTTCTTTTTTCCCCATCTTCCACCCACAGAATACTTGTCCCACAACAGGACCCCCTTCAAGGTCATAGGTTGCCCTGTTATCTGACACAAGAGCAGTAGGATTGCTGCTGCTGGTGCTTGGACCCTGGGGAGCCTTTTGGGAGGAAGGGTGGTTGTGTGTGACCATGTGGGAGCATCAGCACCACTAGGGAGCTGAGAGAGAGCAATTACTGAAGGTAATTCAGAAGCAGGTGTTTTCAGACAACCTGGAAGATCCAAGGATGCTGGTACCCAAACCACTGCACATCTCACAGACCTGCTGCTCTGCTCCCTCCTTGGGTTTTCCATGGAAGAGGGTGATCCACCACTAGGCAAACCTTTCACTGCCAGAAATATTTCAAGGAATTGTTCTCTGAGTGCATATCCCACCCTCTCTAATTATGCAGAACATTTCACTGAAAGCTTTCTCAGAAGGCAGACTGTAAGATTGACTGCGTCAAGAGCCTGAAATACAGAATGCACTTAAACTGTTCGTTGTCATTCTGGACAAAGCAAATTAAGCATCCCCAGCAAATGCTGCCATCAAAAGAACAAAAGCTGTGAAGTGATCCAGTTAATTCATAGTCCATGTAACCACCGGATGACAAACAGTTCTGCCTTGTACCAAAAGTAGGAATGTTGTTGTTTATGCTGGGATGGATCTGAAAAACTGTTAACGCCTCGTGGTGGTCTGCAGTTAGGCCTTCAGCCTTCACTTGTGCCCACCAACTCCCTTTGGCAGTGGGTTTCTCAGCAAGTCTACTGCATGTGATCTTTTCTGGTTTGTTTTTATCGGTACAATGTGGAGTTGTGCTTTTCGCTTTAATTAATTAACTAATTAATGTCCTTGTGCAACATTAACAAATACTAATTTTGGTATATAGTCCTGGGTCAGGTGAGTGTATTTATGTTCCTAACCTAACCCTGAAATCAGCCAGTCTGAAGATGAAGCCTAGAAAGCTCTTCGGAGTTCAAGCCACTGCTGCTCACCAGTTTAAGGGAGGAGACAAATCCATCAATCCTAATTTAATGGGAGAATTTTCAGGTAGACAGTAATTGAGTTGGAATTCGGCCAAAGCCTTGGGGTTAAAGAACCTACTGTTATGAAATGTGTTCGAGGATCTTTAATGAATACAAGCAATTGAGATCACGGTTTCTTCTCTTCTGCAAGGGGCAGCAGAAAATGCTGCTTTGCCTCCAGAAATAATTTGGTGCCTGTAATCAGGCTGGGGCATTGAAAAAAATATGCCACCTTCTGAAACACCAGAACCATTTTCTTAGCAAGGACGATCTCAGTGTGTTGACCTGTAGGAGGAGTAGCTGGACAACATATTTCAGTAATAACCCTCACATCAGTACTGGGAAATAACCACTAAGCAAGTAAAGGAATCCTTAACTAACTTGAATTGACTTACATTAGATTCAACTAAGTTGGGGGTTTCTTCCCTCTTTTTTTAGTCTCAAAAATCCTGCTGGTTTGCAGAATAATTTCAAACAAATTTATTAATCCCTTCAGCTAGGCTGGACGAGAAGAAGGTCTCCAGACTTGCTGCTTTCCATAAATAGATATTTCCATATCCGTAAGTTCTTCTGGATTTCTTACACATTATTTATTTCTAAATATAGCTAATGGTTGGAAAAAGGAGCATGACTGGAAGAGTCCTTGGCAGCCTAAGCATGAGGGAAAATTGATGCCTTACAGATACTAGAATTGTTTGCCTTTGAAGCTCTTGGTGAAAAAAATTGTGGCAGCTAGCTGAAGCCCAAATGTAAGTTAATGTGTGCACAGAGGGGGTTGCATTTTTTTGTTTTAAACCACCTTTAGTGTGGGATACTTTATCAGCTGAATCATCGATCTCCCTTTAAAATCAACAGCCTTTAAAATGCATATGAAGGTATTTATTTCAGAGATTAAAAAATATGCAAGTCAAACTTTACATGGGTGCTTAAATCCTTCAATATGGGACTTGAAATGCAGTTGCATTATGCTGCCTTGCACCAGGACAGCCCCCCAGAGCAGCAGTGATTTTGTAATGCTACCTGTTAGAGCTAAATTCTTGATAAACAAGCAAAATAATGGTTTATTTGTACCTTCTTTAAGTATGCATTTACTTTTGGTTTTAAGCTCATAGTGGGTGAGTAGCTCATAGCACACTGACAGAGAAGGACCTGATGTACCAAGTATCTCCAGGAACTCTGGAATTATTACAAGCTGCAACATTTACACCTGTGTGTGTGGAATGGCTCAGGTAGTACTGGGTGAATCATACTTAGGGCAACCAGTGCCCTGCTGCACAGTATAGTGGGCCTGAGAGTGAACCTCAATGCCAAAATCTGCGTTAAAATTAAATATATTTAACTTTGGACTTCTATTAAGGTAGTACTTCCTTTGTACAAGCATACTTTGAAACACAGTAGGTGTTCTGTATTAGCAGGATTAGATTTTGGAAGGTAAAATCAACTTTATTTAAAAACATACACAGTATGTAAACTGAGTAAGTAACTCAGTTTTAGTGCCCTGCCTGAGATCCCCTGCATTCCCCTAATGCTTTCCTCTCCAGTCTCTGTCCTTAGAAACAAATAGACATCAAAACCTGGGCAAGTGGTTAATTCCTTCAAGATGACATGGACTTGGAATCCAATGAGATTCTTCCTTTTATATTTGATTTTTGGTTTGGATTATTCCAGGATATTTATTCTTCTCTCTTGGAATAATTTTGCTTTTGGAATAATTTCAGACAACAAACATAGTACACAGTTTAACTTACTGTGACCCACTGGCTCCCAGAATAACTTTTACTGATTTATTTCTCAACTGTTGGCTATGCTCTGCTGTTTTTTAACTCCTTTTGTGCCCCTCAGATCTGGAATTGCTGCCGAGATATTTTTCTTGAGGCCTTTTATTTCTGATTTACTGTGTGCTTGTCTAAATAAAGGAATTGCTCGCATGGCTGTAAAGTAGTAGGAAGTTGCTGACGCTTTTTGAGAGCAGAACCACACACAGGAGACCCATATAATTTGCTTTGTAATTGAATGGTACATTTCTCAGCATCCAAATTTTTAGCTGTTGGGATTTCTCTTTTAAGATGATAAATCCTTCAGAAATTGTGGTGCATTCCTATTAAAGACAACTAGGATGTATTTCCCAAGCTCATAACAATAAAATGCCCGAGCACAGAATTGCCAGAGAATCTCCCTTGGAGCTCTGCGTAATCCTCTGGTAACCTTGTGCAAACTTCTCCCGGGATGTAACAGAAACTTGGCACCTTCTTCTGGCTGTCCCCAAGTCGGAGCTGTGCCCTGCACTGTCGCTGTGAGCTTGTTTTTGTCTTTGGACTGATTGGATCTTTCCTCTGGAAGCCAGGTTGTGCCAGCTTTGTTCGAGCTGAGCGGCCCCACTGCGCTCAGTGGAACTATTCATGGAGCGAGGTGAGCTTGAGGAACTGCTCAATGGGAGCTGGGCTGGCACCGTCTGGCCCTTGGAAGCAGAGAGAGAGGGAAGTCTTTTCCTCCTTTTGTGAAAAGCAGAGAGCATGTAACTGAGAGGGATGGTGAGCAG
>NW_008240122.1:619340-622974 GCF_000691975.1 Corvus brachyrhynchos | reverse complement strand
CAGGAATGTGTCAAGAAGAAGTAGACATGGGAAGGAAATGAATCTTTGATTCATTATCATGGAACAGCAGCTAAGCTGGAGCCAAAAAGTCCTTCAGAGATTTAACATGAGATCTAAATTTTATTTTATAGTTCATATTGCAATTTCACTGCAATGACAAAAATGATTCAACTGAATAACTGAACTGAAGCTGATCATTATTCAGTTTTTCTTGTTGGTTTGATGGATGAACTGATATTGAAGTTTAAAAATCTCTCTCCTTTTAGCAAAAAAAGAGTCACTGTTCTGCTCCAGAGTGCACGCTTGAGAAGGACTGGATATACAGTGCCTTGACTGCTGCTTGCTGTAGATGTAGGTGAACATGGATATGGACACTGGAGTGAGTATCAATATACTGTACAAACCTTGAAAATATAAAGGAAAACACAACTGCTTCCCCATATCTTCTTTTTCTTTTTCCTGTTTTTTGTTTTGTTTTGTTTTAAACTTGGGGAGTATTGCATTTCATTGAAACCATGAGTATTGCTGCGCAGGTTTGTTTAAACCAAAGCAATTGCCTGTCCCTAGCCATTACTCATAGCAGTGAGAAAACTTCGCAGGACTTAGCTTAGGCAGCTCCCAGTCCCTGGAGCTCAGATATAGTCCAGGACACGCCATGTGGATAAACAAGAGGGTTGACACAGCTGTGCAGGAGCTGTGAGGAGGTTTTGGAGCAGGCAAGCAGGAACAGCCTTGGGTAATTGCCATTGCACCAGATCCTGCTCTGAAAATGCTGCCCCTCCCACACATAACACTGTCTTCCTTTCTGGACTTTGGAGACTGCTCAGCTCTGGGACAGAGGAAAGTAAATTCTCTTCAACAGTGCAGGGTCCAGCACTTGGTTTCCTGTGCTCCTTTCACCCGTGTAGAGCAGGAGGAATTTCCTGCAGGGAGCTGGGTTGCTCCAGCTGGAGCATACCCATGTGTTCCCCTTCTCCACACACACCTGGATCTGCACTTCCTGCCCAGAGCATGCACTGGAGACTCTGCCAGGACACCTGGTCCTTCCTGGTCCCTGGGAGTGTCATCCACATTGGACTGCATTGTCCTTATAAACAGTCCCTGCTCATGGCAGTAAAAGGACTCCTGAAAAATGAAGTGTTAACAAAGACCAACTGCGAGTGCTGGAGGAAGAACCTCCGGTGCGGATCAGAGAGCTGCAATTCCCAGCCTCCATGAGGACACACTCCTCAAAACAGTTCTCTAATTGAAAATTAATTCTCAGAACAACTTAAAGTTTTTTTAAGCTACTGCTCAAGTAAAAGGAATAATCACTTTCTGTAGCACCAGCTAAATAATTGAATGCAGATCTTAGTAGAATATTTTCCGTCCAAGGACAGTGGTTGCATAATTATTTCATATGATATAAATATTTAGAGATTACTTTTCCCTCAGCAATTAAATCAATAGATTGGACTTTAAATGAAAACTAAATTGAAAATGCTTGATTTTTTTTAAAAAAAGAAACTTAGTATTTTTGGTCTGCATTGTAAATTGAAACATAAACAAAGCCTGTTAAATTTTGATTAAATTGATCTTTTTCTTTTGCTTGTTCTTATAGGTCATAAAAGTGAAGTCTGAAAACAGGGACAGTGGCAAGGAGACTGAGAAATGAATGGGCAAAGTCATGTAAGTAAGTAAGAATTGACCCAAATGCTGAAATTCTAAAAAAAAAAAAAAAAAAAATTCAGTCAGTCAAATATGAAATTCTGCATCAAAATTTTATATGTTCTCTTAACACTGTAACTTGTGAGGCTACCCCAGAAAGCCTTTCTCTGAGGAGATGTCACCAGAGCACAGGGGTGAATGACTAATCCATCCCTGCCAAAAGTGTCTCCTGCTGATTACAGGTCATGTGTGCTGCCTGGTTGCCTCGTGAGCTACATTGTGCATAAAAAATGGATACTCAACTGCACTGGTATCATAATTTTATAATCTTTTCATTATTTAGACATTTCTCTTTTTCTAAGGCATTTTATGGGCATTGCAAGTATTTACTCTGGAATAAAATCATTTTAAAATATGCTTTTAAATCAACCCTCCCATGTCCCATAGCAAGGTGGGCTCTCTCCATTCTCTTTCCTTTCCAACTCCTCACTGCAGCCGTGCCACATTGTTGTGGCTGGGAGATTTTTATCCTGTAACTAAACTTATTGTGCCTAATCTTTACAAAATGGGTGAGAGTCATTCCTGGGAGGTGCTCCCTGCAGATGCCTCAACCCAGGCAGACAATCAGGGCTATTTTCCCTTGTCCAGGGAAAAACAGAACACAGAGGGGTAGAAGCAGTGGTGCCTGAGAAGGATTGGATCCTGGCCTGTCTCTTGTGGCTGTGGCTGCTCTGGCTGCTTCAGGAGGGTTCCGGAAAGCAGAAAAAGCTGAGCACAACAAAAGGCTGAGAAAGGGGGTAGCCAAAGTGATTACAGTGGTTTTTGACTTGTGGATCTCTAAACGTTTTCTATCATGCGCTTGGCTTTATCCCTCTGCATTGCCTTCCCTGCAGCAGCTGCCACTTCCCAGCTGATCCCTCCTTTCTGTCACTAAAATGAGCAGCCTTGCAATGATGAATATTAAAATTCACCCACTAGCACTGCAGTGAGGTGGGGTCCGAGCAGCTCCTACCTCCCAGCCTGCTGTGCCACCCTGCCAGCAGATTCGGGAAGGCGACACCACACTGGTTTATCCTGGTTTCCTTCCCAACCCTGACAGCTGGTTATAACTGGTTGAGCAATGGCTGGAGTTCAGAACAATTCAAATGTCTCAGACAGTCTATATAAACATCGTTCCTTACTTAGAGGTCCCGTTGGAAGCTGTGTCTGTTGGACACTTAGTGAATTACAGGCTTTAGAAACTACCTGGCAATGCCTTGAACCAGACGCAAAACTTCCACTAATGCAACCTTTAGAGTCTTAAGTAGGTACTTGGCTGCCAGTTGCTTTCAGGCAGGCTGTAAAGGGACTTTCTGGAAAAAAAAAATCTGACTCTGGACCAGCATCACCATTTGTTTCATCTCGATTTGGAGTGGTTAAATAGGAATTTGCAAAGGAAATGAATGAGAGGACCAGCTTCTTTCATTTAATAGGCTTGTCTAAGTAGAACCAAGCAACAAAGGAATTCTGTGTAAGGTTTGCAATTTCTGTCGCTCTTGTCTAACCAGATTGAAATCATCAAAAACAAAACAAACAAACAAACCCCCCAAACCAACAGGAGCGAGTGCAAGCGATTTAGAGTGTATGCATTACAAGTGATACAGAATATGCATTTATGATTCAAAATTTTAAACAGCTGAGAAATAAATATGCAAAGTAGATTGTTCTGTTTGCAGATGGTAATCCTGCCGCACTGATTTTGCTCAGCTGTCTGATTTTTCAATGTCTGCATTCCTGGTTCCTGGGATTCCTGATTAAGAAATAAAATATGAGTCACGGTGCATGGTTACCTTCTGCGCATCTGAAAGGCTAACTCAGTGACTGAAAACAGATTATTAGAGGCTGATCTTGCCGTGCTGAATTCGATGCAATGTCAGGGGATTGGGAAAAAAAAAAAATATCTTCTCTGCTCTGCCCTTCATTTTAGAGCTGTAGGATAAAGGCTCCT
>NW_008240122.1:612832-619112 GCF_000691975.1 Corvus brachyrhynchos | reverse complement strand
AGGCAAGGTGAGGCACATCCCTCTCCCTCCCTCTCCCGAGGATGACTCAGTCGGTTATTAAAGATTTCCAGCTTCCAGCTAAAATGGCATCAGCAGCGGTGCCCCAGAGGGAAGAAGGGGAGATGTGAGAAATGGGTTCTGTTCTTGTCTCCGAGTGCTAACACACACACACACACACACTCACACACACTCACACACACTCGCACACTCGCAGAGCTGATGTGGAGCTCATCTGGGAAAAGTTTATTTTGCAATAAGAGGGTTTAGTATTCTGCTAAAGGCTTTTGCGAGGACTGGATCCAATTTTCAGAGCCTGTTGCCAATATTTGTGAGTCATTTCCTTGGAATCCTACCTTTGGTGTTTATTTCCCTTAGAAGGAAACTTGTAAAAGAATAATAATAGCTCTCATTCTTCATGGAAAGTAGCACACAGCAAAGTGGGAGACAACTCGCTCTTTGTTCCAAAACACTTTTGTGTTTGTTTTGTTTACTTTCTTCAGCAGACAAAAAGTGAAGAGTGCAATATAATTAACTCCATAAACCATCTCATTTACGGTGCCAGTGACATGCATGTGCTGTGCACCGGAGTGAAAGTGAAGTGGGGAAGCGGTTTTAATTGGTACCTCTCTTCCAGAACGAGTGATGAGAACTGCCTGGTGATTTGGGAAGTCTCCTTATGTAACAGCAGGGCTTTGCTTTTTCTCAGCCCCGCCTGACTACCGGGACTCCTTTTTCTCTCTGACTTAAGTCCCAATAATAACACTGAGCACCTATTCAGCGCTAAAAGCCCTCTCAAAGGTTAACTAATCAGAAATGCTGTCGGTTACAGTTTACAGCAAGAGCAGCACCTTTTGCCCTCAGGATACTGAAGCGTTTTGCAAACTAAACCCCCACTGAGCTAAGTGGATCCTGGACAGAGATTTTTATGTCGAGCAAGGCCACGCAGCCACCAGAGGGGTGGAGGCAGAGAGTGTATGAGACATTTTGGCTAAGTACACTGGAAAAAATATTTATGCTTACTGAAATGAATACCACGGGGCTTTATTGTTCTCCCAGACCAGGCAGGCAAAGCAGCCTTAGGGAGATGGCTGCAGTAAATAGGATGGCACCTTTTCTCATATCTGCCAGAGCCCTGTGGCAAAATAAATTGCAATTTTTCTTGCATTTTCATATATTTGCATAAATTCTGGGGCAAACTTTAACTGTTAGAGCCAGCATTCAAGAGCTCATTGCATATTGGCTGCCAGGAGTTCTGATAGGTGACATATACCTGCAAAGAAATAAGAGAGGAAACATCTTTTCTGTCAGAACAGAAGTTTTCTCTAGTTCTGCCTCACAGGAACCAGAAGCAGGAGAAAGCACAAGTGTTAAGAATCCAAAAGGAGATTTTCTTTTAAATCTTTTTTTTCACTGAAACCCAGGGGACTCTGACATACTGGTCTGGAGTAACTCCATAAACTCTTTCTGGGAACAATTCAACTGAAAAGTATGTAAAGAAAAAAGTTAGCATGTGGGAATTAGAAAAGTTAAAGAAATATTTGCTCTGAATGCTGTTTTGAGAAAGAGACACTTAAACATCTGGAGTGGTATAATCTAAATTAGGGTGGAAGTTGAGTGAAGATACCTTTGAAAAACTTCCATGGAAGGGCTGTGTCTTGACACAGAAATCAATTCCTGATTTCAAGTTAATTCCTTTTCCACCAAACAGTAACTCCAGCTCTAGAAAAAGAGGAGGGGGAGAAAAAAAACAAAGCAAAAAAACCCCAAAACAACCCAGTGGATTCCTTGAAATTTCCTGAAGGAAGGGCCAAGAAATACAGAGAAAAACACTAGACTTGGCAGATCTATAGTTTATCTATACCTCTGAAGGATGAAAAGCTGAATTGACCCTGTTGGCACACAGACCTGTTGTTCTACCAGTCTAGTTATTCCAGCCAGCTTTAACTGTTTCATTTCACCCTTGGATCCTGCTTCTCTTAGATGGTGTTATATACATCTCTGGCAGAGGTACAGCTGAAGAAACAGAAAATCATCGTTGCCTGGGGCCCAGACCATCTTGCTGCACCTGTCCTCATTTCCCTCTTCCCCCTGCTGCCTCCCTGATGACTCTGGCTTGTGGTCACCATGTCCCTCACCACAGACCAGGCACTGCTCTGCACTGGCACAATGCAGTTCTCCTCAGCTATCTTATATCAATAAGAGAAGGAAGAATTCTCCCTGTCTGCTCCCAACCAGGAGCTGTCTCTTGGAAGTCCAATTTTCAATTTAAATCCATCACAGCCAATTCTAGAAACTTTTCCACTTCTTGCAGCCTTGCTGCTCAGCTTGCCTTCAGAGCCCTGAGTGCAGGGATTGTCTTTGATCCTTTGCTTTCATTTCCTGTGACTGGGCTGCCCCAGTGTGCTGCAATTAGGTGTCCCCAGTGTTTCCACTGCTTCATTCATAACGTTACTCCAACTCCATGCATATCTATCCAAACAATGAACATTTTAATCAAAGCCCTCATTATCTCCCATCTCTGTTTGTGACTTCCTCCTCCTTGAACCTGTGACATAGCAGCCAGTTTGATCTATTTAAGCACAAGCTCCCAACATCCTCTTCCCTGTCCGCTGCTGTGGTCAGAGCCAAGCCACCTCCTGCCTGTCCTCCCTATTTGCCTCCATCTAGTCTTTTATTTTCCCATGTGAGGTTGTCACAGTTCTGCCATAGCTGTCATCACTCCACCATTGTCTCTACAGCATGGCTCTGCTTTCTTTGCCAGCAGTGCTGGCTTCCTCATGCCTTTATCTGCTGCTCCCAGGGGAGCCTTTATGCCCTTTTCCATGATGCTCTTGTCCACAGGATGTCCTCCCTCCCTCAGCTAGGTTGGTGACACCAAACTTTGTTGCATCAACCATAAAGAGCAGATAGCCTACAATGAGGTTAGCCTGGAATAGTTTATAGGTGATACAGTCAGGGGGGCTGTTTTCAAGGGAGGTACATCAGTCTGGGTATGTGTTTGTGCCTTTCCCCTTCCTCTCGCCAGCTGTCATTGCTTCCTCAGACAGTGGGTCTGCACAGTGTGCAGTGGGATTCCTGATTGCTTCTGCATTGTAAATTTTCTAAAACGCCAGAAAGATAACAGCTACCAAAACGACAGCAATTTTGTTTTCTAAGCACTGCAACCCAGATGTTAACAATGGCATGGCACAGCTAAGAAACGCTCTTCTCTCCTCAAGTCATGTTGTTATGCAATGGAAAACGCTCCGTGCTATATGGTAAAGACTGAACCTGCTGCAGTACTTGGGTACAAACCCAGGGGTTAAATAAGGAATAGCCATCTTAAGTCTGTTCCCTTGTTTTTATTGGTCTTGGTGAGATTTGCAGGTTGATAATCATGGGCATTTTATATTTAAGTTTGAGTTTTTAGAGGCATTCTGGAACTGTATAAAAAGCCCCTTTCTCTGACATCACATCAGGCTTGTTATAATGTGAATGGCATCATTACAGTTCTCTCATTAACATCATAATGGCTCTGGAGGAATAGGGAGTGAAAACCCCAGCAAATGGAATAGCGTGGCAATGTATAGTAGTCTTACTGTGTGAAACTGCATACGGAAAAAGTTTGACATTTTAACCTTCAGGCTGCTGTAGATGCCTCAGGGTGTCCTCACACTGAATGCATTTGGCTGACAAAATGGAAAAATTGTGGTAGCCTAAGGATGGAGGGCTGGGTTCAATAAAAAACTGTGCCTGGCTTCCATGGCATTGAAGCCCACACAAGGCTCCCAAATGGATTTTTCAAAATTGAATCCAGCCCTAAGTGTCAACCTTTTCCTGTAATTTTGTATAGTAAATGTATTGTATGCTCAAATGTACATCTTTCATCCTTTATTTCCAGAGGTGCTAATGGAAATGTAACAATGTGTGTGCTGTTCTGCAAAGTCTCATTGAAACCAACGGGATTTTGGATGAAATCCCTCCATTGCATAAGATAATGTAATATAAATGGGTTGGGCTTACGGCTGGAGGACTATGAGATCTGGTTCTATTTCTGGTGCTGACACTGATTTGCTGTGGGACTTCTGGCAAGATACTCAGGAATGGATTTTGCCACCCTTACCAGGGAAAAACAGTAGGCTGGCTCTTCAGGCCAGAGGTCCTGTTTGTGGAGCTGGATCTGGCAGTGCTTCCTCAGTAAACACTGGCTTACAGTTCTGCCGTGTCCAACTCTACCTTCAAGGAGGCTGACTTTTCCCACGTGCTGGGTGCTTGCAGCTCTCTTCCCAGTCACTTGCAGCAGCTGGAAATCAGTGCTTCTGAATATCCACGGGGAACAAATAGCACGCCCAGAGTCACGAGCCCTTTTAAAAGCCTGGTTCTCAGCTTCTGTATGCTGAAGCAATTCCTCTGCTACAAAATGGGATTTACTCTGTAGCTGAGAGCCACCTCTAAATCCTTGTAACACATGCTGAGACAGACAAGCTTTGTTTGGGGCTTTGGTTTTCTGGTGTTTGGGGTTTGTTTTCTCCCAGGGAAGATATATTATTTATGCCTTGTTTTTATACAGTTTGGAAACATGGAGGATGTGCATGGACAGTAGCTGTTTATGGAAGTGAACTGGCCTGTCTCTATTAATTTGGCATGTTGTAAATAGCAGAAGCAGTTCATTTACTTTCGTGGCTGTCCAGAGAACTCAGTTTTTCAAGATAAATTAGCAGCACTGTGCAGAAGGCATCCCAACACTTCCTTCCTTCCTTCCTGCATCTTTCTGCTTGAGCTTAGAAAGACCTATTTGTGATGAAATATGGTAAGAAAAAGATGCAGACTTGAAATCTCCGATTCTCGTTAAAAAAAAAAATAAATTCACAAAGAGATGCTGAATTCATTATGAGCAAAGAAAGCCTGACTTCCAGAAGCAGCAGTGAGTTTCTTCCAACCTTTATTCTCTCAGGACAAACACTGAGTGTTGACATCTTGCCAGCGTGAGAAGATTGATGTGCCCCTGTGAATGATTCCTCCGTGTGGATTAATGAGAAGAGTCCATTGCTGCTTTCTAATGATGGTGTAAGCTTTTCAAACACAAAATATATTACTTTTTAGCTGGTTCTTGGGCCACTTCTTGGCCCTGCTGTTAGGTCAGCAGACTGACTCACTTGTTTTGACCACTCCTTCCACGTGTTGGTACTCAGCTGGTAAGAAAAGGTGTGGGGAATAAATAATATATACTGTCCATGTCAGGGATAACTTTCAACTGGCTTGTCCAGTGGCTTGCCATTCTCTGTGTCATTTCTTGGTCCAAGAAATGACAAGCAAGCAAGATGGCATTAAGGAGCTACTGCAAGAATATGACTGAGGGCTGTATGCAGTGCATTAGCAGCAAACTGGCTCTGAGGAAGGGATTTAGGCACCTGTCAGTCCGACTGCAGTGAGGCTGGTGGCCTTTACTGAGGCAAACTGCTTGGGGATCTCAGCTGCCTGTCCCTTCAGCTCCCGTTTTTGCCCCGGTGAGGAGGCAGGGCAGATCCATGCACGCAGGCATCCAAGAAACAGACAGTGCACGCTGGAAGCCGTTTCTTAATAAAGTATCAGCCTTGTGCTAGGATTTAAGAAAACAACTGGCAGATGTGAACGATTTATTTTTCCTCCCTCTTCTGCTGCGGTTTATTTTTTCCTCTTGTTCGAGAGCGCTCAGCTGCTAACACAAACAATTGCTGAAATTCCACCTGCCCACCTGCAGCCCCTCCTTCCCGCCGCCTGCTCGGGCCGTCGTCTTCCTCCGGGAGGGCTGCGCCGAGGGGAAACTACATGCCGCTTTCTTAGAGAGAGGAGGAGGAAGGAGAGGGAGGGGCCGGGCCGTGTCTGGGCGCATTGTTCCGCGCTCCTCTGCCAAGAAGTAGGTGACTATGAACTCATCCCTCGCCCCTCGCAGAAAGTTTGCCGCCTTCCCCCCCTGCTCCCCTCCCCTCCCGCCCGCTGGCGTGGCAGGAGGCAGCTTGCAGCCCGGCGCTGGCCCCGGAGTCCCCGCTCCTGCTTAATATTCCGCCCGCTCCGCCGATGTTGTGCTTGGCTCCGATGGGACCGCAACTCACGGCGTGAAACCGGAGCCAATTTTCTGTCTTAGTCTCGCAGTGTTTTGACTGGAGGCAGATCCAGTTAAGTCCGATCGCGGCTAGTGGAAACAACTACCTAAGTCTCCGCTGTCTGTGTCGTTTGGGAGGGAAGAAAGAAGAAAGGAACGCGATCCCGGACTGCTGGGCGCGCTCTCTCTCTGTCTCTCACACACACACACGCACCGCAG
>NW_008240122.1:556764-612078 GCF_000691975.1 Corvus brachyrhynchos | reverse complement strand
GGCCCCGGCTCCCCGCGCCGCCGCTCGCACCGGCCCCCGGGCCGTGCGCTAGTCAGGAGAAGGTTTATTTCTTCGCCGCGAATAGATGCGAAAATATGCGGCGGAGTTCTCCTGTAGCGCGAAGGGAAATGAAAAGTATTTTGTTTGGAGAACCTCCGGCAAACCGCATGTCATTTGTCATATCTGATTTATTACCCACAGGATCACATTACAGGGGAATTTCAAATCCTGTAACAACATCCAAGATCACATACTTTAAAAGGAAATATGTGGAAGAAGAGGATTTTCATCCACCACTCAGCAGCTGTGCACATAAAGTATGTTTTCTAATAGTCATTATTTTTACTCTGAGTTTCAGATGCTTAGTAACACTCGATTGACCCATTTCCAGAAGGCTCAAATACTCTGCTGAAATTAGGAGAATGATCCAGCTGTTTGCTCAGAAACAAACAGTTGTCACTTCTTCACATTTATTGTTGTATTGTCATCAATTGCAAAAGAAGCAAAGGCATTTCTGCATTTATACAACTGTAAATGGAAATGCTGAGAATAACTTTCTTTTCAGATTATTTTGTTCTTAGCTAGTTCATATCACGCTTACAGAAACAGCTCCATAGCAGCATTTGAACAGCAGAAAGGAAGAACATAAGTAAAAGATTTCCCACTCATATAAAACTTTTTTTCCAGGGGAGAAAATACTAAGAGGTTCCATATACCCCACACGGGTTACAGATGTTCTAAAAAACCAGAATGACTTGGAAAGCGAGTACAAGTTCCTTCAGTATTTAATCGTGTTTATTAAAAAGCTAGTGCTCCCAAAGAACAGATTACTAAATGAAATAATTTTTTTTTCAGTGAAAGTTGTCAGGGGAGAGATTAGAGCAAATGTTTCCCAGGCCAGTGAATACATAAATTGAAATCTGACTTTTTTTGTGACATTTTATGCTCCTCTTCATTAAGGGCTCAGTTCTGTATGGAATTGAATGCCTGGGGTGAAGTGCTTAAGGGTAGCTCATGCGTTGAGATGCCATCCTTACCTCGTTGAATCCTACCTGGCCCATGGAGGTCCAGTGCTACCCATGTTCTCTTGGCAGTGGGGGAGGAATTTCTGTGGAGGGGAAGCAAGCAGTAATGCCAAGCTCAGTTCCCAAGGACCTTAGAGTAGCTGAAGGAATTTTCAGCTACAAATAGAGCTGTCTGGAAATAAGTACCGGGACGAGGAAGGTGAAAAACTGTCCCGCTGTTAATTTCAGAAGGTATCCAGTCTGCTGCCAGAGCAGTGAATAAACAGCATCAAGGGTGTTGAAAAATGTGCTCTGGTTTGTGAGCGTGTCTCACACATGTCACATCACTCTCCCGATTTTCAGCCAGGTTTTTTTTTTTTTTTACAAGATCGTTGGATTTTTTGTATCAGTGATTAATTTCCTTACAAAGAGGGGGAGGAGGAATAGTTATTTAGTCTTTTCTAACAGCAGTAAAAAGCAGTTGTAGAGGTATTGGTAAGCGAGACCCAGCCACCGTTTGGTGCTGTTGTTTGTAGAGGTGTATCATGTCAGAAATCCTGGGTCACCAGTTTCTTCTGTTCAGCCCAAATACATTTTCTACTTTGCAGCACTGAGCTCTGGCGGAGAGAGGATGCCCACCAGGTTTCCTTGAATTTCTTACATGTTTATACCTCTGCCGCTCAGTAAAGAGTTATGTTCTGAGATTACTTGTCCCATGGAGGGTATGATGGTAGGGCCAGGAGCCTCTCTCCAGAGGGCTGCTGGCAAATGTGTAGAAGGAAGCCTTTGACAACTTGTTCCTACTGGTGTCCCTCCAGGACATATCTCCAGGAGAATCCCAGTTCAAGGTTTACTGGTTTGCTCCAGGCTGTTATGGCTTCACTGACTGTTGCTGCAGCAGGTATAAAGGACGCAAATGAACCTTTATAATTTAAAATGAGTCATTTATTATAGAAAATTACTCTCTCTAACAAAGAGCCTCGGCTGTGAACTCATTGAAATTATGGCCAATTTTTGTTTTTATGAGGCACTGTGCTGCTTCTAAGCCTCGCAGACATGACCAGGCTGTGGAAAGAGCTAGAGGGCTGAGGAGAGCTGAATGGATGTGAAAAGCAGCTGTGCTTTAAGCTCTTTCAGTCCTCATAGCTACGACTTCCACTCTGCAAAAATGCTGTAACCATGTGGGAAAGGGAAGAATGATCAAGCCCCAGATGGGGGGATTTAGAGCAGTCTCTCTTTGTGCTGTGCTGCTCTCCTCCTACGCAAACCAAATTCTTGCTAAAAATGAAAATTAGTTAATAGTGCTTACAGTAGCGTGCGTTGCCCCCTCTCTTATTTTGATTCCCAGGGTAGCGATTACAGTGCAGGATCTGGGGCCTCCCAGGGGCAGTAACCTGCTCGTGATGCCAGTGCTGAGAAAGGGAGTCCTGGAAGGACCATGGAAGGGAGAACAAATCTGTGGGCGTTGAGCCAGGATTTCTGCAAATCCCTGTCCTCTCTTCGTTTCCTGACCTTGTCCCTGCCTATCCGCGTTCCCACCGGTCCTGTAGAGCACAGGGCGTAGTATGCAGGCCAACAGCTGCTCTCCAGATGCTGGGATGCTTTGAGATGGGTTTCTCCCTGCCTCCCTCCCTGCATGCACTTCTGTGCACAAGGGCAGTGTAAGAGCCTGGCAAATGGAGACCTCCTCGCTGGAGGGCCTCTTCCACTGGCAGCAGATGAAATGCTCCAACACTTGCTGTGTGAGGCGATGGCTGCTGGCTGCCTCTTGCAAACCTTGACACTGCAGGAAAGACCCTTGCTCGGCTTCAGAGATTTGTAGAAGCCCCACAGGGGATGATGGGATTGGGTCCATTTGCAACAAAAAGCCCCCCTAGCCATCACTGGAGCAAAACTGCACAACAATTTTATGTTCTAATCCCAAATGTAATTAAAGAGCCAGATGTGTGCATCTGGATTTCCCTCTCCCACCTTGGATTTATGCCCTGCAATTGCCTCTGTGGTGTAATGCTCAGCTACTTACCTCCTAAGCTCAGCTGCTTACCCCCTAAACATGGGGGAATGCTGTGAGCAAGAAAAAGCAGGTTCCCAGCTACATGGATATGCAAAATGAAAAGCCAGTTTTAGATGACTCAGAAAAAGAACAGAAAAGTAGTGACACAGAGGGAATACTTTGCTTCATTTCCTTCCTCCTTGTCTGGAACAAAACTGATTGCCTTCAGTTCCATATCTTGTGTTTTTTGCATTTTCAGACAATCTCCGTGTTTGAGGAGCGGGCCCATATTCTTTACATGTCTTTGGAAAAGCTGAAATTCATTGATGATCCCGAAGTCTACCTGCGAAGATCCGTCCTCATCAACAATCTCATGAAGAGAATCCACGGAGAGATCATCATGCAGAACAACTGGTGCTTCTCTGCCTGCTCCTTCAGTGGCACCTCCCCGCAAGAGTGGTTTGTGCCTCAGGACTGTCCATACAGAAAACGCCTTCGGATGGCAAAGGAGGAGTATGAGAAGCTCCACATGTGCTGCTTCTATCAAGAATGTGGCAGTCACTATTTAAATCTACCCTACTCTGTTAATGCTAGCACAGAAAGTAATTCCTCTTCTTCCTCCTCCTCCTCCTCTTCCTCCTCCTCCTCCCCTCCCATTTCTTTGCCAAGCTGTTCCCAGCAGGTGGATTATGAAGCTGGCAGTGCACCTTCTTACAGAAGTGATGACCAGATACCTGCTAATGAAATATTCATCACTAATGGCAGGTCTCACAGTAATCAGGAAAAGGCAAAATTTAATGACGAGAAAGGAGGTAATGAACCTGAGCGAGAGAGCATCGCCCTAAACTGTGAACCTGTAAGAGGCACCCATGCTCTTGAATGTAAAGGCAAATTTTATGACTATTTTGAGACTGGATGTAATGACAAGAGCAACATAAGTGAATCTTGGAAAAAATCCTTAAGGAAAAAGGAATCTTTACCAAGTAATAAAATCTGCTGCAACAAAGGAAGTAAAATATGAGGCATCTTTCTTGCTCTATTGAAGCATGCACAGCATGTTCTTTCTCTATCAAATTTTTATTTTGAATGGATTTTTTATAGTTTTCTACGAATGGTACAATCATGCCACAAACATGACGTGTAGACCTAAAAGACTGGAGAGCAGATTGCGTAAAGTGTTTCTGCCATCCGCATCAGCGGCTATTTATAAATGTGGAGACTTCAGAAAGAACATGGTTGCATTTCTGCTGAGCACTGTAGTCTGTGCAGCCATGGTGGAGCTTTCGTTGCTGAAAATGCCAATCAGCCAGATGGGGAAAACATATCGTTTTACATATCCCCGCCCCCAAGAAGTCTGCCATTAATTAAGAAGAACCTCCATTATGTTTACCAAGGAATTAGAAGTCTGGTAAACAAATTGATGCTACCAGCAAGGATGATAGGCTCCTTGTAACTCAGTATTCGTTCTGACAAAGGACTGTCTTCATGGATTGGGAATAAACCATCCTTACGTTTTGTACTGATACTCTTGAATTCCTGTATTCAGTGTCTTGTTCAACTGACAAAATAGGACATAGCATAAAGAAATAACCTGTTTATGGAATCTTAATCAGAATCAAACAAGCAGCTCAAGTACTTGCATGTTTTCACCTCGGCTGTAATAACTAATGAGGCTTGTTGTTACACAGGGCAGGTTTTTTTTTGGTGCCTTACTTTTTGTCTTAATTTTTGCCAGCGTGAAAATTAAGTATGAATCTGATACAGCAGGGATTTAACCTAAACAGAGATTAAAAAAGAAACCCACAGGGTGGATCAATATTATTAGAAACCTTTAACCTTTGAAGTACTGAGTTCCACTTCCTATTCAAACATCTCTGTTCTTCCTTTTTGATGCTCAATTGCTTTTTGATTTGCCATCCTTAGGAAGGGATTTAAGAAACAATAGAGAGATGTCTCTTGTAAACAAGCATTCGATGCTTGAGTGTTTCTATGGCAACTGTCTGTTGCTGGGGCTCTTTTTTTTCTTCTTCGTATAATGAAGTTCATGAACCAGTGGCATGTTTTATACTTTATTCTGTTTCACATAATTTCTCTCTTTTAGATCGCAAAAGCATGCGGGAGTTTTTTATGACTTTTGCTGTTGATTTAGAAAAAGACAAGAAGGCAAAAAGCACAATGTTAATTAATAATGTGGCGATAAACACAGTTTTATCTGAATGAATGTAAGGGGTTTAATTTTAAAAAAGAACATTTTGGAGAAATGAGCTGAGATTTCAGTGGCTGAGGACAACATTTCGTCATCCCTAGGTAGATCAATTGCAAAAGTGTGCTGTGTAAAATGCCCAGAAGACACTAGCTGGGGTTGGACCAAGAGTGAGTCTTAGATCCACCAAATTAATTAGTTCCCACAGTCCCCATAACAACTGGCAGGATGTGCTCAGGAAAATAGCCACATCCAGCCCACAGCTGACTCATAAATAGCTGCCTGTTCCCACAGCACCTTGCACTCAAGTGACATCTCTGCTTGCTTCTTGCCCAAAGGGTGAAAGTCACCTGTGTGCTGGGGGAGCAGCCAGCTCGGTGCAGGGCAGGAGTGTCCCCAGGGGGACACAGCCCCAGGCTTGGCACTGACAGGTGCCAAGGGTCTGAGACCTTTTGCTTTGGGTTTCATGGGTTCAGCTGGAGACCTCTAGGGCCATGGTTATTTTGGGTAGAAAAATACATTTGTAAACTGTATGGTCTTTCACAGAAAGCCCCGTGGTCACAGAAGAAAGCCCCCCCTGAGCCCAGGTGACCACAAACACAGCAGGATTTAAATCAGTGATAACCTTTATGAAGTCAGGTGAGTGTAAGCTGGTATGTTTGTAAGGGTTATCATTGTGAAGAATGACAAATAAAGAAAGTACAAGTCCCACCTGATTTCTCCAAGACAGAAGCTTTTTTATTATTAATAATAATAATAATATTAAATATAGATCTCATTCATACAGTGTATGAGTAGGATCATCATTTAGACATTTGTCCACAAGGACCAATTTTTTAAAAAACCTGATTTTTCTTGTGTTATATTCAGATAGTCTAGTAATGTCTGCTCTTTTCCAATATTTGATAAACGCTTGATGTTTTAAGCTTAAATATTAGATGCTTGTATACTAATGTGTTGTTGTAGTAAAGTGAAATTTCCTTGATATATATTTATTAAAAATGACCAAAATTCATTTTAATTTTATATCTCCAATGGCTACTGGGTCCTTTCCCCTATGTTCTCCTCCCTCACCCAAGGAAACACCATTTAATCAAACTGCTCCCTGCTCAAAAGGTTACACAGCTGTTGACTGTGCACCTCAGGCTGGGTCTGTGAGGGAGCTCAGCCTTGCCAGGGTTTTGGGAGCATTTAGGACAGTTTGAAGGTGCACTGAGAAGCAACAGATTCTCTGTAGACTTGCACGTACAGCAGGAAAACACCTGGCCAAATGCTGCCCAAACCACAAATCAGCTAACACTTTTGGGGGGGCTGAAAGCTTTTTGACCCTAAAGGGCTCCTTGGTGCTCCAGAACAAGCCTGCACACATAACCTGTTGCAGAGGCTTCTCAGTTGAATTTGCACAGGCTGAAGTGATGGATCAGCAGATCTTTGTCTACTCTAATGGTTTCTTTAGTTCCAGGGACATCTGGAAATTAACCTGTTACAGCTCTGGACAGTCTTATTGTCATCAGGGTCTGTAAGGGAGGAAATGCCATCTAATGAAAGTTGGCCTATGGATAAGTGGGGTTTTATGCCTTTCTCTGGACCTTGCCTCACAAAATAATAGCAATTACTGAAAGCAGATGTATTGGACTCAGGAGTCCACCAAGTTATCCTGTTAGCCTCAGAAGAGACAGAGGTATTCCACATTTAGAAAGGGAGGTGGAAACGCCCTTGTCCCATTGTCAGAAATGCAATAGACATTGATAGGATTTCCAGCCTGGGCTAGACTGAATGGACTTCCTGGTTTAAATTGGATTTGATTTATTGCATGTGAAGACTGTGAGTCTGATAGGCCTTTTCCTCACTGCACACTCCAGTGCTAAGGATATTTTGCTAGTATCAAAAATTTTCAAGAAATAGTTCTTTTACAAGATTATACTTATGCCTTTCATCCATACATCCCACACATAACTGCTAAATGAATGCTCCTGAACTTGATCCTGGCTTACCTGCCAGGAAGAACGGGACAGAAGAGCTTCTCTAGGAAGATTGTTTTTCTCTCTATCGTAAGACACTTTGCTCCTAGAGTGTAAGACTATAAAGTACTGTGCCTTTCAGCACATGCCAAACAGCAACAGAAAAGATGTTTCTGTTGTCACATCAATTTTGCTGTCACTAGGAACAGAAGTGTCATTTTATCTTTGGGATCCAGGTAGTACATTTCCTTTGGAAATGCACAGTTCATTTGAGTTTAAAAAAACGTGTTTCTTTTTCAAAGCCCACGGCATAATATCATTGTGCTTCATATATACTCACTACTTTTGGTAAAATTTTGCTCTTTTTACTGTATTAGCTAATCGGTTGGAACAGCTTAACATGGTTACTTAAGCATCCTCAGCACTCAGACAGCCTCAGCTGGCAGTGATGTGCAGTGCCAGCAGAGCAGCTGGTTCCGCAGGGAAAACAGACACAGCCTGAGCTGAAGAAATGAAGTGCTTCTTTCAGTCCTGAAGGTGTTACGCCCCTAAGCAAAGCTATGGTAGAGACTTTTTTCATATTTCATCTTTCTGCATGCCCTCCATCCTCTTTTTACACCCCTCATCTACCATCTGTCCTTTTGTGTCCTACCATCGTGATGACCGTGACACGCTGCCAGGGTGCTGCAGTGGGTGCCACCACCCTTCAGGCTTGTGCAGGGGAAGCAGGGAGCTGGTTCAGAGCCACAGCATGAGCTAAAGGGGAACTTAAACAAAGTAACCAGGGTGCAGTGTATCTTGGCTGCTCTCTGGTCCCTCTGGAGGCTTGTGCCAGTTGTGACCCCCCACACCTAAATGACTTTTCCAGCTGCTGGTAGCTCGCATTGCCACTACGGAGTGATCTGGTGATTAGAGAGCTATGACTGAAGCAGAGATGTGAAGGTGATTTCTAGCCTGCATTTGGCTTATGTCCTTACATTGCCTTCTTGAGCTAAAGACGTAGCCAGAGGTTGTAGCAAATGGAATGGCTGCTTATTCATGCCAGGATCCTTGACAAAAGAAGTTTCTTAAGTTTTATCGCAAAAAAAACCCCAAAACCCAAACCAGTCAGTCACATCAGGGAAAGGTTTAGACCACTCTGAGGTAAAGGATTTCATCTTGTGTTGTATTCAGCAAATGTAACTCTAACATGGAGGCCTCCCAAAGGGACCTGACCTTTTACATGGTCCATCCCTTGCTTTGCAACCTCTAAGACAGGGGCTGCCCTCGCTTTCTGGAGGTCACCATTTGGGCTCCTCAGTACTGGTATGAGCTTTTCCACAGCTGCACAAAGCACCCCAGAGGCTTTTCCTGGCAGGGTGTGCAGAGCCTGCTAAAATATAGTAGCCAGGGAAGCATTGCAAAGGATCCTGCTGGAAATGTTAGGAGATGCAAATCTTCCACAAGGCATCCCATATAACAGCCAAGCCGCTCAGTCACGACTACTTGGAATACACAGTAATTTCCTGTGTTTTTTCAGTCTCACTTAAACTTCTCTGACAGATGGGGAAAGATGACTAAACCAAGGGAGTTTACAAAAGTTCGTCTTGTGGTGTTTGCAAACTGTCTCTGTGAGGTCCATTTTCTCTAATGTAAACACAGCCGTGGCTGGGTGCCGAGTGCCTTTGCAGCAGCTAATCCTGCTCAGCTTAAGGCTGCTAAGACGAGGAGTACCCGGCCAGCCGGTCCGCTCAGGGGGTTGAACATGAACCAGCCCTGGGCCTGAGGGGTGTTGGGAGGAGACCTTCACTTTCTGGGCTTTACACAGCATGAAGCAAAGCACCTGTGGCTCTAAGACCAGACCAAATTTACTATGCCGGGTGAGAGGCTTTCCAAGGGGCCTTGGGTCAGGTGTGGAAGGTTAGATAAAACTCCAGGGCAGTAATCATGTGAAAGCAATTGCTTTTGGGGCTGTAGTTGGCCTGTTGCTCTCTAGTCTTGAATTCACTGCCAGGATAGGATTACATCCCCGGGAAAGTGGATTTCAGTTCTTTGGGTTTGCAGAAGTGGTGCAGAGTATGCAAAGCTTTTTCACCAGCTACAGCTGAAAGGCCAGGTAGGCAAATGTTTCAACTTTTATTGCTTAAGTTCCCCTTGCTGAGGAATGCAGGGAGTGTGAGCAGGAGCCACAGATGGGTGGTCTGTATACATTCAGAAGTATGCATGAGCAGAAAGCCCCAAACTCCAACAAAAACCCCAAAGCAGAGAGATACTGAATTTGAAAAGTAATTCATTTTCTATGGCTAGTAATTCTTTTCAATTAATCCAGCATCATTCTCCAGTTTACTGTGGAGAGCATTTATTCTGTCATACTGGGACTGCAGCAGGACAATAAATAGTCTGTCTGCTCAAGGTCAGTCCATTTACTACTACCTCCTGCAGTGGTGCTTTCCCTGTGGAATAGCCCACCAGGCTCATCTTTCTGTATGGTGGTCTGTGTCTGCCTCCTGAAACAACTGGAGGCTCAGGTCCTTGCAGAAGAGGATGAGGGACTGTCAGTAGCTGGTGGTCTTGTCTCCTCCATGATACTGGCCTGTAGCTGTCACAGTTGCACTCAGCAAGCTCAGAGGGACACCACAACATCCCTTCTAGCACCGCCTCACTGCCTTACGTTTCTAATACAGTATTTTCCCTTGAGAGCTATGACTGGTGTCTCTAGCAGTTTGCTGGCTGATATTTCAGAGATTTTTGCAGCTGGGTGATGGGCAATGAGACCCTTAGCTGGCATGAGATGATCGCGTGCCATTGATTTTTGGGGAAATTGTGCCTGGTCCTATAAAACCTGACGACCCACACCTTTGGTTATTGCTGCTTTTGTCTTTTCCCTTTGCCTCATTTTCTTAATCAGAATAAGTTTTGAAAGACAATCCCTCTCTTCCACCCCACATTGTGTGGGACTGGCTAGTCTGTATTTACCTCTTTTAGTTAGGAAAAAGCTCTGCCAGTGGGAGTTGAAGTTGAGCAGTAGATTGTTTTCAAATCCAGTTTTATTATCCAACTCCAAAATGGTTTGTGTCTCTCGGTCTATGTGTAAAATCTGTGCTCTATTCCTTCGCAAATGCTAAAAGCCCTTGTAATTATTTTCCCCCCTCCATCCATTGCTTTTTCAGGGCAAAATCCTCTGTACTTTGGTCTGTGAATAGGTCCCACTGACAAGACTCATCATCCTCTTAGTGATATGGCTGCCATGGGGCCATTTATTCCTTTGAGTGCAGTAGTGTGGGTTTGGCTTAAAATGCAGTTGTCCTTTATCTTTCTTAAAAAACATCAGACAGGGAACATAAATCTAAGTGTTGCTACATTCTAAGTGTAATGTACTTTCAACATTGTTTTCTTCAAACTTGTCTTCGTGAGTCTCAACAAGTATGGCCAAAGCCACCCGCATTTCCCAATTTCTGTTAATATTGTAATTATAATTACCGTGAAAATAAAATTTGACTAATTTTTGAATCTTGAACTGCCTACATTTTACCTGTGGAGGCTTAATATTCATTATTCTTTCTTTGACCCCTTCCTCGGTGTAACAGATTGGTTTCTCGTTTACTGGCAGACTAACTGGCATGATGACAAATCTCGTTTTGTCTTTGCTGTGAAAAGTAAGGCACATAGTGTTACTGCAATCCTGTACCTCCACTGAAAGATTGCTCCAATACTGAAACTTTAAAATAACCTGTATAGGCATCACAGGCATGAAGAAAATTTTAAAGTACGAGTAGGGCATAAGATACTGTCAGATCATTTTCTGCATGCAGGCTGAGACAAGGATTTTCATTGTATGAATTTATCCACCCATTGGAAGCGCCTGTTTACTAATACTGAGACTTAAAGATGATAGTGTAATGCCAGCTTTTGAGGCATTTCACTAGTGACCATTATAAATAAGGCATTCAGCTAATAAGCTTGCCCTCCATTCCCAGTGATCCTGTGAACTTCTCAAGCTGCTGGTGGACCCCAGTAGTACCCTTCCAGCTGCCAAAGCTCCTTTTCCCCTTTGAATATTTCCATGTGCTACCAGTGAGATATATTTCTAGGCTCTAGAAACACAGGGACAGGACAAGCTGTCTTTTAACTGAATATCATCATAAATAATGGAAAGACAACCAGGCTGATGACTTTATTCTTTTAATTGTGAATATAGGAAACCTTTTTCTTAAAAACTACAGTTATTTGGGATCTTAATTTCAATTTAAATAATGTAACCCCAGAATTTTCTGGCTTTCATGAATCTGACACTCATGCACTAAAAATCCTTCATGATCACACAGCCCTACCCTGGTGGGTGCCAAAATCAGAACCTCGGCGGAGCCTCTGAGGTTTCACTGGATGTTTTCCCACACTGCCTTATTTTTCTCCTTTGCACAGAAGTGCTGAGAAGATGCATGTGGAGGGGGATGGTACCTGAGAGAAAAATGTAAATC
Organism: Corvus brachyrhynchos; assembly: GCF_000691975.1. Taxonomy (NCBI): domain Eukaryota; kingdom Metazoa; phylum Chordata; class Aves; order Passeriformes; family Corvidae; genus Corvus; species Corvus brachyrhynchos. The sequence goes on along the minus strand of NW_008240122.1, from coordinate 600,460 downwards.
ATAGCAACCTGACTGTCAAGAGGGTATCACTTTTTATTTCCTAGCTCATGTTCCCAGCAACAGCAGAGCTGCAATATTAAATTGTTTTGTTTTACCTCTTGGTTTACTGGTGCCAGAATAGTTGCAGCCCCTCGAGCACAGAGGTAAGGGGACCTTGCAGCTGAAAGCTTGCCTGGAGGTTTTGTTCCCCTTTGATAGGTCGGGCTGGCTCTCATTGCAGGAGCAGCTGGGAAGAAATAATTAGCATAACAAAGAGCTATATTACAGTATTGCATTGTGCATTTGGAGCCTTCACATACCTTCACACGTTCGGTTACCGGCTAAATAAACCTGAATTCCGGGTAGAAATGGAAAAACACAAACTGAAAAAGAACTCAGCCTTTAAAGTGAAAAAAAATTTGAGTACTCTAACTGCAGATGTACAACCCCTCAATGTTTTGGGCATAGCCGTGCTGCAAGTGCCAGTGGCTGTCCATGGGGCTGTTTGGAATGCGTGGCCAAGGAGAGCCGTTCTTCCCGGCTGGTTTTTTGCAGGGCGAGTTCTTCGTGGCATACAGGAGCTGATGGACTACAGGAGAGGTGGTGAGGACCCAGGCAGCCCAGCAGCTGCTTTCTGCCCCTCCCAGCCCAGAGGTGGTGGGTTACCAAGGAGAAGGTTGGGGGTGCAAGTACTTCTTGTTTTGCTCTGTTTTTATTGTCGGCAAACAGCAAAGCTGTGCTGTGGGAGCGTTGGCGATTTGTACGGATTTAGTTGCACAAGAGGTTACAAACCCTGCAGAAAGCGCCTTTACCTGTCCAGGTGCCTCCCCTGGGAGCTCCCAGGTGTTGTGCCCTCTTCTCCTGCCTTGTTCACAGCAAACCTGTCCCACGTGTCTATTCCTGCCCCACGGCAGAAGCTAGATGGAGCCTGCTATGGGCTGTGGCGTTTGCAAAACCTATGGTCCCTTCCCCGGCTCATGTGAAACAAACTTACACCACCATGCCTGCCCAGCTGCCCACTCAATGCCGCATATTTTTCTCCTCCCTTTTCCCCCCCATTTTGTCTGTGTTTTTGCTGAGGAAAATTACCCATCCTGGGAGTTAGAGGAAATGCAGAGAATGGAGTTAAAGAAGCAAAAATTTCCCAGGGAAGGTTTTTCAGAGCTGATCCTCCCCTGGGTCCAATGTCTGTCTTATGTGCCTGCAGCATGCAGCTGCACCATGCTGTCAGAAAGAGGGATTTAAAATCTAACCTTGTATGTAACTCTTTCTCTTGCTTCCTCGGATTGAGACTCCCTTGCAGGGCAGGAGTGTAAATCCCAGTTTAGGAGGGTGGCTCTGTCAGCCCTGCAGGCAGCCTGTATTGCAGCAGGGAGCTGAAAGCTCCATCATCTGTAGTTGTGGTGATTTCTGTAAAACCTGAATGTATCTTTGCCCAGATATTTGTATCTTTGCCCAGATATATGCATTTGGAATGACTCATCAAGCAAGGAGATGCAAATTGAGCAAAGGCCCTGGAAGATCCTAGTGTTCTGTCCTGGTTGTGCATGAGATAGAGAGGCTGCTGTGCCTTTAACTGAGATAACTTGAGGGAAGAGCCAGAGGTAGGGTTTAAGGAAGGACAAGACCAGAGCATTGCAATAGCACTTGATGGTTCTTAAATGTCTGTAGAAGTTTAGGAAGCAAAAACTTTCAGTTACTAAGGACACAATGTTGTTCAGGCTTTGTACTTCTGATAGTGATAATAAAATTTATCAGAGAAACAAATTTGTCAAAACTAATGAGATTTTTTACATTTAAAACACACTGACATTGTGTTGTGCTTTCTTTCACAAGTAATGTCTAAAATAAGAGCTGTAGTTGAAAGAGATTTGTGAGAAAAAATTACACAGATCTATTCTTTTGTTTACTTTGTGCACTTGACAGCCCTGAACACAGTCAGGTTCTCCGCTTTGCCTGTACAGTCTGTCAGTCAGTTTTCTGACATTTGTTTGAGCCTTTACATAGCAGCAAAGACAGAACTGGTTCTTATAAGGAAAATATGACCATGGAAACACAAAGGGTGCTGATGGATTCAGCGGTAGGGAGTATCACTGGGTGATGCTTTACATTCATCCATTTCAGGGGAAAAAAATTAAGCAGACTGTTGATTTTGGGGGTTTTTGGGGGGGTCGTGGGTTTTTTGTTGTTGTTTTGTTGGTTTTTTTACAGCAGAGACTGCTTCTTTGCAGTCTGAGAGCATAAAACACCACACTGATGAAATTTTAAAAAGCAAGAGTTGAAAAAGCAAGAATCTCAACTAAGCTCCTGGCAGGTCTGGGAGTGTGGGAGTCCACAGGGCTTTAGTCCTGTCCTCACAGTGTACAGCTACACATTCTGGGACAGTCTTCTTTGTCCCACATGTGAAAAATCTTTTTCTTAGGCTCTGCAATGGTAGTTACTCTGAGTCTGGTAGAGGCACCTCTGGTCTGTTTTCTCTCAGCCTGTTTCTAGCACTTCAGAAACTCTGTTGTTCCTTTCTATAACAACCCTGTAGCTTCATCAGCTGCATCCATCTACAGTGCCCATTTCCTACAGCTCACATTACTTAGATGGAAAAACAGGCTCTATGACTTCGCTTATCCTAACTTCACTCTTTCTTAAGAAATGTGGTCAATTTAAGCAAAGCATGTCAGACTGAGCAGAGGAGGGGCATGTACATCTCCAGTGATACCAGTAACCTGGGCAGACCCTTTGGGCAAGGCTTGTAAGAGGAGATCTGCTGGGCCACATACCATACCAGGACACCCATGCAGTTATTTCCTCCTCCTCACAGAGATTAACTGCAGAAACAGAAATTGAGCAGGATTGGAAAGTTTTTGAGGTCAGTGAGAGCAGTTGGCTGCAGTGCTATAAACCCTTGATGCTTGCCAGACCCACTGTACTTCCTTCAGGCCAGTATTGCAGAGGTCTGTAAGGCGTGAAAATCCTTCCTTGAGAAACAGGGGATTAGAAAAACCAGAGAGTTTGTGTACTTTTTGGTAGGTATATCTGTGTGCATCTTCTCACACCTCCAAGGCTTGGCAAATATTTGGAACTGTTTGGTGAATGCCAAGCCTGTACATTATGAAGGACCTCTGTGCCCAGCCCCACATGTGGCTAAGTGGTCTTCTCTGACTGTCCATTTGCCCTGGAATCTGACTTGCTTGAGACATGAAGATTCTGCTTTAAAGATCTGCTCATGTTTGAATGAGACTTATTGGGGAAGAAACAGCTGCCTTATAGCTCTCATATGGTAGTCTGGAGAAGAGCTGCAGTTTTGCTAAAGCTCCCAGAAGCACAGCTACACAGCATTCAAAGCTGACTGCTCTGACAGGAAGATGCATCTTTGGCACAGCCCCTCTGCTGCAGGTGACCCCCTGCATCAGCCCTCTTGCCCCTGTTCTGCTCATCCTAAACTCACTCTGGTGCTCAGAGGCTGTTAAGGGGCATCTCCTGTGCCTTTGAACCTGGGAAATGGAAGTGATTTGTGGCGTCTGAACTACGACCTGAACACTTTTTCTTTTTTTTTTTGCTTTGCATCAACACTACTTTGACTCAAATTCTTTCAGACTCTACATCATTGGACAAGAACTGCTGCCAGACCCTCTGCTTTGAAGCAGAAGAGAAACAACTCCATAATTTTCTTAGCCAGTGCCAGAATATGGAGGAAGTCTGCCACAGTGCATGCCCTGATCCTGCTTTGGGGGAATCACTTAGAGCTGTTCCTGTTTTGACAGAACTCATTTACCTCTCCCTAACTGCTGTAATCTCTTAAGAGTGCAATTCAGGTTGTTAATGAGAGTACCTTCATAAAGAATTTCCATATGCAAATTCCCAGTCTGAACTTCACTACAACAAAGTCTGTGTTGCTGGAATATATTCATCTGCACCCACAATTATTGTCTTTTATTCTCTGTGCACCATACCCTCTGCTACCTGCTCCGAGCTGCTTTCCGCAGGCTGGAAGTTGTGAGCGTGAGTCTAATTTCACCCTTCAGTAAGCAGGGAATTCAGAAAATTTAGAAGTGCTGGGATCAACACCAGGCACTCACATCTGTGATGGTTTTCGGAGTTAAAGCTGTACGTGTAGCTGCTACACTGTCATTTGCTCTGAGTGGGAACCTGAAACCTCTTCGAAGCCACCTGCCTGCAGGCAGTGGGAGGCTCTGTTTGGTGTGCCGGAGGGAGGCTGGGTGTAGCTTGTTGGAGGACATGCACATGTGTGTACTCATTCTGTGCTGGGCTGTTTCCTGGAGCCCTGGCCTTGTTCTGTCTTATCTCTGGGCTCCTTAACGTGAGGGTCATTAGGACTGTTCACTCTGGCATTTGTTCCACATCCTTCTCTGTATTAGACAATGTCTACCTTGTAATGTTTGATACTGATCCAGCAGAAAAATCTTCCATTAACATGACTTCAAGAGAGGAACGTATTTTTCCCGGCCTCGGTCTGCTGGAGTTAATGGTGGTGTGCTGCTTTGTACATTACGACCAAATCAAACTTCCTTTCATCGGCACCAGCTGCGGAGCTTTATGCCTAAACCCAGCATGCAGAGTAAAAAACTCGGGGATCAAAGTCAGAGCAGGAACTGGCCAGAAGTCATCATGCAGCCTCAGGTTGAGTCTGCACCTATCTCCTGCTGTACTAAGCTGTCAAAGACGATTATCTCAAGAAAGCCTTTCTTGTATCTTTATATCTCATTAATTGGTGGGTCTTGATCTCAGTCATGCTGGCACCTTCGGAGCAGGAAATGACATGAGGAGTCCAACAGCAGAAATTCAATGTCCTCTCTCAAAGAAAGACTAGATTGGTTTAATGAAGGTTGGAGAGGGCATAGCATACATGGAAGTGTGCTATTTAGTCTCTGCTGATCTTGATCTCTGGAAATGAAAACAGAAAACCAGATGTGAATTTATGAAGTCACATAAGGGCAGAAAACAGAAACACAAAGGCAGCAGTGGGAAAGAGGACTATTTAAGATGGCTCTTGGCTATAGAATGGAGCAAGATGAAATTAATGAAATATCAGCAAGATCTGCTTAAGTGTGGAACAGCCTCCAGAAAAAACCTGGGAGAGCCTTTACTTGAGCCACTCAACTAGCCTGAACAAGGTGCTGGAAGAGAGGCACAATAGCAAACAACTCTGCAGCTGCCATAGGGCTGCAATGATCTAATAGTTCTTTTCCATCTTTAATCTCTGTGATCCTACCGTTAATCATCACATATTCATTGTGAAATCTCTGCTCAGACCATTTGTTAAGCCTCTATCTAACTAGTGAAAATTTATGCTCTCTAGAAGAGGACAAATATAGGAGTTTTCATCCAAAATTACACCAGCCAGTGGCTTTGGAGCCATAATTTTGCAGGCAGAAATTTGGATCTAGGTCCAAATTTTGTGTCTCTACAATGGGCAGATTGGAAACACAGCTTCTTTGTTTCTGCCTTGTGCCACTGCAGTAGGTGCTGCCAAGAAATATGGATAGTGAATCAGAGATGGGTGCTTTTTCAGACCAGTGACAGTGACTAGCAATTGCAAAGAGCTTTGGGCTTTTGAATGTAAGGATGTGAATGGAGGCTGTTTTTCCCTTACATCTTTTCTCCATCATTTCAAAGGTAGAGGTTGGGTCTTGGGTGCAATGAAGACAGGGGTGGCGAGAAGAGAGTTCAGACCATTTGGAGCTACAGGAAATGCTGCCTCTGATTTGTGACCTGCAAAGCATTGAGGAGGCAGGGGCAGCTGTGAGTCAGGAATTTGGTTTTGTCACTCTGAAAGACGATTATGGATCTGTTAGCAACCCACTGGTACTATGTAGGCTTGCACAGCAATTACTTCTGCAATTTCTTCTGGAATTATCTACATCACCCCGCTGGTTGTAAACTTTTAGAATATCCCAGAAATAAGAGTGAGCTGTGGGCTGATGTGTTCCCAAGCAATGAACTCTCAGATGAGCTGTGCCCTGTTGCTCTTCCTCAGCTGTGGAGCAGGTGCAAAGCAAAGCAAATAGCACTGGTGTTCCTCCTAATCAAAGGCTCATTGCTGGATGTGCCTGTAAGTTGGAGAATGTGGTGATGACAAAGAGCTGCCAGCAGTGGACTGAAAGGACACAGAGGGGGAAAAGAAGTCTACTGGGTCACAGAACTGGGTCATGAATTGAAATATATTTCTCTGAAATTTGCTGCCTTCCTTCTCTGACTTCAGTCATGGAGAAGTAACTTCTCATTAGAGTTTCTATTTCCCTCCTTTATTTCACCACCAGCTTCACATCACTCTTCCTTTGGTTTTCTTTAACCTGATCTTCTCCCTGGTAGTGCTTCTCCATATGAATGGACTGGTCCTTATGCAGCCACAGTAGCAAAGAGGCCTGCCCTGCTCTTAACAAAACTTTCTGAACGTTTTTATTAATAATTCCCTTTTCCTTGAAACATTACCAGAGGGTCCTGACAAACAAATTGGGTAACTCTGAATTCCCTTGCAAACTTTGTGTTCCATGTTCACAACATGCAGGACAGATAAAAGAAGCCAGGTTTTTGCATAAAAGTTACTTTGTGATACTTTGTGCTCCCCACAGTGGATATGACCGGATACGGTTCAAAAATGTACTAATGTCTTGATAATTTTTTTCATCCAGATTATGCACATTAGTAACATGAGCAGTTCCTGGGTATGAATAGATGAGCTTCTCATGGGATTTTTCACTGTGTCAAGCATGGGAAGCTGGAGGAACAGGAAGGAAGCAGTTTTGCTTGTAAAGACTGTGATTTTGAGTTCAGACAGTTTTGTTTTCACCCAGAAGCTTAATGAACTGAAGTTTTCAAGTGAGTTTTGCATGTGGGTTCATTTTCTTCCCAATGGTGCTCTTTGGGTGCAAAAGGGATGCCAGGGGGAGTTGAGGTAGCTGTGTTTTGAGACACAGTGCCATGTTGATAATACTGTCCATGTTCCCCAGCCCTGACTCATTGCTGGTGGCTCCAATAGGAAGAACAAGCAGTTGGTTATCCACAGACTGCTTCAGGAGATGTATTGCATATCATTCTACAGCTTCTGCAGATCATCTGATAAAAGGCTAGAAAGCAACTCCGCAAAAATAGAAGAAAGCAAAAAAAAAAAAAAGGAAGTGCTTTGCCTTACCGAGCCTCAATCATAGCCCAGAACACTTGGTGGAGAGGTCAGATGACCCATAAAAACCCTCACAATTCGGGTATGCTTGGGAATAGACTAAACTGAGATCAGCAATAAAACAGCTTTTATACAAGTTGGGAGTATGCTGTAACATGCCAGGGTATTTTGCTAGTAGTGCCTTTTGGGGCTGTGTTGTGGCAAGTTGCATTTTGCACGGGCTATGTCCAGAGATGATCTTCCTTTGGTGTTTCTTCTTTTCCATTAATAAATTTTCTGCTGCATTCAGCCACAGAGCAGAAGCAGATTGTGTGCTTGCCTGGCATTCTTAAGCGGTGGAATTGGCAGTCAGGCTAAAGGAGTCCTAGGTAGAAAGGGCAGAGGAGTGCATTAGTGTAGTAGTGCTGCATCTGCCAACAGATACACTGGTTAGAAAAAGTTGTGAGCTAAAAGCAATATTTTGTACTATTTTGTCCCCAATTTTATTATACAATCTTTCCAATTATACTGTGTCTTACTGGTCTATGCCATTCCTGTTTTCTTTCATAATCCTTCTCTTCAGTGGACATTTCCTGGAATGCTTCAGGAAATATCTTGTCTTATTTAAGAAGGTTGTTTCTGGGTAGGAGGCAGAGATAGCCTTCCCCCTGCCAACCAACTAACTTCCAAACCCACAAATTCAACCTCATGATGAGCACATGCTGAAGTGGGGCTCTGTGTCCAGAGCAATCCTCTGATAATGGCCCAATTCATCAGGAAGCAGCATGAGCACCAGGTCCAGGCTGCAGTGTCAGGGTAACTCTGCTCTCTTCTTGTCCTTGCTCTCTCCTGTCTCTCCTGCTGTTGGTCCAGTGTATGATTGTGGTGGGTTGACCATGGCCAGCTGCCCATCCAGCCATCCTCTTGCTCCCCCTCCTCAACAGGTCAGAGGGAGGAAATAAGATGAGGAAAAGCTCATGGGTCAAGATAAAAACAGGCTATCACTTACCAGTTACTGTTACAGGCATAGCAGACTTGACATGGGGACAATTAATTGATAATCTGTTAAAATGGATTGGATAGTGAGGGAAAAAAATAAGACAAAACAGCACCTTCTCCCCATCATTTTTCACAGGCACAGCTTCACTCCCAACTTCTCTGCCGCTTTCCCTCTCCCCATCAGGTGGTGCAGGGGGTGGGAAATGAGAATTGTGGTCAGTCTGGAACAGTTCCTCTCACACACACATTCTTCCTCATGCTGTTCCCTTGCTCTGGTGTGGGTCCTCTCCACGGCCTGCAGTGCTGCATGGATGTCTCCACAGAGGAATCTCTGCTTCAGCACCTGCAGCACCTCCTTCTCAGAGCTGGGTGTCTGCAGGGCACCTTACAATTTTCCTCACACACTTTCCCTGAGGTGCCACCATCTTGTCTGTGGAGTTCAGCTGTACCCTGGGATGGGTCCACTGGAAGGAGAGGGATGTTTGAGGGGGACCTTTGTCAACTGTGTGCATGGCCAGGGGCAGAAATCTTTGTCCCCCAGAAGTCACAACTTGTCACCAAGTCAGACCCTCGCTGGCTTCTCCTGGTCAGTTGTTGCCCATGCTGTTGTACCCCAGGGTACCCCACAATCAGTGGGGATTTCTCAGAGGTGAGAGGAGGGAAAGGAGGCTGTTTTCCCCCCGGGTGAAAAAAAAATGCAGGAAAATGAAGCTCTTGAACAGAAGTATTTCAGGGGAAGGCAGGGAGGAGGCATGTGTGGCTGGAGGAAGGCTGGGACTGAGGCAGTTTGGATTTCCTGAAGCTGTGGGATGTGGGAAGCACTGTGGGTGACAGACTTGGACGGGGGTGAGGAAACGGCCCAGCACGGGGTAGGCACCGGCCCAGGAGGAAGAGTGTCGGCCCTGCTGCGGGAAGGGGCCCTCCCCAGCCACGGGCAAGGTGTGTCCCAGCTCCCAGAGACGGCGAGGCTGGCACCGAGCCGTGCTGGCTTTGCAGGGCTGGGCCCGCCATTCCCGCACAGCAGGGCTCGGCCTTCCCGCCTGTTTGAGCCCGCGGCTCCCAGGCTCCTGCCAGAGCCAGTGCCCACACCTGGGCAGTGCTGCTATCCCACCCGCAGCGGCGGAAAGCACCAAATACCTGTTCACCAGCATGTCTTCTGACTGTGTTTTCCATAAGAAACGCAGAGCTTTAGCGTTTTTCCTTCCAAATTAGCCATTCGTCAAGACGGCTGCAGTTGAACATGGTTTAAAGTAACACGTTAGCTTGGGCTGCTGTTGAAGTTTTGCAGATGGTTGCGTTTTGTAACAGATACCAACATGAACCAAACTTGGATCCAAATACCTCCCAGCTTTTAGATCTGGATCCTTTATGTTCAGAACACTTCTACTTAATCATTAGTAAACTAGAATATTAAAAATGGCATCAAAGTGTGGCCACGAGCTAAAGGTTTTGTCAGAGTGGTTTCACCTTGGCAGTTTCAGAGCCAAAGCTTTGCATAAAGGAGAAATTCTAGGGTAAATGTAAATAACACATGTCTGGAGGATTAGCTGCCTCTTGTCCAGAAATGCCACACCTTGTAATTAAAGAAGAGGCTGTTAGTATACGACATAGGAATGCAGAGGGTGTGGACCATCTCAGATTTACAGGCTATCAAGTTTATGAAAGAGACTAAATACTGTTTAGTGTTACAAAGGTGGTAAGACCTTTGTTCAGCATTGCCCCAAAAACCTGGCAAGCCTCTGATGGGAAAACACTTTGCAAGTAAGATCTTGCTAAAAAAAACATCTGTAGGAAAAATGCAGTGGGGAAACTCCAGCAGCTTCTGAAATGACTGCTTTTCTTCACACACTGCAACAGGATAATGATGTATAGGCTGAATGTCAATGTGTGTGTGCAAGTTGCCTACTGTGAACTGGAAAGTTTGACTGAGTATTTTAATTTAACTTTACAAGTATCCATTAAAATATAAGTACGTGAGTGAATTTCAGTGCCAAAATAAGTGCAAGAGAAGCATTTCAGTATGTGAAAAACAGTATCTGTGATGTAGATCTGAATGTAAGCACAGGGCTGAGGAAATAATTTTGGTCTTGTCCTTTGCAGTGAGTTGCTATACCTCAGGATATTTATAGCTTTGTAGAATAATGAATATTAACACTTGTCATGTCACATCCAAAGTGTCATGTTAAAAAAGGGATTTGAACTCTAGAGATTAATGCAGTGAAAATTATGACAACACTTGGTTCAATGAAAGAAAGCCTTTGAGTTAACCATAAAAGGCTCAAAATGGAAAAGGTTTTTTTCCCCCTCCCAAGACCACCATGGTGACTCTCTGCTTCCCACCTTTGTGTCCACATCTCAGATCTGGGTAAGGCTCCAACACTCTTCTACAGGTCAGTTGTAACATCTATTATTAAATCTGGTGAGTGTTACCACAGGTTTGGTACTCATGAACGGGCTAGAGAAGAGAATCAAATGCATTAATAGGGTACGAGGAAATAATCAGGGACCTTTGGTTGCACAGCTGTGTTCACAAGAAGTTTTCATCATGTCTCCTGCAATGAAAGCAAACTGAAGAGACTTGATTGCCTGACTTTTCTGCCTGATGGTTATGCTGTCTTTTTCATTCTTGCATAGGCAAAAGTTTCACTTTTCTGAAAGAATCACAGAACTCCCCTTCTCTAAAGGCAATTAGACTTTAAATGGGATAAAGAAACATTAGCTGCAGTGCTCTGAGTGAAGGGGGAAGCAGCTGATTCAGATATCTAGAGACTGGAGGGCACCATTGTAATTCAAAACTTGACCTTCAGTTGGATGGTGTTTCCCTAGTCCCACTAGGACTGGATTTGGTGGTGTCATTACAGACACACCATTGTGAGACCAGATTTTGCCCAGCTGCTACACGGGCACAAAGAGCTGAGAAAGCTGCAGGGAGCCTCTTCGTTGTGTGTTCCTGGACAGCGGCCAACCTACCATCAAAGGTTGCTCATTCCTTGAAAAAGCACAGGGCTTGCTCCATCCCCCAGCAATGCCACGACTGAAAGGTGTTCCAAGAGAGTTGGAAAGGGTATTTCCAGGGCCCCAGTTTGTGGGCTGGAAAGGGTTTTCAAGGTGGGCTGCTGGAAAGGGAAGTCTGCAGTGACACAGAAGATAAGCAGTGCCTGAATGGGAGGGGGTGTAGAAAACCATCTCTCAGGGACGAGCTGTAAGGCATGACAGAGTTTTTAATGAGTGAGCTGTCATCAAATGTCTAGTAATCTTTAGTAGTGTGTTTCCGTATGCCTTTAATTTTTGCATGCATTTGCAAAAACTCCCCAAACTCATCCATAAGCTGGTCTGCCTCTGACCAGCACAATTTTTTGTGTGTCTGTGTAAGTTTGCAGCAAATACACTCTAATTCTTATGTAAAAATTCCATGGGAAAATCCAGGAATGACTGCATAACTGATTTGGTATGGCACTGGGCTTTAATTGTTTTCAGATTTCAGTTTTCAAGGCCAAGAAACCAGAACCCTAAATAATGTTTCATTTCTGTCCCTCTGCAAACTGAGTCTCTGTGAAATGCACAACTGTAGCACTCAGCACTGTATATAGAAAAGCACTTCCAGTGTCCTGCAGATGTCTGCTCAGTAGCTTCCATATGGCAAATTACTTGTTGTTGGACCAGACTCTGCTCATGCTTGTGCAATTCTGTTGCAGTTGGCGAGGAGGTAACGCAATCACAGCTCGATCTGGCCCATTGGGTCAAATAAACTCTCTGCATACTTGAGTGGGGGTTTCAAGTTGTATAATGTTGCTGGAATAATTTCCATCCCTTGCTCATGCTGATGCAGCTCTGCCTTCCAGAGCAATTGAAAGGCTTACGGGTTCGGTAATAGGTTAAGGGTTTTCTGCCACCTGGGTGCTGGGCAAGGGTGGAAACTCTTGGATATTCCTGGTGCAGGAGAAGCCTTTATTGGCCCAGTGCAATAAGATAGTGGTCTTAGTGAGGCAAAGGACCAGATAATTATAGAAACAAAGTCTTCCTCCAGAAACTGTTCTCCCTGTCAAAGCTGAAATATTTTGGCAGGGGCAGCTTCCTCAGTGTCTCTCAAACTCTGTATTTTTTGTGGCTTAAGAGAACACTGCTTTCACTCGGGCTTTTGAGCCACCTAACTCCATTCTGTTTTCTATTTATAATATTTTCCATGTTGTTTTTTTTTTGTGAGACTTCTGTGTGTATGTCTGAAATGAAGACCAAAATTTGAGTTTAGACTCTGCAACCCAGTCTTGCCAGTACTGGCAGTACTGGTGTCTGCAAAGCCTGGCTCCATGCCCACTTGGTTTCATGCTGGTGGCACTAAGATTTGAGGAGGATATATTTTGTGATGGTGCTGAGTGATGGCTGGAAATTGTTTCTTACATTCAAAACGTCATTTTGAGATATTTTTGATGTAAATGTGCTGGATTCAGGTGAGTTGTACCTGCCTTGTTCAGGTCAGGCCCAATCTAACAAATTCACCTGAAAGTCTACCTGAGGATACCCCGAGTTTTAAAGATCCTTCATATTTAACCAAAAACTTTTCAGCAAATTAAAGTTTTGTCCATTTAGAAAAGATGAATTTGACCTAAAGTTTTTAGATAGGGACTGCAGTTAAAGAAGAGTTCAAGCAAGGTATTAGGGCACTGGATAGATAAGGCAGAAATACAGTGATCCTAAGTTGTCCACTTATGCAATACAGGCAGTGGGTACATATAAATAAGAAGATTTTTTTCTTTTGGCTACCTTGTTTTGGTTTGCAATTTGCAAATTGTATTTGTAGCTCAGCTAATTTGGAAATGGCAGGAAACTCCAGTCTAGTGATGAAGGGACACTTACCATCTGCAGTCTAGCAGTACTTGCCAACTATATGTTTGGGACACAGCAGTCTAGGCAACAGTGGTATCATCTGACCCTAATATATCTCTTTCTCAGTTTATGGTGTTGTAAGCATCTCAACAGAGTAACTCTCAAACATGGCACATTTTGAAACAAGTAAATTATAGCACTAATCTAATGCCTGATTTTGTTTTTCTGACCTACTTAATTAAAAAAGCATCTAAAAATGGAAATGCTGTTTAACTTAATGCGAAGACAGAACTAGCTTTTTTTCCTCCCAACATCTGTGTCCAGAAAGGAAGAAAAATCCTGTTTTGACTGGCCTTCCTCCACTAGTATTTTTTTTTTTTTTTATTTCTTGTCTAAAGCAAAGTAAGTTACATAAACATTCCACCTCTTTCCATAAATTGGCTGCAGTTTCTGAACAATAGAGTTACTGTGAAGAGAAGAAAACCACAGACACACCCCACAACTGCTGGTCACACAGCCAAAGAGAACTAAAGACGCATTCTTTGAAAGTACCAAAAAGGAAATCCATGGTCTTAAGGCAAGACCTTTTATGTTATGTTTGGAAATGTTTCTCATTTCTCTCTTTCTTCCCCCACCCCCGCTTCTGCTTTAGCTTTCTTAGTTCAACATGTTGGAGGGAGTGAAATGGCTCTAGACAGAACTTTATTCTTTGTCAAGATGTGTTGATAGTATTTGTCAGTAGTCACTAACCTGAGAAGGGATAGTGAAAGAAAACTGAAAAGTGGGATTTTAGAAAGAGGAAAGAAAACATGTTACTAATAATGCCTTTGAGGCTTCCTCAGTATAAAAAAAAAATACTTCACTTGCAAGAAGAGAGAGGCTAAGACAGAAATCTCTGTTTAAAGCTGGTAGTTCTCAGTTGTAAAAGTAATAATTCTCTTCAGAGAACAATAACTCTGTAGAAACATTTGTTTGCCTCTCTGAAGTATCTCAACACGCTTTCCAAATGGGAATTCACCCCCATCATAGCCTGTGTTCCCCAGCTGGGCAAGCCAAAGCACTGGGAGGTTAGATGGCCCTGTGAGAGTCACGCTACAGCAATAAATACACCCTGAATTACTCCCCTCTGCTGTATACACCAGCCTGTGCAGCCTTCTAAACACAGAATACCAAGTGGTTTGGCACTGTCTGTTGATATTCCCTCTTGGAGGCTCTGGGATCATGATCTCAACGAAGGCAAAGTTGCTGCTGATCTTAGTGGGAGTTAAGCAAGCGTAAAGTCAGCAGAATCCCGCAGGCACCAGGAATGCGCAACAAAGCGGTGCCTATAAATCAGCGGCAAGGTGTCCGCTGGCCCCCTGCTCGCTGGTGTGTGCTGGGGATACAGCGGCAGCCCCGCTCGCAGCTGTGACACCCAGATGCTCCGCAGCCTGCGAGAGGGCACGGCGGCGTTGGCCGGCTCGCCTTGGCGGCAGCTTCCGCTCCAGCCTGCCCCCGGCAGCCCCAGCCGGGCTCCAGCAGCTGCCCCGCTCTCCCGAGGGCTGCCAGGGCTCCCGCCTGCCCGCCAGCCCTGCCATCGCAGCCCTCCCCAGCGGCGGCACTTCCCCTTGTGCCCCCATCCCTCGCTCCAGAGCCAGCCTGGAGCAACAGTCAAATTATCTGCAAGCTGTGTGCCTGCGTTTCTGAGTGCATCTCTGTGTTATCCAGCATGTTTTGTGCAGGAAAGCAGCAGAAGTGAGCAAATCCTATACCGTGTAAGGAAGAAAACAAAATAGCAGCTCTTCTGCCACGGTACTGAGACATTTCAACAGGATTGGGCCCCCTAAAATACACAGTGTATATAAGCTGCTTCCAGGCCTCCAGTTTAAGACAGAACACAAACAAAGGAGGAGAAAAAATGTGGAATTATAATCCCTTGCATGCTATTAAACTCAGATATATACAGAAGCTAACTGGTTTTAGACCCTGCAGTGCCTGGTAGCTGCAGTACTCAGCATGTGGACTGAAAAAGGTTAATTTTTTCCTTTTGCCTGCCAAATAATTTCTCTGCTCCACCCTTGGTGTCCAACTTTCCAATCCCTGAGTCAGTGTCTGAAGTCAAAACAACCAGCTGGGCCTCACTGAACCTTTCACTGTGGGAAAGCTCAGCTCAAAATGGCTGCATTGTTTCTCTGTAATCTTATCTTGACTGTTTAATATCCTCATCAATTCACAGAATTTTCAGGATTGTGTTTTGGCCCTATGGGAAATGCTGACCTAGATGATGTAAAGTTTTTTGCTCTTGTAAGAGAAAATATTATGAAAAAGTAAACTATCCATTTACTATCTCTGTTGATATAATTTACCTACCACTTTGAGCAGAAAGCTGCAGGACTGTGCTACATACACTTTTTTTTCAAAATAATTCCTTAAACAGAATCTGATAACCTGCTAAGATGAAAGAAATGACACTGGAAATGTACCTGTTATAAAGAATATGCCATAGGACATCTGCTAACTAAAAATAGTTTGTCCCAAGATTTTCAAACCCCCTTACAAAATTACTCATGGGCAAAACATGCAGTATCTATTACTGTCCAATGATCCTTATATAGGCCAAAAAAAAAAAGAAGAAAAAAATGTGATTAAGACTAATTCTACAAGACACAGAAAAAATGTGAGAACAAGAAGAAACATACTAATTTGGGGGATGCTGTTATGTTTTAGCAACTCCTCCAAAATTTTCAGTATTGAGGTACAGCAAACAAAGGCCACATTTGAAAGAAGACACACGAGGATCACCAAATGGAAGGAAATGTAGCACTTCAATATGAGTGGTGTGTTACATTTTGAAGGCTGGGAGTAAAGCTCTGGGAGTATTTGCTGTGTGTTGGGCAAACAGGCGTTCCTCCCACTGAAGAGCCAATTTTTGTGGTGCTAGCTAGTCTCACGGGTGCACTTGTTGAAGCAGGTGTCAAGGCAGGTCTTGTGGGCTTACCTCAGCTTTGGCAAGGAAAACTTGAGGAGAATCCTGTTAGTACAGTTTTATTCTCAGCTGTGAGCTGAAGGCCAGAAATCCTTCCTTTGGTGGTGAGGTTTCTTGCAGTTAGTTGCATGGTGAGGACCTGTTTCTGTACCTGTTGTACAAATTGCTCATGTCTATTGGGGATGGCAGTGGTCAGGCATGCTGGAAAGCTAAACCAAGACTTTTCACAGCTCGGGTTGAGAGTGTGCAAAGCCCTTAGGGTTTGGTTGCTCTAAGCTATCTGATTTCCTCATTAAGAACTTGATGTTAATGCAGTAGCTGTGATGATTGACTTATGATGATGTAGGAAAATCACTTTCTGGAGCAAGTCTGAAAAGCTCTGGTGCTTCTCAGTCATTACAGATGGGTGAGTACTGCTGGAGAGTAAGTCTTAGAGAAGACAGCTGTAGCCTTCTGCTGCTGGACCTAGATCCCCAGTCTAAGCCAGTTCCCATCCTGTTTCATAGTCTTACTCCTGTGTAGGGTCATTTTTCATTGATAAGCACTTTTTGTCTATGGGACACGTACGCCTCCTGCTTTTAACTCGTATTTAACAGTGCACACTTGTAATCTAGCCTTGGGGATAGGAACTCAGGTCTTGAGGTATCTGATGGCCGAGTATTGTTTTGTGCGCTCAACTTGGAGAATTAGGCTATAAGCATCATTGATGCATAATGCATGTACTTATGTATGTAAGTTAGGTTCCTACTGTTAAAGATGTGTCTGTGAAAGAGCTGGTCCTCCCATTTAGGGTTTTTCCCCCCCTTAGGGAAAGGAGCCCATTTTAGAAAACATAGTTATCAGGATATGTCCAGTTCAAGTTTTCACTATTACTTACTGTATGTGAAAAATTATCCCTGACTCATTCCTTTGCAATTCAATGTTTGCACAGCTCTGTTCCCCAATGCTTCTGAGGGGATCCCTCCTTACCAGCCACAAATTCAAAAGATCAATTGTGTTACAATTGCATAGAAAAAGAATGTTGCAATTTCGACCACAGCAAATTATACCAAAAGATGTGTTGCTGATCTATACAAAGAATGTCAAAGCCCTTCCACAGCTATTTGCTTTGGCGTTATCCATGGCACTGTCCTTGGGCACTGCGTGAGGAACATGCCGGCGCCATACAGGCGATACTTGGGTTTTTGGCTTTCTTAGAAGCAGTCTGCCAGACGGATCCCAGCGATTGTGCAACTGAGAATTCAAACAGATTAGACATGTGTTTTTAAGTGAAATTGGAAGTGAGGAGATCAGTGAAGACAGATGCTGCATTATGCATAAAAATCTGCAACTTGGTTACATTTGAGTTTCACATGACAGTAGGTTCTCACAGTGATCTTAATACAGGACAACTTTCCCTTCTATTCACTTTTCCTACTTTTCCTGGTCTTTGTACTGCAATAGCCCTGAGCCTTCTTACTATCCAAATCCAAACAGGTCTCAGACCTCAATTCATACAAGGCTTCACATTCATAACAAGGCTTTATCTGTTAGTGTAATTCTTAAATCTAAGTAGCTCACCGTAAAAATTACAGCAACAGGTAAACCCTTGGAACTTGCCTGCAGGCACAGCTGACAAAAAGTCACAGCTCAAGGGCGTGTTCCACCCTGCAGATATGTGAGGTAACTGGGCACTCTGATAGTATTAGGAAAGACATTGCGTGGGGACCTAAGGGTTATCATACTACTGAAAGATATACTTGAGACCATTGCTACCAGTCAAGGCAGATTTGTTTGTATTGCTTTGCACCTTCTCATTTCTAAAAAACACCCATCTTTGCTAGTGCAAAGTTGCAGCCTGGTATAGAAATATTCACATAGGCATAGGCAAACATCCCTATCTTTTCAAGAAGTGCTGTATTTGTGACAGGCTGTGGCCCAGTCTTGAATAGCTACCTGAACTCCTGATATTAAAGCTGCAAGAGATGCAGTGCTAAATTTTAAAGCTAAATTATGCACAAATGTCCTTATATAGTTTATGATTCCATTAAAACTTTACTCCATTTCCTTGTTAGTTGAACCAGGCAAGTTTGTGATGCCCTCAGCTGTAGTATAATCTGCTTGTATTCCTCACTGTATTCATTTCTCTCACAAGTGTGTTATTTTCATTCGAGAGAGTTTATACTTTTACTTATTTAGCTTTAGCCAGAAGTGTCAGCTCTTTCTACTTGAAGTCCCCAGTCATGCACTTCCACTGTTTTTCCTCAGACCAAAACATAAGCTTTGTAAACCTTACCACCTTCTACAGCAACAAAAACATGCTGTATTTTCCAGTAAAATGTCTCAGGTGCCAAGCACAACCCAACTGGCAGTCTGAAGAAACCGTCTCCCAAAAAGGTTGGTGAATGTGTGCAAACATGAGCTGTTTTTCTAAAGGCACTTGCCAGAGCCCTTCTGACACACCAAGCTTAGAAAAATATTTGGCATCAAGCCCTTCTACCAGAATTTCTCCTTTTGCAGGCAGTGGAAAATGCCTTCTTTTCATGTATTCAGATCTTCTGGGTCAATGCATAAGCAAAGCTTTCTATCTTTAGTTCAGCAATGGCTGTCAAACACACCCACTCTTTCAGCTTTTACTCATGATACCATTTCTTGTGTAGTTGGACCATTTCAGTTCCACAATTCTTCCTTAAAAGGATATTTCCTAGGGCAGGAACTGTAGGGTGGATGAGTTCTTCTGGCTTTTTTCTTTACCCTGGGGGAAGTGTGGTCTCTTGCATCTCCAGCTTGCTACTCCTCCTGTGACAAGGAACTTACAGCATTCCATAACATAGATTATATACCGCTGCATAAAAAAAAATACATGCCATATACTTTAAACATGTTCAAAGACTGGGAATGAGGATTTCTGAAAGCCAAGCAGATGTGAAGACTCAGGGAGATGAGAGAAGAATTGAACTAAGGTTACTTTTTATGCCACTAAGCTATCACAACAATCTGACTGTATTCATGGATGTCTCTGTTTCTTCCCATCTGGCTTGCAGGTCTTCCTGTAGACTTCCTGAATGTCATCAGTTACCTGTTATACACTATATCCCACCAAGTGGGCTTTCCTTGTATTGCAAAATGTGAATTTATGAAGTAAGCATTGTACAAATTCTGAAGCAGGTCATGGTATGTCCACAGTAAGCTGGTAAATAGGGCAATAGAGCAAGCCGAGCCTATATGAAGGCTTCTCCAACTATGCTTTCCAGACATACCTGCCACAAAATTCTGAATTATAACTGAATATCTCTTGGGTTTATGACTCTCTCATGAAAAACAGTGTTGGTCTCTATAAGAAGCCATTGATCCAGCATGTAGACTTTCAGATTAGACTGACCAGATAAAACCCAAATAATACTTGTGACTTTTCAGTAGTTTCAGCTCTTGCTGCTCACATTTAAGTCATTACAGAAGTCATGATGAAAAACCCCAAAGGTTTATTTCTGCAGAAGCCAGGGCGCAAGATCAATAGTCTTTTACTGCTAAAATATTTATGCAAAGCAATACCTTTCTAGCATCTGATCGCTGTTTTTTCCCTATAATATTCTTATGCTGGCAGAAACTGATGACCAAGAAATGCAAAGAAAAAAATAAATTGGGGATTAAGTTCCAAAGAACAATTAAACAAGCTGTTTATAACTCAAGCTACTCTGTAGTTATTGTAAATCATATATGGCCATATATCCTGCAGGCACTGGGGGCAGTGTGATTCCGTTTCACTTAACAGATCCTGAATATTGACAACATCTGTAGGGTCAAGTGATCCTGCAAATATTTAATCAAAATCCTTGATGTTGTAATTGTCCATCTACTACATACATACATTGAGGTCCAAAGGCTTTGCTGTATCATTACCCAATTAACCAGACCAACGACATTTTTCTGTACAGAAGGGAAATCTTCATACCTAGTCAGACCTGCTAATAAATCTCCCTAGTCAATTAGGCTCTAAAGGATCAATTTTTAAATTTTTTTTTCTTAAATTTGAATTGCCAAAGTTGCCCAGTCCTCCAATGCTCAACTCAAGACTAGATGGAGGCCAGGTCTGATAACATATGTTATGTTCCTCCACCATAATGAGTTACTACACAGGCAGGCAGTGACATAGTCTAATGTAGGCAAATCCTGGATGAGCACCTGTTCCATGAACCTAATTTCTGGGTAGCAGCAAAAATAATTACTCAAAGTCAGAGTTATTGCTATGTGGCCTGAGTGATAGTAAACTAATAAAAAGTGGGATGTCGGCTTCTTTCTTCCTTTTGCTTGGGGCTGTTAATGAAGTGCAAAATATCTTCCTGAAAGGTCTTTTCATAGCTGTATAGAACCATAAGAGATTGTGAGATATGGTCCTTCCTGGTTTACATCTGCCTACAATTTCTAGCAGCTGTTTGTCTGATTTGTCCCTCAAAACCTATAATTGCACAGACTCCTTTGGTAACCTCTGCCAGTACTAAACTATCCCTTTAGCACTGCCTGCTCCCTGATGCCCTGAAACAGGTTTGGCTCTTCAATTTGTTTGCTCTGCAGACATAGCAGGACACTGGTGACTCATCTTAAAGCATGCAGATAATACGTGCTTTTCAAGGAAGAACATGCTTGGATGAACAATCTGTAAAACTGATGTTTCTTCCTTTTTCAATTAAACTGTTTGGCAAAAACAGGTATTAGCTTTGCTTTCCTGTTAAAAAAACTGTTTAGGAACTCTGTGGGAACTGGTCCCACCCAGCTTGCAACCCAGCTGCTTGTCAATGACTGTAAGTTATCCATGGGCCAGCTTTTTTTTCACGTCCCTGCAACTGTCCTCCCTTGTGTGCTTGTGCTGTCTTGCACACAGGTTGCAGCCAAGCTGCTTTGTCCCTTTCATGTACCTGGGCTCAGTGCCCATGAACTCTGCCTGGCTGTGGGGCCAGCTGTGCTCTCCTAAGGGTCTGCAGATCTTGGATAGATATGGACAGGATAGTCCTCTCAGGCAAAAAAAAAAAAAAAAAATTCCTTGTGATTCTTAACAGAAACATAAAATAGAGCATAACAGAAATAAAGAGAAGCTCTTCTGTGTGCCTGCCATTTTGTCTGGTAGAAGACAGAGACTGCCTGTTTCACACAGCTTGGTTGGAGCCTTTGTTTCTCATCTGTTTCCCATAGTAGCTCCCTGTCAACTACCAGATCTTTAAAAAGAAAGTCACTTTTGTCCCTCTGTTTCAGTTTCAGCGGCCTTTGTTGTGCCCTGAGTGTGGAAATGTGGATTTTTGGCTTGAAACTGGAAACTAAAAAAAAAAAAAAAAAAAAGCAACAACCAAAAACCAAAACACCAAAAAACCCAAAAGAGCAACCCAAAAACTTTTCCAGAAATTAAACAACCACAACTAAAGGATGTCTGGAATTTTTTATATAGTCTTTATACATGGACTGTTATGTGACCACGCTTCACAATGATTTTATTTTAGTAAGCTTACTTCTTTTTATATGGAAGGGAGACCCAAAACTCTCAGTAGGCTAAAATTCACTTAGATATTTTGTCACAACTGGCTTAAGTAAAATTCAAGTTCCTGCAAAATACCATTTTCCCTGGGGAGTTCTCTCTGTCAATGGCAGTTAATAAGTAATAGACAAAACAAGTGCTTCCAATAAGGTTGCTTGTGGATTCCCTCCACAGGCAATGTGAAATACAATGGGCTTGGGATTTTTGCGTTAATTCCTCTTAGAATAAGCACGATAAAACTGTGGCCCACTTATCAAAGCAGGAATTTCCCTCAGTGCAAATACACTTCCAGTCATCTCCCAGACAAACTGAAAGCCACAGGGGAGAGAGAGCAGTGTAGTTGATGGGCAGCACATGGCCTCCTTTGCCCGCCACAGCCAGTGTGTAGGGATGGCCCAGGGTGAAGGTGCCCCTTGGCACACAGCAGAGTCACCCCCTGTGCCACGGCTGGGGCTTTGCAGTGGCCTTTTGATTACATCTATTGCAGCTTGATGCAAGGGGTGGTGCACAGAGATGTGTATCTGCATCTCCCACGCTTGCAGCACTTTCAGGCTGCGGCAGAGGGTGAGGGGGCACACTGGACTGCTTGGAAAAAAGAGACATTTGGTACAAAATGGAGAGAATCTGGGCAAAGGGACTGTCTCCTGTGAAAATGGGTAGTGTAATGAGAGATGAGGGAGTCACTTTTACTGAACAAGCAGCTGGGACAAGGGTGTGATGAAAGAGACTAAATCCAAACCAGAGGCTTGTCTAGGAATCTTTGATCCTCCTCAGAGATCTGGTCTGTTTTCTCTGCAGACCCAAGTACCAAAGAGCTTTGTGTAAATAAAGAGCCGTCTCCATTTTTCTGGGCATCAGGAGACTGTACAGTATTTGCAGGGAGAGAAACCACTAAAAACATTGATGATAGTGTGTGGTTTTTTAATTTGGTTTGTCCCAGTGGGGTTGCAGTTTCCATTGTTATGTGCTGCATTTAGCGTTTGTGATCTATGGCAGTTGTACAGTTTCACTCCAGCAGAGTTTTATTCAAATATGAGATGATACTTTATGGATGTTTGAAATCCTAGAAGTATTTTTCCCTGTATCTTAGGTTGACATTGCCGTGCAAATGCTTTTCCTCTCTCTTCATGAACATCCTGATGATGCGGTATGATAGCATGTTCTGGTAATAGACTGGAATACTAAAACCACTTCCTTCTTTCCTTCTTTCCTTCTTTCCTTCTTTCCTTCTTTCCTTCTTTCCTTCTTTCCTTCTTTCCTTCTTTCCTTCTTTCCGTCCTTCCAGGCATTTATCTAATAATATAATCCGTTATTGGATGGCGTTCCCTTCAGTCAAGCTACATTTTTACCTTTCTAAATTTAAAGCTTGGTCAGTGAGCACAGTCTCTGGTAGGAATTCATCAGTCAACAAGTTTGTTAAAGGTGTGATGCTATCAGCAATTCAGTTTCATGATTTTCCCTGTGCTGTAGTACTGTACAAGGAAAGCAAAGTAGCAGGGGAAAGTGTGTATGTTAGGAAGGATAAGAGTAGAGAAGAAAGCTTCCTCATTCTCAAACAAATGGGAATTCCTTCTCATAACATGGGATTACAGTGGATTTACAACCAGGACATTGAGTTTTACAAAGTTGGTGTATCAAGGCTTTTCCTCCCCATTGTCTGCTGGCGAGTGACATTTGCCTACTCTGTTTCAGATGAGAGGCTGAAAGCTGGTGTAGGACTTTGCTTGCCAAAGCTTGTAAAGTGACAGTGACTGCAAGGCTGAGGGTTAAAGGAAGGGGACCATATGCGCACTCTTTTTGTACTGTATAAGGAGAGGCTCTGTTGGGAGAGCAGAGACCTGGGAGGCACAGCACATGTAGGCAGGATCCTGCTCCTAGCTTCATACTGCTGTGTTTGGGGATGTACCTATACTACGGGGCCTCTGGCTGTTTATATTTATGTGGCACAGTGCTGAGGTACTCATCTAGCATCATCCATAAGGTAAAGGGGGCTTGAGAGCACCCATTCTGACTAGAATTTATGGTGAGATCTTCATCAAGTCTGCACAAGGAGATCCCTGCACTTTTCTGTTCTTTGATTCCCAGGAGAGAATAGTGCTTTATATCCCACTGCTTAACTCTGGAAAGTTACATTAAATGGACACTACAAAATCAAAAGACAAAATGACATTATTGCTAAGCTGTGCCTTTAGTTTCAAAGCTGCATGCTGTGGCAGATTGTGATTGCGCTTTTGTCCAACAACTTAGATTTAGGAGGCTAAATAGTGGGTATGTGTCCAGGGGAGCAAGGAGCTAGAGGTCAATGGCATTGATGTCACATTCACTTTGCTTCTGTAAGAGAATTAATTAGGCTTCACACAGGCAGAAAAGTGAAGGGTTGAAATGGTGAATGAAACCAGAATGAAAGGCAACACATTTTGCATATTTACTCATGTTTGCTGCAAATCTGATTGAGTAAAAGGCCACATTCTCTCCCCTTTGAACCTGAGAATGGCTTAGGGACTCAGAGCAGAGATTTGTCTATTCCAGTGTCTCATTCATGGTATGGGCTAATAGCAGAGCCCTGGGTAAAATGTTTAAATACTAGAGAAGCATATAATCTTGTTTCTCTCAGTATACCCTCCCAGTTTCTGGCAGTATGAAGCTGGGGTTTTTTTCAGCCAGAGATTGTGTCCTCATCTCCGTGCTTTTTTTTTTTTTTTTTTTTTACAAGTTTTGCAGGGCTCAAAGTCACTTCATTCAAAGAGCTGTCTTTGCTCTTGAGGATGGGACACAAAAAGGCTGTAGAAATACAAAATGACCAGTTCACCATGAGCTGGTACTTACCAATTCTGTGTTGTGGAAATGAGTTTAACTTTTTTGGTGTCACTGGTGACTCCCACTTCTTCAGTGTTACTCATTTTTCCTACAGATGTAAGAAGCAAATTGGGCCTTTTTAGTATATTGTTTAACAGGCAATGCCTGCGCACACAGCAAAACCTTTAGATTTAGCATATGTGATTTTATAGTCAGAAGCTATTAACCTCCACCTGTTAACAATACTTTTTTTCTCAGAAACTAATTTAAAAGCTCCTGAAGATTGCAAGTGAAGTCTGTAATTGGTATGAAGTGAGGATGAAGTGCACTTTTCATCAAAAAATGGCAGTTTCTGATACTTCAGGTTCTTCTCCTGACCAGGGATTCAATGGAAGCAAAAATCTGCAACGGGAACCACTCTGTGACTAACCAGAGTACTGGATATGCTCATACAAGACTTCTTACCAGAAGTATATTTGCTTAGTACATTTTACCTTTCTAAAGGGAGGGACACTAACCAATTTTGACAGAATATGCAATTCCATCAAGCTAAATACAAGGAGAAGCAGCATTTTATATTCCATAATTATGCAAACTTTCCTTTTGGCTGTATGTTATACATAATTCTGTGTGTGCCCAGAAAGAAAAAATCAGATAATCCTACACATGCCCCAAGGACCTTTCCTCCCCACCACCCCCCATTCCCACCCCCAATATGGGTCTTTTCCAGTTGATTCTTCTGGTGACTGAAGAGACTACTTGTACACTGTCATTATTATGGCACAGGAGCACATTGTGCTTGTACCCTTGCCCAATTCCCAGAGATTTCCTTTCACATCAGATTGCATGATTAGATTCCAGTAAGAATCCTCAGCCTCTGTATTACCATACATTCTGTTCAGGTTTGAAATATAATTTTGTCCCTTTTAGAAAAGCAGAATTTTCAGATGAAATGTAAGTCTACAATCTGATCTAATGATTTAGACTCACTATTTTAGTAGATCACCAAAAAATTGGCAGTATTCTCTCTTTGGTAATCCTTTCTTGGAAAAAGTAAGCTTCTTAATAAATCTTGGTAGTCATGGATGGAAATTCACCAACAACAACAGTGTTTATTGACCTTTCCAAAGTGCTAGATTCAATTAGACATTCATTAATACAACTGTGTATAGATTAGTCAAGTCAGCTCTTTTCTGTGTTTGTGTGGGGGAGATTCCCAGCTCCTTTTAGGTTTGACTGGTTGTTCACTGTAAAGGACATGCTTGCACTTCAGTGTGCAGTGGAAATGTACTGAGCCCACTCAGCTACTGGGATCAGTTTAATTGTAGCAGTCTGGAGATGAGCAGAGGACTTTCCCAGCCTTCTTGGCAGGCTGATCTGCTGCTTGACCCTGCCCGGCATTTGAGCGACCTCCTGTAAATCCAGCTCAGCCATCTCTACACTGCCCTACAGTTGTAGTGCAGATATGCAATGCAGCGGTTTAGTGGTGCTTGGTCCTTTGCTTATGTGCTTGTTCAGCCAACCTGCTGAGGGAGCACCTTGCACCAAAGAAAATGCGAGTTTTCCCTGTATGCTTTTCTGCTTCTTCCATGCTTTCAGTGTCACGCCACAAGCAGCTGTAGTTTTCTCCAGCTATATCATTAGAGCAATGCAGCTATGAAACATGACTACAACATTTAGGAAGTCTTGCTAGCTTCAGTCTTATGGTGGACTTTTATCTTTCCATGTAAAGGGGAGTATGGAGTGGGACTCAGGGAAAAATATCTGATGTTACACCAAACTGAGGTATTCAAACCCTTAGTTGCATTGACATATTTATTATGAACACTTACCTATGGAATTGCTTATGGTGCATGTTTTTTTTCCCTTAGGATGTTTTTTTCCCTTAGTAACACTGTCTGAAGCTGTAAAAATACCTTTTCATACTTAAAAATCCTGGCTGGAGCCATATGCCCACACACCCTAATACCTACAAATTAGTATTTCCACAGAGGTTTGTTTAATTCTAGTGATACAAACATATAATGTATTAAGGGCTACCAAAATTGATAAAGTACTTCAAATAAAATGCTTCTGTTCAATTGTTTCTTTCATCTGTTCAAAACACACAACTCCAGTGCTTTGACAGACACTTTTTTGCTACTGAAAATCTTCGTGTATGGATGTTGGAGAGGCTGTATAAATGTATATAAAGGTACTTACTAATGTATATATTGCTCAGAATGGTAATGAGGAAGTCAATTTGACATGTTGTTCCCCAGAAGACCATACTCTTAAAAGTTCTAGGATCTAAGTTCAAAAATCCTCAGAAATTTCTCACCACAATTTGTGGCAAGTCAACTGAGTGAATGTGAATATACAGTGTAGATCCCTGTGAGCCGTTCAGCCTTCCTGGATTCTCTTCACACACTATGAAACACTAATTTAGATTTTCCTAGCTTCTTTCTTGGAGGCTTAGATTAGTGAATTAATTAAATCTGTTGGTATTTGGAATATTATTTTTCAGATGGGATATTAGACAAAACTCCATTAGGAGGTTATTGTATTTCTGAAATAGGTTACCCAGAGAGGTGCTGAAATCTGCTCACTTGAAACTTTTCAAGGCTTGGCCAAGTCTTGGCTCTGCTGAAATACTGCCTTTCTTTCCTCTGGTGTTTTCTATTTTTATATGCAAAATACTCTGCTTTTCCCTTGATGTATATATACCATAATTTTTGGTATTTCCTGTAGTTTAAGACCAGACTTGACCAGTGTAAAAAATTAAGTCTAATCATCTGCATTACACAGACTGCAGAACTTTACCGGGATTTCCTCCTGAAAGCGCTCTTGTAGTCAACTGGCCATGTGCACTGTAATGAGGAAATTCAGTCTTTCTTGAAGGATTTTGGGTGGTAGTACATGTCCTAGTAAGGTGGAGGGTTGACCCAGCAGAGAATTATCCTTGCAGCTGCTAATCTGAAGTTTGTCACCAGAATTTTTCAGCTTTTATGCATTGGTTTCTCTAGTGGCTGATAAAATTTTCCTCTGCAATGTTTACCATCCAAGACATTGTTTAGTACATATAATTCCACTAATTCCTATTTCTAGGAATCTCCTTTTTTTTTTTTTCTGTATGACTTTAAGATGGATACAGGATCCAGGACTCTGTTATGATTTGTATTGATACAAGTCTGCAAAAGATTAGTTAAGGGACATTGTTTCTATTTACTGCTGTGGTATGAAGCAGTAAAGCAGAATTCTTGAAAAAGTAGTTACATATATATGTATTTTAAACAGCTATGGCCTCTGCAGGGACTTTAGGGCACATTCTTTGGAAAAAGATCATCAGTTTAGTTCATTATCTACTCCTCCCACTGAGCAAGGTTAAATTGTACTCCTCATTTATTGACATCCCCTTTTTCAACTAAAAATCTCGTCATAGCATTCTTGTTTCCTTATGAAATCACTTAGTGCCCCTTCAGGCGCTATCAGATAGATAAGAGGTGCTGTTTGCAGAGAAAAATCTTCAGAAAACAATTACAGAATCGCAGAATAGTCTGAGTTGGAAGGGACCAAGAAGGATCAGTGAGTTCAACTCTTAAGTGAATGGTCCATACAGCGACCAAACCCATGAACCATTATTAGCACCATGCTCCAACCAACTGAGCTAATCTGACCAATTGTTGATTGTTACAGATTAGAAAAGTGTGTAGTAAAAGTAACAGGAGAGAAAGCATTCCAGAATTAAAACCAGATTTTTTCCTTCCATATTTTCTCAACCCGCTCAAAATGGGAATCTATTTGTGGCCTTTCCTAATCTGCCTGAATCAAAATGTGTGTAAACATAATTCCTGATGTGATTCCAATGATATTGCCAAACATCACCGTTTTGAGGACTACCATGCCCATATTGTTGAGGGTATCATCTCATACATTGGTTCACCTAACATGTAATCTACAGTGTGGGTCAAACCCAAGGCTGCATTACTGGAGCCTTTCAAGATCCCACAAACCAAAACAAACACTTAGACTGACAGGAATCAGCTGTGCTGTGAAAAATACTGTAATGCTGGAGAGGGGTAAGGACAAATCCAGACATGAATGTGATACCTCGGGGCGGGTGGTGGGAGTTACACACCAGTGTTCAATGTTGTGTTGCTGTATCATGATGGAATAATGAAAGCTCAATGATTCGTTTTTTCATTGGTTAAGTGTACTGTCATTTGATACCCTGATGGAGAGATTTCTGCAGGGGAGGGGTTGAGCCCTGTGAAACCTCAAAGCACTTTCTTTCCATTGTGGGCAGCTCAGTTAAGCTCTTATTAAACTCATCTTTTTCTAATTTTGTAATTCACCTCCAGACATTTGCTTTTGCTCCAAAAAATATTAGCTGTAGATGTTTGTCTGTGTTTGTGGTGTGGGTTGTTTCATTGTTTGTTGTTGTTTGGTTATCCTTTTCTACTGTCAGGTATCAAATAAATATTTTATCCTTCTTTGGCTATAAAATAGTTTGCTAATCACCAGACTAATGTTCTTGAATTCAGGAATTAATTGAGGTTTACTAGTGAAAAATACATGTATTTAGGTACATTGGAAGTAGTGTGTTCTTATTGTAACTTTTGTTTACGTACAATGATCCGTAAGCTGTATAAATCTTCTGGCACTGAAAACAAAGTTAGTTGAAGCAAATTCATTTCAGTATTATTTCTTAATCCACCAGAACGTGCTTCCCTTTTCCTAGAGTAAAACCCTTTTCAAGTCAGTTGCTTGAAATATATGAAGTGACAAACTGCAGATAGCAAACGGAGCATTTGTTTGAGTTCATGCTTATTACAGCAGTGCTCTGGAAAGTGTTTGTGCTTAGGCTTTTAATAAACTCCCTCTAGAGATCAATTAACATGATTTGTCTAGTTACTATGGATAAGAGGTTTTGGGGGGTTGTTGTTGAAATCTTTTGTTAAAGTGAAAGAGTCTTGAATGCTTTTATTCAGGCAGAATAAAAAGTGAATGGGAAGCAGAACACAGAACCTCCAAGGAAAATTTATAATTGAAATGGTAAAAGGACTCTGCAACATTGCCAGGTCTTGTAGGACAATTCTGTCTGTGTGTTTTAGGCTTGTTCACAGGTAGCCCAGAATGTAGGTCAGCAAGGGAAGATGTGTAAGAAGGAGGATAAGCAGCGATAATACTCTTGACAAAGTTTTCTCACTATAAGGTTTCAGTATAATCAAAACCAGTTTAGCATTTGAGGAAAAGCACCATGAAATGGAGTAATGGAATTAGCTTTTATGTTTTTCCAGGAACCTAAACCACATTTCCTGTCACAACTGTATATTATTAATACAAGGCATCTGCTAAGTCGGAGCTGCCCTAAAATGTGCACACATGCAATATGTCTGGTTCAAATAATTATATTTTTTACATTTGTGGTAAAAAATTAAAGCAAGATGCTGCTTCAACTCATCATAAAAAAGGAGTATGATTTGGAATACTACAAGTTTTCAGCATGGTCTTGCAGACAGATAATATAATTCTGTTAATTTAGCTGTTACAAGACTGTTAGTGCCTGCATTTTTATGTCTTGCTTCCCTTTCATTTTGTATTCTGTGGTTGCAGCAATTAGTTTCCAGTCACAGAGGGAAATGAGCAGCTATCTTGAAACTCCCTCCATTTCCCAGCCCCATGTCATTTAGAACTGGGTGTAGAAAGTTGTTTGTTGTCCCACTTTGGTGGTGACGCATGTCATCTTTTCTCATGTTGTAACCAGTCTCCGCAGGCTTAAGGCAAAGGGCATGGAGTCTGCTAATGAAATGGGATCATCTCAGGAATATAATGTCTGGAATATGATTTCCCAGGGGACTAATGCCCTATGCAGAGATTTTTCCACATTAATACCCATTCTGAAAAAAATATATTACTGTATTTCCTTATAGATTCTTTCAACATATACCAAGAATGACTGAGACTTTTCTGAGAGCCAGACAAGCCTGGAAGTCTGGCACTGAGTCCTGGATTGTGAATCAGGACAAGACGACTCAGAAATTCTTGTGTAGTTTCCCTAGCCCTCTCCCAAAGGCCTGTGTGGAAGGGCTCTGGATGGTGACAGAGTTATCTGTCCCTGTGTGCTGCTCTTGTCATGTTAGTCTCTTTAATAGGTGCAAGAGTGGGAGAGCATATCTGAAATCCCACTTGGTTACCTTAGATGGCTTCCCAGAGGCCTCTCAGATGGCCATAAACTTCAGCCAAGTGTAACTGTAAGCTGAGATAACCTGAGAGCTCTGATGTGGAGATCAGTTCCCTTGTACAGCTGCTCAGCTGGTTTTCCAGCCCTCACCAATTCATTTTTTGCTGACACCAACCCAATCTTCTTCCTCTCATGCTTGTGGTGCCAGTGGTGCTTGACCACCTTAGCCTTGGTCTTTTCTCTGTCCCTTCTAAACAGCTCCAACCATTTCCACAAATTGTGCCAAGAAAACAATCCCCCCAGCTCTTTAAAGGAACTGTTCTTAGTGAAAAATGAAAACATACTAAAACAAACAGTTTGTGAAGCCTCTCTTCTGCCCTTTAAATTATTGAGCTTCATCTTTTTTCATCCTTGGTCTGCTGTGATCCCTCGGATGTGTTATATCTAATTTAGGGGTCCTGAGATTAAGGACAAGAGTTTTAGCTAGTTCATGTCTGCAGTGCTTTGCAGGTTTGCACCAGAGCGCATCTGAATTAGCATGTGCTAAAAACCCTTTTACAGCACAATCAAGTGACATTTCACATCAGAGTAACCTGCCACTCCAGCTGTACAGCTGGTTTGAGCCCTGAATATTTTGGCTGTAAAATAGCAATGATATTTTATAACCTATTGTTTAGAAGCAGATTGGAGGATCTGAAAGCCAAGCTGGGTGTTTTAAGGTTGGGACATCTACCAGGATAAATATATTGCCATTAGAGTTAATTAATAATTTCCTTGGTTGGTGAACCAAAACCAAATCCTGCTCACCCAGTTCAGATTTTGTAAAAAGAAAATATTGTTTGTTTGGAATTTACTCTCCAATGGGGCTAATTATTCTTTATATTTCACCCATCACATTATAATCCTCTTAAGAGAAAAGAAAGAAGAGATGTTCTCATTAAATTCTGAAACAGGCATTTTTTATGACAAGTTGCTCTTCCTTTGAAGAGGCTAATATTCAATGGTGGAAATGGTAAAGAATAAATAAAAAAGCTTTGTACAGAATGATTAACTTAAAATTACACTGTCAAAGAGCTTTTCATAATAATTAAAAAAAATTCACAATGTTTGTGATGAAAACACTATTGAAACTGCAACCTGCTTACTCACCTGGTGGTATTTTCATGTTCTTACTTAATGAACACACTCTGTGTTTTGTTATTGTAAGGCTTCCTGGGAGAGCTGGGCTGTTAGCATTGACTCTTTCCTCAAAAACAGAAGTCTCAGTTGAGCAAATCAGTTCTATTCAGCAATGAAATAAAAAAAAAATTTTGAGCATGCTCTCAAGTTCCATTAATTCAAATGATTTTCTAGCCCTGAGACTAAAGGGTCCTTAGTAGCTACACATACTTTTGCTCTTTTTTTTTGCAGTTGGACCAGATGTTTTGGGTACAGTGCCTGTGTGTCGGGGTGAAACTGGATGGGAATCCTCTCCTTAGTAGCTGTGTACACACAGTTCTGGTTCCCCTGTGAGAGCAGTGTATGTTGATATCCATGGGAGAATGGACTGCTTGGATGTATGAGAATTACCTCTTATACAGGACAGAGTGAAGTCTAACACCTTCAAAATCAAATTGTTCTGGTACCATGCCAGTTCAAACATGAACTTCCTTAGAAGGCAGACATGGCCAAATGAGGCTCATGTGGACCATTATGAACCTGGACTTTTTCTCTCCAAGAGTAATTTCATCATTCCTGGAACCCCATCGTATAAGTGTTCCTGATGAAATGTACCTCTAGGCTGCCAGGTGAAGAAATAACTTTTCCTTAGTCAAGGACTATCTGTCCAGATGAAGAAAAGCAGGTCCATACTTAACAGATCTATTTATATGTATGAAACATTGTAATTTAGACCTGAATGTTGTTCCTACCTGAACACATGGAAAGGAACTTCCTTCTCATAACTAGAAAAAACTTGTCTTAGCTGGGAAATAATTAATATGGAGAAGTGTAGTTTGAAGCAGGGAATAGTTATGGTCTTCTCCAGGCCTGCTTGCCTGCCAAAGTGTTACTGAGGGTCAGAAAACATCCCAGAGAAATTCATATCCAATTTTGGTGGTACCATGCTAATAGGCTTATGTCAGTTATATGAGGGCAGCTGTAAGACTAAAAGGTGATTGTACCTGTTTGACTGAAGTCCCCTGAGCAACGTGACCATGTTTTAAACAAGCTTCCCTGCCCTGTCCCACTGGCTCCTGCTATGTGCTCTCCCTCAGCTATAGCATGTCTCAGTAGCTCATTCTACTCCCAGCCTTACAGTTTGTGGGTACCAGGTCTGGATCCACAGACTGTTGCTGTGTCCTCTGTGAGTTCTACATTACAGCTAGTCTTATCCCTCAAAACAGGAACCATTGCTTTTCATCAACATCCTTTTTCAGGCTGACTTACTTCCCATGTAATTTTCTAATACAGCTACTACCTGGTGTTGGCAAGATATCACAAAGGCTAGAAAAGGTATTGCAAGGGCATCACAGCAGGGTACCACGATTGCTCACTCTACACTTTTTGAATCCAGTCCAGCCCTGGTGATGGGGATCTTGACAGCAGAGACAAGGTGCCACTAGGGTTAGGGTTAAGATTCAGAGAGCTGCAGAGCCTACAGCTCCAGGGACACTGTCCCTCGCAAAAGGCATTGGAAGGGCATCGCGGCGGGGTGCCAATGTTACCGTCTCCACACTTTCTAATGTGGGCAACCTATGGTGATGAAGATCTCTGCCACAGTGCCAAGCTGCCAATAGGGTTAGAGTTAGGATTAGATTTAGGGTTAGGGTTTGGAAAGTTAAAGAACCTAGAGCACTTGGGACACTTGGGACAGAAAAGGCATTGGAAGGGCATCACGGCAGGGTGCCAATGTTGCCGTCTCCACAATTCTTAATTTGGGCCACCCATGGCGATGAGGACCTCTGCCACAATGCCAAACTGTTGTTGGGGTTAGGATTGAGAGAGTAAAAGAGCCTACAGCTCCAGGCACACTGGGGCTGGAAATGGTATGCCAAGGCGACCCAGGCAGGGCCCCAGCTTTGCTGCTCCTATATCATTCTAATCTGAACCACCCATGGTGATGTGGACCACAGCCCCAGAGACGACATGCCATTAGGCGTAGAAACAGGGTTGAGAGAGGAAAAGAGCCTAGGGCTCCGGGGACACTGGGGCTGGAAAACACATGCCAACAGGATCATGGCGGGGTCACAACATTGCTGCCCCCAGACCTTTAAAATTAAGCCCATGCAAATAGATGGGCACTTAAGCTGCAGGCCCAAGCTTGTTTACCAGTTAGGGTGAAAAAAACAGAAATTCTGCAATGAAGTGAAAACAACTAAATGGAATGGAATGAAGTGAAGAGCAATGAAATGAACCGAAACTTAATGAAATGATACTCGTTGAAATCGTGATACTTCATTTCCTTTCATGGAAATGAAGAATTTCCATGAAATGAAATGAGAAATCAAGGAAAGAAGTGAAAGGAAAAGACAGGAAAGGACTTACAATAAAATGAAATAAAATTTTTCAAAAATGACAATGCTTGCGACACGTTAAATTAATGAAATGGATTGGAATGACGTACACTGAAATTAACCAAAACTTCATTATACTCATTGTTATCTGCAGATTTGATTTCCTTTCATGAGGTGTTGAGATTTCATTTCAAAAAAGGGAATGAAATGAGAAATAATGAAATGAAGTGAAAGGAAAAGACAGGAAAGGAAGTATAATGAAAGGAAGTGAAATTGAAAAACATAAAATGACTTATGAAAAGGAAAACTATTGAAATGCAATGGAATGAAGTAAAGTACAGTGAAAGGAGATGAAACTTAGTGAAATGATAGTCAATGAAATCTTGAGATTTCATTCCCTTTCATGAACTCAGCTCATGAAAGGAAATTATATACCGAGATTTCAATTTTTTAATCATTTCATAAAGTATATAATTTTATGAAGTTTTGTTTCATTTCTCTGCACTTCTTTCCAATTCATTCTTCATTTCATGAAAGGAAATGAATTCTTGCAAGATCAATGAGTACCAATTCAGCAAGGTTTGGTTCATTTCCCTGCTCTTCATGTCATCCCATGCCATTTTATTGTTTTCATTTTGTTTCAGAATTTCCCCTTTTTTTTTGGTATCATATAATTTCATCACTTTCTTCTGTCTCTTCATTTGACTTCCTTCCCTGATTTTGAGATTTCAGTAAGTATAATTTTTGCAAGTTTTTGTCCTTTTCACTGCACCTCATTTCATCCCAATCCATATTGTTGTCTTCACTTCATTTCCAAATTTCATTTTTTTGTTCAATTGCATTTTATTTGATCATATCTCCTTTCAGGAGTGTTTTTACACTTCATTCTCTGATTTCAAGATTTTATTTCCTTTCATGAAAGGAAATTCTCATGAAAGGACATTAAATCTTTCGATTTCAATGAGTATCAATTGGCAAAGGTTTGGTCCACTTCTGTGCACTTAGTGTCATCCCACGCCATTCTATTGTTTTCACTATGTTTCAGAACTTTCTTTATTTTTTTTAAGCATTTCGTTTCATCAACTTCTTCTCCTGTCTTTTTGTTTGACTTCATTTCTTATTTTGGGATTTCAGTAAAGATAATTTTGGTAAGTTTCTGTCCTTTTCAATGCACCTCATTTCATCGCAATGCATTTGGTTGTAGTCACTCCATTTGCAAATTCTGTTTCTTTCTTCAGTTACATTTTATTTTATCATATCTCCTTTCCAGAGTGTTTCTGACACTTTGTTTTCTGATTTCAAGCTTTTATTTCCTCTCATGAAAGGAAAGTCTTCATTTCATGAAAGGAAATGAAATACTGAGAACACAATGAGGATCAATTCAGCAAGGTTTGGTCCATTTCTCTGCACTTCATGTCATCCCATTGCCATTTTACTGTTTTCCCTTCAGTGCAGATTTTTTTTTTTTCTTTAAGCATTTTATTTCATCAATTTCTTCTCCTGTCCTTTGGTTTGACTTCATTCCCTGATTTTGGGATTTCAGGAGCTATAATTCTGGCAAGTTTTTGTCCAGTTCACTTCAAAAAAAGAGCACTGCACTGCCCAAAGACTGCTCTCCTCAGACCTTTCTGCTTGGCACAACTCATGTGCTGGGCACCTCAGTAAAAATGTGGCTTTTACTCCTCCACATGAAGTTAAGCACAAAATTTGGGTTAGGCTTGAAATAACAACAAAGCTTAGAGTTCCAGGGACACTGCAACTGCAAAAGGCATGCCAAGGGGAGCATGGCACTGCCCCAACATTGCTCCCTCCACAGCTTTCTGATTGTCACCACTCATGTGCTTGGCACCTCCACAAAACGCTGCTTTTACTGTTCCACATAGGGTTAGGCTTACACCTGGGGATAGACTCGAGAAAGCCACCAAAGCCTAGACATCAAGGGACATCCAACTACAAAAGGCATACAAAGGGGAGCACTTCATGTCATCTCTTTACATTTGATCACAATCATTTGTCTTCAGAATTTCCTTTCTTTATTTTCCATTGGATTTCATTTAACTAAAAGTCCACCCCAATAAGTTTGTTCCACTTCGTTCTCTGACTTTGAGGTATTATTTCCTTTCATGAAAGGAAATTCTTCATTTCATGACAGGAAATGAAATCTTATGATTTCATTCAGTACCAATTTGGCAATGCCTGGACAATTTGCCTGCAGTTCATGTCAACCCATGTTTTTTATTGTTTTCACGTTGGTTCAGAATTTTTTTTCCTTTTTTTTGCCGCATTTAATTTCATCAATTTACTTTCTTTTGTCTTTCTTTGACTTCCTCCCCTGTTTTTGACATTTTAGTGAGTATAATTTTGGCAAGTTTTGGTTCTTTTCACTGCACCTCATTTCATCCCAATCCATATTGTTCTATTCACTTCATTTTAAAATTTCCTTTTTTTCTCTCCAGTTGCATTTTATTTGATCATATCTCCTTTCCAGAGTGTTTGCTACACTTTTTATTGACAACACAGTGTGGAGGCAGGTGCAGACTGATCTAAGTAAGTGTGAAGGGAATGGGACCCTGCAGCCATAAGACTACAAATACTACAGGTAGTCAAGGATAATGCACGTCTGTGGCCACAAATAAAATTGCATGAACTTGAGTATTCAGGGGATTTTTAATATCTGACTTGTAGTAGAGCTTAGGAGGAACAATTTGCAATTAAGGCATCATTGACTAGGCCTCACATACTCACGGAACAAAACAACAGTCCTTGAAGAGAAGGCAGCCTGAAAAACAAGGGAAATACTGGAAATTGCTCATGAAAATCCATTCATAAAAAGTATCAGAATGTATCCAACCCATTTAGAAATGTTTGTAAGAAATACTTCTACCAGAAAGCTAATATAAAAACTTATGTCTAGATCTTTTCTGATTGCTGTGGGGGAGGAGTTTCTGCATCCTCTGCTGATTTCTGTCTGAATAACTGGCTACTCAACAGGGCTGGATTGGCTCCATTCATGAACAGTCAGATCCACTGAGTCCTCCTAGTTTCAGAGACCTTAAAAAGACAATAGAAAAATACTCTGCCAGATAGAAATAATCGGCCTGGAATGCATTCCCACTCTTTCACAAGGATCTTGCAAACAACAGGAATTAAGGGATAAATCAGTAAAACAGAGGTGGTTGTGATAGCTGAAATGATCCTTTACTGGATGTTCATATAGCAAAGCGATGTGAAGAGATGGGAAATTCAGAAAATCTGCTCAGCGAGAGAGGCCATTCTGTCTGAATGTGTCAATTATCATATAGTAATCTGAGATTTTTTTTCTGCTTCTTTTATTCTATTCACCAAACTGACTAAAAACTCGATGTTTTCAGGAATATAGCTATGGATTAAATATAGATATGCACAGATAGGAGTAATATCTTATGCCACTGAAAAAGATGTGTATAATATGGTATAATAGAATGAAATTTGCATCTGATTTACAACTTCAGTATAAATAAATTTAAAACACCTTTTGAATCACTTACATTTTGTCAGCTATTTTCCCTGTTTGAGGTCAGGTCTTGCCATCATTTGTAAAAATGTAAATTATAATAGAGTAAAACAGCTGCAATCTGCTCTTTTTTTCTAAATTTCATTCCACTAATTACTTAAAAATTGTAAGAAAAGTAGTACCTGAAGTAGAGGTTTTTGAAAAATTCTTTCTCCCGTGTCTGGAGTGAACCATGCCTAAGGATGACTGAGATACTGAAATACTGAGGTGCTTGAATACTCCAGTAGCGGATTATCCACTTCCTTGCTAGGAATCATGGGAGGTGTCACTATGATGTCTAAGGTAGGTAGGAGTTGACTTACCATCCCCTTAACTCCCATGATCTCTCACCTAAAGCTGGACAAGTTCTAAGGAGTATTGTGAGAAAAGGAAAAAAAAAACACCTTTGTGTTTGACAGCTGACTACTTAGAAACTAAGACTCAAACATGATTAACTATGATTCAGACACAATGAAGGTAGCACAGTTGAACTTCACCCCAGCTGTGGCCACCATACACAAGTGGACCCTGCATCCATGATGAGAGCAAGGATGTAAAACCTCTCTTACAACAGTCATTTCATGGGAGGAAAGAATGGGTAATCAGTAGAGAAATCCCTTAAAGGGCTCTGACCAGGAGCTGTGGTTTTCAGGGCTTCAGTTAAGAAAACCAGGTAGTGTATCGATGAGGATGCCTCTGAGATGCTCAGCATGAATCCAACATTGAGCTGCTTAGTTATAATAGCATCATAATTTACTGTACTTTTTCCAAAAGCAGTTTTATGAATCCCTGATCCAAAGAGTGAAGGTAATTTTGCAGCCTTGCATGAAGCAAGTTCTCAAACTTGTAAGGGATTCATTAGCACGCACAGAAATAGTAACTTTGCAAATTGCAAGGCTCTCTATATAAACAGTATCTACATAAATATGGCTAAAGGTGATGAGGAAAAAAATGCTTGGCACTTCACAAAAAGCCTGTTTCAGGGCCTGGAGTCAGAGGAGAGAGGATCCTGTAAAGATGGGCCTCTGTAATGCTGCCAAGTTAGTGTCATGTTCACTTTTCCTTAAGCCAAGCCAAACAAGACAAAAAGCGTAAACTTGCACGTTGTCTCCCCAGAGTCCATAACTCTGTGCTTGAGATCCCCAGACAGAGGGTTCACGTTAACATCAGTTGTGTCATTTTTAAACTTAAAAAATTTTAACTTTAAAAAATTTTTAAAAATTTAATTGGAAGACACACCTGGCTCTCTTTGTACATACCATACCTTCCATATTTTTCAATCTTCCCATTTTAATACTGCTGGTTTGCTACATGGAGATTTCTTGTCATACTGGTGATTTGTCCAAAATATACATAGCTTATCCTCCTATCTGCTGCTGAACTTCTAACCTGCAAAGTCTCAGTGGGTGCTGATTGTGTCCCTTCATTTAGATGCTGCATGCAGGGGGCATTACTGTGTGATTTCCAGAGGGTGAATGAAAACAAGAGTTGAGTCAATGCTGTGAGATCTCAACCTGGGAGGGAAAGCTCTAGGGCATGTAATCCCCATGGGGACTTTATATTAAAAAATAAAACCAGTGAGAAGCCCTATGCTTTGGCCTTCTTGAGGAATCCCCTGCTGGGTTAATATATACTCATTTTGATTTCTTAACCCTATGTGAAACAAATGACAATTGCAAAAAATGGTTTCCTTAAAAACATTTTCTTTGCTTTAATTTTCCAGCTGCAAAATGCCTCATTTGCTCACTTCATTGCCTTTTACAACCCCCACCTTGCCTTTTCCCCGTGGCCATGATGAGGTCCTAGAAATAACTAGGCTCTACTCAGCACTGGTGAGGCCTCTTCTGGAGTGCTGTGTTCAGTTCTGGGTGCCTCAATACAAGGGATACATGGATCTCCTGGAGTGGGTCTAGAGGAGGGCAACAAAGATGATTAAGGGACTGGAGCATCTCTTATAAAGAAAGGCTGAGGGGGCTGGGCCTGTTCAGACTTGAGAAGAGACGACTGAGAGGGGACCTCATCAATGTCTGTAAGTGTCTGAAGTGGGGGTGTCAAGAAGATGGACCAGGCTCTGCTCAGTGGTGCCAGGGAATAGGACAAGAGGCAATGGGCAGAAACTGATGCACAGGAAGCTCCACCTGAACATGAGGAAGAGCTTCTTTACTGTGTGGGTGACCAAGCAGTGGAACAGGCTTCCCAGAGAGGTTGTGGAGTCTCCCTCACTAGAGATACTCAAGAACAGTCTGGATGCAATCCTGTGCCACGTGCTCTGGGATGATCCTGCTGGAGCAGGGGAGGTTGGACCAGATGAGCCACTGTGGTTCCTTCCAACCTGACCCATTCTGTGATTACGTAATAAAGAGTTTTGTAGAAGCTCACCTTGCATAGAAAGGCAATAGTAAGGGCCTCTTTAAAAGGCCTTCTGTTACCTCTGTCCTCTTTCATTCTGGATTTTTTTGCTTAAGTTCCTGATAACCACACCTCAGCTGATCGCATATGAAATGGAGACTTTGACCAAATGGCATTACAACTTCACAGTCAAAACCCAACCCTTTCAACGCAGGTGCTATGCCAGCTTCAGAAATAAAAGTTAAAAAAGGGGACATGAGCATCTATTAGGGACAGATTCTCTGCTAGTGATGCCCGACCCAATCTGCAAGATGTCTA
Organism: Corvus brachyrhynchos; assembly: GCF_000691975.1. NCBI lineage: Eukaryota > Metazoa > Chordata > Aves > Passeriformes > Corvidae > Corvus > Corvus brachyrhynchos. Next base: position 560,424 of record NW_008240122.1, on the reverse strand, counting down.
ACTCTCTGTTCATGGAGGCGGGGAGGGGAGGACACTCTGTAGCCATTCTGGAAATGAGTAATCTTGGTTCAAACCTTCAAATAGAAGTGATGCTCCTGATTGTCCCAAGGAAACATCTCTATCATCACAAATCATCATTCTGCCCAAAGCTGATTATTAATTTTGGTCTCAGAGAAACCTGCCACTTGTACACAGCGTAATACTGCTTTCTTCTCAAAGAGCAGATGCTTTGAAGAGGTTGCCAGGCCTGTGTAGCTGCTGGGACATAGGGCAAGAGACACTTAATAATCATTACCTCCTTGCTGATCAAATGACAAGTAGGACATTCTGCTGCCATTTTTCTAGAGTTTTCGCTCCCAGATTCCACTGCTACCTGTCAGTGACTGGAGGAGTAGTAGAATCTGCTTTTCATTCATGCCATCTAAAACCATGAGGGCTGTGTCAATGCATAGGTGTTTGCGCCAGTGATGTTCAGCAGCTTAGTTTACAGCTACTCTTGCAAACTCATACTTGTATTACATAAAATCGTTTGAATAAGGGTGGGGGGAAAAAAATCATCTAATGTAGAATTCCAGATAGTGATATCTTCCAGCTCGGGCTACTGTCAAGAGTTTGTCAGTGTTCCTGCTCCCTGGGCTTGGCAGTGACCCTTGTGGAAGGATAACTGCTCACCTGGTCCCAGATCATACAGGGCTTTTGAATGTCACCACATAACTAGTGACAAAGATGTTCTTTTCACAGTAACCTGATGTAAAAGCTGTACCTTGTTATAACTCTTCGCTTTTTGCAGCTGGCATACTGTTGGTGTTATGCAGCCATCTAGAGGGCCTGGTGCCTGTGCCGACTTCAGACAGGTGACCAGAAACCACAAAACTGCAGGAAAACAGAAACTCTGCTGACCCTTAGTGGCTGTAACTTGGCTGCAGTGCTTTGGAAATGTTTTTACAAGTTCAGAACTGCTCTTTTGGTGCTGTTATGCAGTGAGTTGTAAATTTTTTTTGGGGGGAGGGGGTAGGGGAAGATACTGACTAACCTGATGAAGGCAAAAAACTGGGGGAGCACTGTCAGCAGAGAATAGTATCTGGGTATCACAGAGGAGAACATCCCTAACCTTGAGATTTTACAGCAGTTACACAGAGTAAATGCAATTCATACATCAAGGGGCTATCACAACTGACACAGTAAACTGAAGGTGAGTCATTCTCTGGCAAAAAGAGACAGAAAGAAAAGATGGAGGCAAAAGGCAAAAATTATTCAAGAACATCGTGCGCTCTGAGGGACAGATACAATTATTGGAGACATTAGGAGATGTATGTCTGGTTCAGATAGGGAAAACAATTCCTTGTGTTGGTGAGACTGATGACTGACTGGAGTAGAGTGGCTGGAAAATGGCCCAGTGGAAAAGGATCTGGGGGTGCTGGTTGGCAGCCAGCTGAACATGAGCCAGTGTGTGCCCAGGTGGTCAAGAGGGCCAGTGGCATTCTGGCTTGTACCAGAAATAGTGTGGCCAGCAGGACCAGGGCAGTGATTGTCCCTCTGTGCTGGGCACTGGTGAGGCCACACCTTGAGTGCTGTGTCCAGTTCTTAGCCACTCACTACAAGAAAGACGTTGAGGCACTGGAGCATGTTCAGAGAAGGGCAATGGAGATGGTGAAGGGTCTGGAGAATAAGTCCTGTGAGGAGCATCAGAGGAATCTGGGGGTGTTTACCCTGGAAAGATGATGCTCAAGGGTGACCTTATCACTCTCTACAACTGCCTGAAAGGAGGCTGTAGCCAGGTAGAGGTCAGTCTCTTCTCCCAGGCAACTATTGACAGGACAAGAGGACATAGCCTCAAGCTCCACCAAGGGAGGTTTAGGTTGGACATTGGGAAGAATTTCTTCATGAAGCAGGTGGTTAAGCATTAGAACTGGCTGCCCAGGGAGGTGGTGGAGTCACCCTTCCTGGAAGTGTTGAAGAAATGACTGGATGTGGCACTTAGTGCTATGGTTTAGTTGACATGGTGGTATTCAGTCAAAGGTTGGACTCGATGATCTTGGAGGTTTTTTCCAACCTTAATGATTCTGTGATTCTTTGATTCTATGCCTTCGCCTGGGGTATCAGATAGAAGTCTGGCTTTCAAGATCCAGAAACAGGAATTTGAGGATGCAGCCAGGTGATCAGGGGAAGAGAAATATCATTTTATAAGAGGAACTTAAAGACCTAGCAAGAAAAGATCGAATAGGATATGAAATTTTCCCCCTGTTAAAATATGACATCACTGATGTCAGCAACAGAGAAGGTTAAAAGCCACATGGTGCAAGATCAGATGAGCATAGATTGCTCAAACCTTTGGGGTTGGAAGTCAATGTGCTTTTAACTCTCGGAACAGTGAGGTTCATTAGTTATGTCTGCACTGCCAGGAGGAGGAAGCCCTTGCTAAAATGCAGGAGGGAGTTGTCACCACCAGTACTTCCAGCCCCATGCTCCTGCTTTGGTGGTGCTGTTCAGACCTGCTAATTTATCAAATTGTGACATGATAATGATAAAAACAGTGTCCCAGCATAAGTGTGCCTTGTACATCGATGAGGGTGGGCGAGAAGGCTGTAAAAGGCTGTTATGGACTCCTTGTAGCTGTGTGTACACCCTGTAGGTGTGTGTACAGCGTGTAGGTGCATGTGAACCCTGTGCGTATGCACCCTGTGGCTGTGTATGTGCACCCTGTAGCCACATTTGCACACCCTGCAGGTGTGTGCACCCCCTGTAGGTGTGTATGTACATCCTGTAGGTGTGTGCACCCCCTGTAGGTGTGTATGTACATGCTGTAGGTGTGTGCACACCCTGTAGGTGTGTGCACGCCATGTAGGTGTGTGCACGCCCTGTAGGTGTGTATGTACATCCTGTAGGTGTGTGCACACCCTGTGGCTGTGTATGTACACCCTGAAGGTGTGACTGTACACCCTGCAGGTGTGTGCACACCCTGTAGGTGTGTATGTACACCCTGTAGGTGTGTGTACAGCCCGTAGGTGCGTGTGAACCCTGTGTGTATGCACCCTGTGGCTGTGTATGTGCACCCTGTAGGTGTGTGCACGCCATGTAGGTGTGTACGTACACCCCTGTGGCTGTGTATGTACATGCTGTGGGTGTGTATGTACACCCTGTAGGTGTGTATGTACATCCTGTAGGTGTGTGCACACCCTGTGGATGTGTATACACACCCTGTAGTGTGTATGTACATCCTGCAGGTGTATATGTACACCCTGTGGCTGTGTGCACAGCCTGTAGGTGTGTGCACGCCCTGTGGCTGTGTATGTACACCCTGTGGCTGTGTGCAGGCCTTTGGCTGTATATGTACACCCTGTAGGTGTGTGCACGCCCTGTAGGTGTGTACGTACACCCTGTAGGTGTGTGTACGCTCTGTGGCTGTGTATGTACACCCTGTGGGTGTGTGCACGCCCTGTGGCTATGTATGTACATCCTGTAGGTGCGTATGTACACCCTGTAGGTGTGTGCACGCCCTGTGGCTGTGTACCTACACCCTGTGGCTGTGTATGTACATCCTGTAGGTGTGTATGTACACCCTGTAGGTGTGTGTACGCCCTGTGGCTGTGTACCTACACCCTGTAGGTGTGTGTACGCCCTGTGGCTGTGTACGTACACCCCGTAGGTGTACACACGCCT
>NW_008240122.1:549776-556081 GCF_000691975.1 Corvus brachyrhynchos | reverse complement strand
ACCAAGTGTCTCGAAGTAAGTGTGCGACGTGGGCGGGCTCGCTCGGGCACAGCTTCCCGCCCGTGGCTGGCTAGGCTGTTCGGTGTGAGTTCTGCTCTCTGGGTTGGTTTCTACTTTGTTCCTCTGTGAGGAGCCCCTTTGTTCTTCCCAGCTGCCAACCTGCCCTATGCGAGGAAGCAGTAGGCAGATGCCACCTGGGCAGAGAGCTTTGTCCCACGGCTTTTTTGCTTTTGAGTGGTGGGAAGACCCATGGTAACGGTGTCCTCGGATGTGGCTGTCAGGGAAAAGATGAGGGAGACCTCTGAAGCTCAGCTATGCAGATAGGGAAGACTCAGGAAAGCTGGGTTTGAATTGTCTTGTTTTTCCTGTCTAGTCACGTGCAGCTCCTTGCAGGTGGGTGGTTCAGACAGCTGTGCTTTCCGATGGTACTTGCCAGGGTCTGGACCTGGAGTGGCCCTAGCAAGTGGGTGTTCCCTGCCTGGAGCTCTGGGGCTCCGGCGCCGAGTCCAGGGCTGAGAGCAATGGTTGGGTTGTCTGTAGAGCTTTGTGGTCAGTTTGTTTCCAAACACCTATCTCTGCCTTGTGTAACCTCTTGGTAGCTGCTGTGGTGGCTTGGTTTGGAGCTGTGGAGCTATGTAGTGCAGAGCAAGGGTGGGATTTTAAAGAAGTTAAGTACAATTTGTGGATGAAAAGAAGCTGTGTTATAGCGCATTGTTATTTAAATGGAAAAAAAAGTTGTATTATAAAAGTCTAACAAGCTGGAGAGGCTTGGCAGGGAATACATATTGGATCTTGTTAGGCTTTAATCAGCAAGATTCTACATTAATGACTCTACCTGGCTCTTGAAAGAGCTCAAGGGAAGAACAGAAGTGCCAGGAAGGTTATTTGCAGAGCAATGGAAGGAGTGCTGTGTAGCTGGGTACAGGGCTGTGCACCCATGCATACAGCAAGTCTTCTGCAGAAGTGGCAAAATGTGGTGGCAATGGGCTCTAGAGGCAGCTTCTCTGAGCAGCTTTTCCCTGTTTTGGCTGTACTGGGCGCTCTGGGTCTGTGTTCCCCTTCTGCTCTGGTGGGAGAAACCAGGCAGTTCTGAAAAAAGGCAAGTGAGGATTAGTGCAGGTCTTGTGTGGTAAAAGGTGGGTCACTGCTACTGTCGCTGTTGCAAGCGGGAATCAAAACACAGGTTCTGGGAAATTGCTTTGCCATTGCTATGGTGCAGAGCTGTGGCACAGTTGGGGCCCTCACCTAGTGAGCAGTGACATGGTGGCTTGCTCTTCCCTGGATTTGGGTATCCTCACTGTTGGAGACCACATGAGAATGTGTTGCTCTTGAGCAGCAGAGAATCCGTCCCTGACTCTTTGTGCTCTGGCTGCTGTGTCCTTATCAAAGGTTTGCTCTTCCCTGCAGAGTATGAAGCTGCAATGGACAGAAGGTTTGGGCTGGACCCAGGGACTCTCTTTCGGGGGCTAAAAAAGGTAGGAGAGGCGACAGTGTCTTGTTTTCTGGCAATAATGTGAATATTGTGCATCAATGCCCTTTGCACACCCAAGCTTCTGATTTGGCTTCAGAAGTTTATAGTAACATGCAGATTTAGATATTTGTAGTTGATTTTAGTCTGACATTTCTGATGAGGAAGAGAGAATAGCTGTGTGTGTCTAGATCTAAGAATCATAACCAAAGTTTTGTTCCTTTTCTTGATCTCTGGCTTAAGTGTTTATCCTTTGCTACGTCACTTGATAATCCTCTATTTTACTGTTTGACTTTAAAACTCTGATCAACCTTGACACTTTCTGCAGCCTTTCCCCCCTTTTTCTTGTCACTGGGTGATTTGGATAATACTTAATATCAATGAACATGTTTTTCTCTTGGTTGTCCTGTTGTACAGCATTGAGGAGAACAGATTTTTGAGGTGTAAGGTCTTAAGAAAACATTGTTGGTGTAAGAAAAAAAAAAAAGGCAAGAAAACTAGTAGTCCTCTATCCCAAACCAAAAAACACATCCCCACCTCCCCTTGCATGCATTTTTTCAAAAGGATGTGAGGTCGAAAGCAAATAATGCAACTAATCTTGAGGATTCCTTACACAAAACTAGGAATGCATGTCTGCAGAAGTGTTTTGGTGTTTGGCCTGCCATGGCTGCTGGTAATGGACCTTTGATACATACTTTCTAGAAGGCCCTAAGGCAGTTGAGATGAACTTCTGGTGGGGCTCTACATCAGACACAGGGTTACCAGCTGATCCCTCTTAGCTAATTTAGATAAAAATCTCATGCCACAGGTAACTCAAGCTGACCTAACTCCATCTGATTGCAACTGGGCTTTGTTGAAATGGGGAGCTCAACTCCTCTTCCTGCAAAGCACCTTTCCACTGAAGTTTAGTTGTCCAAGGCAGAGCAGAGTTGCTCTCTGAATCCCTCAGGAGAGGTGGTGCTTGCTCAGCTTCAGCACCAGTGTGATGCTTAGAAGGCACACCATCTAAAGCTCTGTTTTCCTGAACTCTGACCCATTGGAAGTGAAAATGGTGCTGAGTTCACTGTAAGTGATCCAACTGGATTGCTGAAATGATGTTCCTGAGATGTGGGAGTTCTGTTGGGTAACACACAGCTGGCATATTACAGAGGTATTCCCTTGTCCCTTATGGCCAGATAGACATAGTGACCAGTTCCCTTCATGCCACAGGACCCCATGGACTTTGAGTGGAGCTACTGGATTGAATGGGGAAGGGAGCGTATACTGTGGCTTCTGGCTGGTCACCTGCTGGTATCGCAAGTGTCCAGGCTCTTGGTGGAGAAGGTATGTAGGGATTTTCTTTGTGGTAGGGAGTTTCTGATGGGTTTGTTTACTGTGGACATGAGAAGCTTTGCAGTGAGACCACTGAGTGTAGTAAATCCCATTCTGTGGTGTGGATTGTGTGTGGGGGTTGGTTGCCTTAATGTTTGGAGATTTCAGCCTCCAACCTCTAAAAGCTTCTGCCTTGTTGTGAGCCATTAAACAGCATTGTTTGACTTGTACACATAACAAGGGTACAGTTATTTCTTTCTGAGGAAAGTATGTAAAGTGATGGCTGCTTGGTTTTTGGCATGATTGCTAAATGATTACATGATTGTAGGAAATGATCTGTGTGTGGTGTCCCACCTGCTGGTTTGGGGAAGGAAAGGAAGAAGTTATGTTCTCTCTCAAATTAGGGGGGCTCTGGTTTTCACATGATGCTGCTACAGAAGCACCTTCCCTTTCACCTTTAGGGATACAGTTGGGTTTCTGTGTGTTTTCATGTGTGTTCCTAATCTTATTGACTGTATTTGTCTCTACTGTAGAACGTGTCTAGGCAGCACAGGTATTGAGTGCCTTTTTTCTTTAGCAATAATTTAATTAAAGATTGTTAACTTTTCTTTTTCTGACAGTATAAACCATGGTGCTTGATGGTTTATGGAATGGCTGCCTGCTGGCTGTTACTGGGAGTGAAGGGCTTTGCTGTCATTTTGTTACATGCAGCTATTTCCTTTGCTGTGGCTCAGTTTCAGCTGTCACTCCTGACATGGTTGTGCTCCCTTATCCTGCTGTCCACTTTACGCATACCAGCTGTGGAAGAAACCAAGGTAATGTGAGAAGGACTAGTTAAGTATCGAATTAATTGTGGTGGTTGTCTGTAATGGCATTTAAGGTGCTGGGTTTTGGGTTTGTATCCAGGAGTTACTCAGTTAAGCCTGCCTGTACTTATTGGTGACTGTGACTTCTGCAGGGAGGGAGACTTTCTCCAACACTTTGATTTGTACCAAATGAGTTACTTGCATCAATCAGCTGTAAGCAAGCTCAGTTTTGCTCTTTGGTGGCTTTTTCTGGGTAGTACAGATTTGGAAAAACTGTTGCCCAGTTGTAAGGAAATGTCCTGTTGTATTTCATTGGACCAATGGGAAAAACTGGACATTTGTTATAAGGGTTGTTGCTCTGATGTTTGGGGAGGGGGTGGTGGAATGAGTGTATAGAATCTCTTCATGTGGTATGGTCAGTTTTGTGCTTTGCTCTCACAAGGAAAGGGCCCACTGCAGTATAAATTGTCAGTCAGCCAAACTGCATTTGCTGATGTTTCCAAGTATTTTGTGGTAATAGGTTTTTGTTGTTGGCAACAAGGTATGATACCAAGTGTCAAAAGGTCAGTAAAGGCTCAGTAACGTTTTTTTGAGTCTTAAGCTTTCTCAGGAGTGACTGATTCTCTTCAGATCTAGCTTCAGCCCTAGTAGTCCCTTGGCTATCAATTGTGTTGCTGGCTGGTTTGAATATTGTATTACTGGACTGAATCTGAGGTGGATGTTTCATTTCTGTAAGAAAAGCTCTCCTGCTGTCCTAGTTCTTCACAGCCTAACATGTTTCTGAAATCAAGCTCTTTCTGAAAGTCTGAAAGTTGTCTCTATGCTGGCTGCAGTTGCTCTGGAGGACCTTTCTCCATCAAAAGCCAGTGCTTGTTGTTGATGTGTTTAGTGCTGTTCACTTTATATTCTCATTCCCACTGCTGTTGGCTTTAGTTTCGTCCTGCTGCTGCTGACCCCAAAAGTTAGGATGTGAGTAGACACTGCTGTCTTGCCGTAGAGAAAACACAACATTGCACCGTCACGAACTGGCTTTGTTTTGTCTTGCAGAGAAAGTGGTATGACACTGAAAATGAGTATTATCTGCTGCTCTTCACTGTGTCTGTCCGCTGCCTCTTCTGCACTAGCTTCAGCCTGGAGTACTGCTGGCATGCACCTACCCAGAAGTCATCCCACTCATTCCCCTGGATGCTGGCATATGTGTTTTATTATCCTACATTCCACAATGGACCCCTTGTGAATTTTGATGAATTCAGTAAGCAGGTAACAGTGGTTGTTGTTCGAGTGTCTAAAGCTGTCTTCCACATAATTATGAAATAATCAAATAATACTATAGGAATGTGACAATTTTAAGTGTATCATTAGGAATTTTGCAATGTCCTGGATATCAACTTTTAAGACAAACCTGTCTCCCCAAGTTCTTCTGCTTCACAGGATGTTCTTGTCTGACATCTGATTCATCCCTTCAATCAGGGAGCCAGTGACATGCTTTGTTACATTTGGAGAGTGTTCATAATTTTAGTGTGCAGCTACTGGACTGGATTTTTGTTTTCTTCTTCATCAGGTGGAATAAAGTAATGTTTTCAGCATAAGCTTGCTATTAACTCTGAAACAGATTTCAGGGTCACAGGAATTTGTTGGGAATTTCTGAAAACTCGAGTTTCCCCTCATGTGGATATGAAAACAGCTGATGACTTACTATGAGCACTTTGCTTCAACTGAGCAGTGTGTTTAATGTATAAGACCTACCTGAATGCTTTTTTTAGTCCCTTGCAGGCTTCTTTTCAAGCCTGCATTTCGCATGGTGGGAAAAGTCCGTGTTTTCATTCTTTATTGCTTTCCATATTTCCTTGCACGCTTGGGTAAGAAGTGGTATCACAACCTGTTATGTCTGCAGCTAAAATTTTTGTGTCAAAATGGGTTAGTGAACATTTCAAACCATAAAATGTCTTTTTCTCTTTATGTGTAGAAGCCTAGGGACTGCTTCCTTCTGTTTGTATTTGGGGATTTTCTCTTGAAGCCAAAGCAGATATTGGGGTTTATGAAAGTGAAGCTAGATTGTGGTGGACCCTTGAGTGAAAAGTCCTATGCTCATTTGTTTTCACTTGATTTGGAAGATGCAAGGCTGTATGTTGTTATCTTGGGCTGGATATTGTGGGAAAAGTCTGCATAGACTTGCATAGAAACTGAGGTAATGTGTTTTACTAATTATTTTGTAGCTTCTGAAGTGTATTAGATTCCACCTAGATCCTTGTACCCTAGAAGAGGCACAGTTGTGCTTTCTTTCCAAGGACTGTTTCAGAAGATCTATGAGACTCCAAGCTGAAAGCAGCTTGGGGATAGCTGGTAGGAAAAACTGGGGGGCCTTGCTTTGAAATTTATCACCTGATATGGATCAGCAAAGACCTGTACAAAGAACACATGTATTCTTGGTGTAAAAGGAAAAGGAAGAATGAGAATGATATGCCTGTATTTGCAGAAAGTTCTCCTTAAATACGTACAGACTGTGGTTAAAGCCCTGAAGAAGATGGAACAAACTGAACAACCTTAAAGTGTTTCTTGTTGGTGTTTGCTGCAGGTCATTGTGAGAGCTCTTGCCTGAGCAGAAGGTATTACCTTGGCAGGTGAGGTCAGAAAAGGGTTTCAAAGGTTGCAGTGCCCAGCAGTTGATTCAAAATGCACGATGCAAAGAGAGTATTTATTGATTATATTGGAAGAGACCA
>NW_008240122.1:515439-549729 GCF_000691975.1 Corvus brachyrhynchos | reverse complement strand
CTGGGAAGAAAAAAATCTGGAGCTGGAGGCAGTGACAATTGGCATCCACTGCCAGGCAAAAATGAGACACTGACCCTGTCACTGGCCTTGTTGAATTTCTGTGTTGAAACAAGGCATGGCAGTTCTAGACATGGGTTTGAAGGCCTGTTGTGCAAATCACTGTGATAAAATGGCCATCTCCAAGCTTTCTTCTAGCTGATGCAAAGGAGCCCTCCAAATGAGTGTCCATGTTAGCTGTACAGTGCTTGGGATTGAGGGCCTGTGCAGATGAGTTGGTTGCTTCTCTTGTATGTGCACTTTTGGTGGCCAGGTGGAGACTGGAGAAGGAAATGTTTCACACAGTAATAGATGTATAACACATGACTGAATTTTTAGGCAATCCTATGTTTCTGGTTTTTGATTCTATTCTCTTTTATTGCAGAAAGGTGGTGCACTAATAATATGCCAATGTGTTTACTGCAGTTAGCAGTGTAAGAGTTTGGAGCCTCTTGAGAAGCCTGTCAACTGCAAACTTTGCCTTATCTGTTATTTAAACTTGCACTTCCATTTGCTTGGCACATCATGTAGGTCTTGCTGACTTTGGCAATGCTGTGGGAGAAAAATAAAGAACTGTCGTCAAGTAATTGAGTCTCTGCAGTTGATTGAAGTTGGAGGTATTTTAAGAGTAAGCAGTCATTATTCCTGTGTTCAGAAGGGCTGCTGCTTCGAAAACCTTCATCGCTCTAGTTCCTTTAATCTTTTTAGATTATTTCCAGAAGTCAAGTTGCAGGAATTAGTCTCATGTCTGGATTCTGTTCAGGTTAACAACACTTGGCCTTTTTTACAACAGTTTGGTGCAGCGTGGGTTCACATTTGGCTTCTTCTTGGTTTCTACTGCTTACTGAGATTGAGAATGCAGAGACCAGTCTCGCTCAAGAGTGTGTCAGGAATTTCCAAATGGTGTAGTAAAAAGTTCTCAGGATGAGTATTTTGAGTAAAATGGTCAGTTTTGTGCCAGGTAACCTCTTTGGATTTCTTCTTTAGATGAGGAGACAAGAAGCTTTCAGTGTGAAGACCAATCTCAGCATCTTAATTGTGGGCATAATTCGTATTTTCTTTTGGTGGTGCCTGGCTGAGCTGATGATTCACCTCATGTATATCCATGCTCTCTACAGTAGTGCTCTGCCTTTGGAATCTGCATCTTACTGGGCCTTGGGTGAGTATAGAAACAATAGCAGAAATCTTTCTTCTTCCCCCACTTCAAGAACCCCAGTCTCTTTTATGTCCATTTGTAGGTATATAAATGTAGCACATTATAGCCAGCCGCTGTCAGAAAGGTGATCTACAGACTCATAATATAACATGTAGATTCTCCATAAGCTTAGTTGAACTTACTGAGTGCTTCCTAAATTAAAAAATATTCTGTACTTTTTCCAGTCTAGGGTATGTCTCTAAACTTTGTTCTAAAGTGATTCTCCCCCTCAAGTCATAGAAGTGGACACTTCAAGGCGTTTATTTAGTGTGGGGATGGAGGAGGGCAGATGTTAAGAATTATTTTTGATCTCCTTCTGATTGATTTTTGTTTTTGTATTCACATTAAAAAGTAAAAGGACTGAACTTGTGCAAACAGTAGAGGGAAGGACTTGCAGATAAGGTAACCTGAAAGTAGTAGTCAGTGCCTCTCAGTTCTGTTTTCCTGCTTGGCTTCCCCCACTTCTACCCTGCTCCCAGCTCCCTGGTATTTCATTAAAATGCCCAACTGTGAGGAAAAAGAGTGCTGAAAATTGCAGCATAAATCAGCAAGAGCTTTAGGTGGTGTATGTGGTTGATTTGATTCCTGCCCCCCCTTCCCAGCTGTTTCACCAGGTAGGGGGGAAAAAAGCAAAGAAACCCCAGACCTTAAAACTGGGTTCTGAAAAAGCCTTGGTGATTCTTGACTTGCGGGAGGTGTCTCTCACACCAGGGATTGGCACACACGCTGGGACGGGCTGTCCTGCACTCGCTGGAGCTCGCCTGTGTCACCACAGTGCGTGTGTGGTGGAGGGCACTGTTGGACTGCATTGGACTCTGGTCAGCAGAGGGCAATGTGTGCACTCTCTGTGTACCCCTATGTGCACACGTACACACCTGATACATGTTTTAGTATATCATTTTTATACCTAAAATGGGCAAGGGCAGATGGAGAGCGAGAAAGGGATAGGTTTGCCTCAGTGGTTTGCTGTTCGTTCCACTGCTCACTCAGTCACTGTTCAGAAAGGGGATTCTGAGTTTTCGTTTTCTGTTCTGAATGTCAATTCATTGATGAGTTGCATCTGTTAGCTCCTAGTGCTTGTGTGTGTTACAAAATGCTGGCCACTTGATAATGTGGGGAAGGCTACAGAATTAGGGATGAAATATTCTAGCTGTGGTGCTACTGGTGGATTCCTCCCTCCCTTCAAGACTACCAGTGTTGATTTTTTAGGGTGGGGAGAGAGTTACTTCATGGACAGCGGCTAAGTTGTCTGTGTATTTATTTGATGAAATGAAGTATGTTATCCTAAGAATTAAAATGTGTTTTGAACAGAGGGTTAGAAAAGGTGAAAATGCTTCAACACAACAGGAGATGAAAGCCAGTGTCAGAGTAAGTTTGGACTTTAAAGATGCCTGATTTCAAGTCATGCCTGATTGTAGTTTAACAAGTTGCCTGTGGAGACCCTGCCTTTAGGAGAGATGTACTCAAAATATAACCCTTCTCTCACTGAGCTTTGTCTTTGTGGTAATGTAGGCAGGTGTTTAAAATATACTATATATGAGATTTTTGAGCTAGAAATTGGTCACTTCATGTTTTCTCTGCAGGTTTTATCACAATGATTATATAGGTTTCCTTAGACTCAAATCAGTGATAGGCCACTGTTGTGACTTGCCTTAGGGAGCCACCAATACATGAGCATGGGTACTGGTAATAATTTGCTGTTAAGTCTTACTGGACCCTTATGGATCTTACCATGCTTCTACAGTAGTTCCTGTACAGAGCCAAGCACTCCCCTCTGTTACTTTGCATGCTGTGTTATTGGGACTAATTTAATCAGATAACTGAGTATTGAGACCAAGGAAGCAGCTTGCTGTTGACTCAGGAGGATTAGCCATGGTATGTAAGCCTTTCTGCACTGATGGGGTTTGTTCATTTTGGGTTTCCTGTTTAACTACAGCAGCTTCAAACCAGCGTGGAACATTTATTTACACTGTGATGTCTGGCTGCCCTCATAGCCTGGTAAACTTAAGGGAAAGGCTGTGAGGCTGTTCTGCAGTCATCTCTAGTTACGGAACTTATATCTGCTACTCCATGCTTTTTTCTGGGATAACTTTAAACAATGGGCAGTAAATGCCAGCAGCACATGTAAAGACAGCACTGCTGTGAGATTTTGCTCTCAGCATCTGAGGACAATGTCAGTCTCCTCCTCCTGAGTGTGAAGCTACAGTGTGTTCTGCATCACTGTGTGGTGTTCCTGTAAGGTGAGGCAACAAGGAAATAATAAAAAAATACTCCAAAACTAAACCTTGACTGAGTTTCAATACTTGTTAAAAAATGCTGGTATGTAACAGTGTCATTTATGGCCGTGTAAAGTAGAAATTCTAAAGTGACCTAAACTAACATTGCTAAGGGCACACAGGTATAAAATTTAAAAAATAGTACCTGGGAGAATGTTTCCCAGCAGCAAGAGAAGTATTTTCTCTTGTGTGGATGGAATCAGAGGTAAATGAGTTTCTAGAAGCAGCAACATATACCAAGTGGTGCAATATAGCTTTTCAGTAACCAAGTACTAGGCCCCACATCCAGAAGAGAATGGGGAGTATGATGGACTGCATCCAACTCTGTCTGTTTGCTGTATATGTATGGCCCTTCAGTTTGTGGAAAGGGTGTTAATGTGTGAATGCAAGAATTAATTTAAAGATGTCAGCTGTGCAGTCTCAAAACTGTTATTTATTGGTCCCAGGAAGCCATTGTTTGGAGAATGTGACCATTTTGCAGAATTCACAAATCATTGTCTGTGTGCACAAATGTTTGTGTCTGTGGCTAGTTAGCTATTGACATACTGAGCAATATCAGGGCATTTGTGCTTTTTTAATGATGACAATCAAATGCAGTGTTTATAGCAATTCCATGGGTTTGTGTTAGTGCTGCATTTCATTCTGGTAGCATCAGTCAGATTGTCTGAAAGAATTGGGTGCTTTCAGAATTAATGACACAGCAGGAAGACCCGTATTCCATGTTAATGGAAACCATGGTAGTTCGTTCTTCTCAGATTTTAATGTTAATTGGGAATAATTTTCTGCCTTTAGATTTTGCTCTGTGAAATGTAGATTTGCAGGCACCAAGAATAAAGACCACTATGAATTCCAGTAATCCAGTACCCTGATGAACTGCAGCATGCCTGAAAAATACCTACACGTGCCAGATCAGAGGTTCATCTGTTCTACTGAGTAATGTTTGGATATGGTATGTAATGAAGCAAGTGAAAAGAAATGAGTAAAGGAGAGGTAGATTGGTGATCCTTTTCAATGTCTGTTCTTCAAACTTCTGCAGCTGAATGACAAATTCACTGATATGTAGTAATGGGGAGCTTAATAGCAATGGTTGAAAGAGCTTAAGTTGAAACAAGTGATTTTTTTCTTTCTTTACTGTGACAACGTAGACTGTCAGTGGTAAAATCCACTCTGCTGAGGTACATTCTATTGTATAGAAACTGAAATGTATGTTGCTAGGTCATTTATGTGTTAAGTCTGTGTCTGAAAATGCAGATGTTGAAAGAAGCACTGCCTTTATTTCCCTTACGAGGCTTCACATTTTTCCTGGTGGTTCAGCACCGTCTACTTACCTCTGCTCATCTGGGCAGAGCTTTGTGTGTATCTGGCAAGGTACAGGGAATGATGAAAGACAGAACTGTGTATGAAAATATATTGTTGAATATAACTGTTGCTCTGGATTAATCTAGATCTCAATAGATCCTATAGTTGTGAAAATATCTTTTACTAGGAATCTGTCTGTACTTTGTCAGAGGTGTGTGATGTATAGACATACATCTGAGATGTACACACACGATAGGATGTTGTGAATTCTCTATGGCTTTAATGTATTGGTCATAACTGTGTGCTGTCTTTTTGTTCTAGTGAAGCATGCACAAGGTAGTGTCAATTAACAATATCACTGTTTTAATTATTAACTAGGCTCTGCTACTTCAAAAGTGTATTTTTGTATGAGTGGTATCTAAGTCAATCTAGAATATGATCGTTCAAAGGTGGAGCCATGTGGTTTAGTCTGTAGTTGCTGATCCCATGTTTTAATTTGTTAGAAGAAGAAATGTTATGTATGTTCTTCTTTGACAGTGAGACCTACAGAGTAGTCTATGTAAATTGCATGTAGGGTGCTGCTTTTGATGTATTTGCAGGTTTTTCTGATAAACCCACAGATAGGAAATAGATTTCTGAGTTCATTTTCAGAAGCATGTAGTGTTTTGCTATTGAAATCGGGGTATCTGTTCATCTAAGTGGTAATGAAATACTAAGAGGAGACAGATTTTTTCCGTCCTGCAAAATAACGATAAGGAGAAACTGATGAAATACTTGGCATTTTGAGGTCTGTTTTGTAAACTGGAAATATAAACATGAATCAGAAAACTTAGATTTTTTTTTTTCTCTAAAATATTAAGTTGTTCCCTGCTTTGTAGAAAGAAGTGTTCATGCGTCTAATTTTTCTAATCTTTCCTGTAGGCTGAACTTCAAGATAGTATTGGCAATTAACTTCCTCCTATGACTACTTTTCTTTTTACTCGTGTGTTGCAGCTTAACCCCAGCTAGAAACTGAACACCACACAGCTGCCCACTCCTTTTCTTTTCTTGGAGAGGTGGGAAGAGAATTGGGAGAATAAAACTGAGAATTTATAGATTGACATAAAGACAGTTTAAAAGGTAAAGCAAAAGCCACATGTGCAAACAAAGCAAAACAAGGAATTAATTCCCCGCTTCTCTGGGCAGGCGGCCCTAGAAAAGCTGGGCTCCTTCATCTACAATGGTTGCTTAGGAAGACAAATGCCATCACTCTGAACATCCCCCCTTTCTTATTCCCCTAGCTTTATATGGTAAGTGTGAGCATATGGTATGGGATATCCCTTGGGTCAGTTGGGATCAGATGTCCTGGCTGTGTCTCCTCCAAGCTCCTTGTGCACCCTCAGCCTTCTCACTGGCGGGGGGTGAGGAGCAGAAAAGGCCTTGACTCTCTAAACTGTGTAGTAACAAAAACATCCCTGTGTTTTCATCAACACTGTTTTCAGCACAGATCCAAACACAGCCCCACACTGGCCAGTGTGAAGAAAATGAGCTCTATCCCAGTAAAAAACAGTGCAGTGTGATAACTCTTGGTTTATTTAGAGAGCTTTTTCATGCAAGTAACTACTGTTGAACACAGTGCTTACAGTAGATGTTTTCATATAATGGTTTGGGTTGAAAGGAACGTTAAAGATCGTCTAATTCCAACCCCTTTGCCATGGGGGTTCCTTCCACTAGACCAGGTTTCTCAAAGTCCTTGGGAGTATTCATGGTAGGTGTCTTTAAAGCATGTGTGTGCTTGAAAAGCCTTCTGGTTTCCTTTAACTTGGAAGACCTGTCTGTGCCTTGACTGAGAGTTCCTTGATGGCTCTGTTTAGTCTTGTTTAAGTAATTTCACTTTGGGACCTTTATGTCCATTCAGCTTTGTCTAAAAATAAGCACTTAGCCTCCTGCCACTACTCCACCCACATAAGGATGTTCCTTGCTTCTTGTGTGCTGCTGAAAGGCTGGGATATTTTGAACTTGACGATATGGCCCCAAATTCTGAGCTGTTATAAATGTCTGCTTCCTATTAGACTTCTGCCATGTGTCAGTAGCCCTTTTGACATGTGACTTCATATTTATCTCTGTTTTCTAGTGCAACCTGTCCTGGTACTTGACAGAAACAAGCATCTGCAGTCATTAATGCCATAGGGTAAATGTAGCTGCAAAAAGGGTAAAGTTGTGATGTTGTGCCCATAATGAAATTGCCCTCTAAGTTACAGTTGACCATGACTTTTGGTGATGGCTTAAGGACAGAAAAATGGCAAGTGTGATTTGCAATAGCTGGATGCAAATGTTTTGTTGCTTGCTTATGAAAATATTCTACTTGTTGACTTCTGTCAAAAAAATACCAGGCAGAACTTTGAGAATAAGTAGATTAAAACAAATTAAATCTTGTGAATATTCCAGTTTGTAGTTATTTTTGTTTCAAAGCTCTATGAAACTTAGGAAATGCAGTTTTGCAGTAAACTTAAGGTTAAGGAAAGCATTTGAAGGTCTGTAAATACATTCTTAAAGCATAGGAAAGCTTAGAATTTTTTGAGGATTGGAAGATGATAAAGCAAAAATACCAGCTTCTATGAAAGTAAATTGCTTTAGTCTGGGACTTCAAACAGCTTAACTGTTGAAATGCATGGGATTAAGATTGGGTACTTTAACTTGATATTTTATCCCTTAGCACATTCTGTTAAAAAAAAACCAAAACAAAACCAACAAACCTTGACTTTGAATCCTTTGAATTAATTTATTCTGGAGAAAAGATAGAATCTTTGCAGTACTTCCTCCTCTTAGGTGTGTTATAATACACATTTGATATGGCTTGTTTCCAATTTAAAAATAATGCTTGTGTGTAAAAATTATGTGATATTGTTAATGAATTTAATTGTTTAATTCATATTTTTAAATCAGGTGATGCAGTGTGCTTCTGGCTGCTTTGTGCTAGAATGGAGCAAATGCAAAGCAGCTGGAATGTCCCAGGTATGCAAGAAGGTTTAAAGCCTGTGCCTGTTGGCAATACAGCCCAGCTATTTCGTGGTGAATCTTGCCCTTAGTTTTCCCTAAGTGGCCAGAACTCTCCTACTGCTGGCAGGAGTTCAAGACCAGTGAGAACTTGATCTGTGTATTTTGACAGGGACCTTTGTGTTGCTGTTTTTGTGAGTCTTGAAATTGCCATTCACAGAGTAGCTCCTGTGTGCCAGGTGTGACTGTGATGTGTGTGTTTAAGATGCCAGTGCTACTGTGCTGCCTGTTAGTTACAGTAATGACAGCCTAGACGTGTGTTATTTGAGGTGGTGAAAATGCCTTTTTTCCACAACTTGCATATTATGACTTTGTATCCGTGAACTCGATCTTTCATCATTGTATTTAAAATCAAATGTATTGATTTTTTGGGTCTGAGTGGAAGCCTGTTTCTAAATACCTTTCCATCAAGTACAGCCAAAGGATTTTGAATTTTACTAGTGCACAAACAGCTGTGATCTTCATAATTGATTTGTGTGGGTGTCAGTGTTCAGCTCTCCAATGAAATTTGTCAGAAAAGAAATGAGACACTGAATGAGAAGGGAATTAAAGCAGAAAGTTGGCTGTACAGATGATTTAGCAGTAATCTAATGTGGAGCTAATTGGCTAGTATCCAAATTGTGCTTCTGATTGTTTGTTTTTCTCTGGGGAATAATGTTATTGAATACGAGATGCCTGCTTCCCTGAAGTAAAGTCACATAAGCTTCATGTCTCAGTATTTTGTTCTAACATCAATTTTTATCTTGTATGGCACAACTGTTTCTTATCATGTGCATGGATTATGATATTACAACGAAAAATATTGGATTGTCATAGCAAAATATTGGCCATGTGTAGGCCAGCAGGAAATTTGCATTTTACGTTATTAGTACCAGAATTTCACTCTAGGTTGTTATACAGTAGATGAATTTTTAATGCTTAGCTTTTGGTTGTCATCCATAGTAATACTCATTAGTCAGCAGAATGCAATAGGGATGTTCCCCCCCTCCTCAAAAAAAGACAGGTTACTTAAATGTTCATGGAGATGTACTGCTGCAGTCAGATTAAACACTTTGTCTCCAAGGAAAGTCTGCTGGAAGGCTTTAAAATTGGGCTGAATGTCTAAAGTCCTTCAGTCAAGTTTGGTAATATAACTGAGCGAAAGCAGAGCACTGGAATGGAAGGAGATGTAGCAATTGCATTTTATAGGTTTTTTTTCTCTATTGAAGTATAAAATTATAATTTTAGTTTCCCTTCTTTGTGGTGAGATTTTCCGTATGTCAACTGTCAGATGGAAAAGTTCACCAAAGTCATTGGGTCCTTCAGGAGTGACCTCATCAGTTTCTGTAAAGGTGCTGGCCTCTGCTTTTTACTGTGTTTTTACTTATTGGTCAATACCACTTTGTTCAACAGAAAACATAGAATATTAGATTGAATCATCTTCCTTTATAATGCATTCTAAGGTTGTTACTGCATGAATAATAATAATGAGAATATGTATGATTTTCATCTCAGATCTGTGTAAGATGCTGGAGTTTGTGTCATAACCTGAGGTTAAGCTGTGAGCGAGCACACTGCCAAAATTTCTGCTTTGGAAAAAAGACAGCTAAAGGACCTTAAGGAGACCTTTGTCTGTGGGTTTAGAAACTGAAATATGCTTTAAGCACTGTGCAAAGTGGAGTTCCAGTCTTCTATGCCTTGGATGCAGCAGAAGGGCATCTTGTAGGAATATTTTCTGGGGACTCAAATAATCTGATGGGACATGGGATGTTTGTGGGGATGTCAGGATAAGGTGCAGTTATAACCATTGTTTATGGCTGTTCTGGAGTAACAAGCGTAGAGTGGTTGGTTGGGGTTTTTTTGCAAAGTTAAATTTACTGTCCCTGTGGTAAATGTTGATTGCTTATATTGGTATGTTCTGATTTTTAGCTCAATATAAGTCAGTTTTTATTTTTTCATAGCAGTCAACACCCACAGTCCAGAGATTTTTGAGAGTGGAACTACAGATGCATACTTGTGCCTTCATATTGGAATGATGGTACCATTTTGTGTGTGTGCCTAATGTCATAAATGTATGGGCTTGTGTACTGTGGCTCTTGTAAAAGTAGATGTTGTGTATCCCATCAAGCAATGGTGCTTGCCTTAATTCTTGGAATAATTGCTTTTTGGAAGTAATTAGTATCAACAGCTTTTAAAAATATTGCAGGACTTGCTTAAGGTATGATTTCTTTTTTTTTCTTTTAGGTGGTCTGGCTTTAGCTCAAGTACTGTTCTTTTATGTGAAATACCTGGTTCTTTATGGTGTTCCTGCCCTCCTCCTAAGAATGGATGGACTCCAACCTCCAGCTCTGCCTTGCTGTGTGAGCCTGATGCACAGTTTCACTAACATGTGGAGGTTAGTCATTGTTGCTTTTCAGGCAGTTTGTTACTGATACGTGGCATAAAAGTCACTAAGACCATGCACGTGTGTTCATGCTCACATACATGTTTGCTTTCCTGTCCTTGTGCTTTTTCTCTCATCCCCATGATTCATCTTCAGTGCTTTTTAAATGAACTTCCACTTGATGATTACTTCTGTCACACTGTGGAGGGGTAAGGGCAAGTACCCATTTCAGCATTTGCAGCCTTTTAATTACTAGAGTTAGACTCAGCCTAACTAGGTAATATAGCAATTATTTTTTCTAGTTACCTATCAGCTTGAAATCCTTCCAGAGATGGAAACAAAAAGGTTGATTAATCACATGAGGAAAGCTGTAGTTAGAATACTTTAACATGTAGAGTCATATGGTAGGGAAGTCCTGAAGGCATTAAAAGTACTATGAAAATGGTACTTTTTTATAAAGTAGGATGGATTTCTGGATCTGCTTTGCTTTTAAGGAAGTTTCAGAACAATATTTCTTCAAAAATTTCTGAATTTTAAATCTTATGTTCACTTTAAATCAGTGTTCACTGAAGTCTTTTCACCGAAAACTCTCTACCGGGTGGATTCTGCCTAATGTTTAGTTTCTGTGTAAGAGGGAATTTACTTGACTTCTCTCCTCCCTTGTTTTTCTCTGCACTCTCCAATATTCCTTCAGGCTGTGGGATTCTGTGCCCCAGACTTCTAAAAACATTCCCCTAATGATTTAGACTGGTCAGTCTTTTAGTGCAGAGACTTCTCTCGTGTCGTGTTAGTGCAGAGCCTGTCAGAACAGTGCTTACTCCATCTTGTCTCTGACTGCTTTGCAATATGAATAAGGCTTTTAATTTCAGTCGTAAAAACAGCAGGCCTGCTGTTATCAGAGTTTTATTGGATGAGATTTTAATTTTGTTTTCAGCTTGAAGCTAGTTGTAACAAGAAGGCTTTAGAGTTCATAATAGTTGGCAAGTGTAGATCCAAAGTATTCAAAGAAATGCAGCAGGAGAAGAGTGCAGAAAACAGATGAATTATTAAAAGATATTTGAGCTACAAAGAACTGCTTTGGTTTAAATGCTCTTTCAGAGTTTGCACTGAACTTATGACCTACAGAGTTAATATAGAAATCTGTCATTTTTTACCAGGCAGTCTCATGAGAACAGCATCTCTTGGCCTGCTGGCCCTTGTAGGCAGAGCTGCAAACCCTTTGTCAGTTCTTGTTGCAGGGCATCTGTGTATTGCACAGGAGGTGCCAAGTGAAAAGGAACTTCAGCACAACCACTAATGACACTGCTGTGCCAGGCAGTTGTAACAGGCCATGAAAAGGTACTCTGCATCTGCAAATGTGTGTGGTGTATCACAGTAAAAAAATTGGGCATTCCTTCAAGTATTCATACCTCTTGTATGAAAATTGAAACTAATATGTAAGTAGAAAACTTATTACTTCTGACAGTGAATGCTTGATATAAATTGAATAATTGGGCAAAAGGTAAATATCAGCACTTGACACTTTTTCATTCTATAAAGAAATAAGTTATCTTACAGATTGAACTTGTTTGCTTTGAATGTGGAAAAAAGTCTGTTAATATATACCTGACTTGATTTCTTGCTCTCAAGGCTCTTTAGTAGTAGATTTGTCTGTAGCTGCTGCGTTATGGGTCATTCTCTGTTATCTGAGGAGCATTGTGAATGCCCTGAATTGTGGTGTCCTTATGCCTTTACAGTTAAACTCTTCAAATGCTCTACCCAGAGGCTTTGCAGTCTAATGTGGTGCATTGGTGTGTTGTATAGGAATGGTGTGTTAGAAGTAGGAACAGCCTTTGTTTCTGAACTGTAGGACTGAACAGGACAAAAACGTTAGCAAATTATGAGTTTAGCATAAAACAATTGAAAAAGGGTGGAAGTAAATGGCTCATGTTGTGGAGCCTTATTAACCATGACTGTGTTTCCCTTAAGTTTTAAATGCATTTTGATAGTTTGTGGAAACAAGTATTTTAACAGGAATGTTCTTGACAGCTTTATCAGTGTCTAATTTAAATATCAATAATGCTATGTCTAGTTTTAAACTGGTAGAGTGAGATTTGTACCAGAGTGTTTTTATTAAATGGTAATCTGGTAAAGCTTTAAAGTCCTCTTTAGGGCCAGGTTGGGAAATGGAGTGGGTTGGAATGATCCAGATGCCTTGGAGTTACGCCACTCTTACCTTCTGTCTGGCATCAGGGATACTGCTCAGAAAAAAGTGGTTGTCTATGCTTGGCTTACTCTTCCCCTTCTTGCTGGTATCCACTTGAGAATACTGTCAGAAACAGGGTATTATGTTGGCTGGACTTTCCAAGGCCCAGTATTATTATTTTTGTCTTAAAGCCTTTAGCAGTGCATGTTTTGAAGGACAGAAGGTAGCCCGGAGAGAGACAACACTGAATGTCACAATGTAAGGAATGCAAATATGCTGCTAAGGAACCTTACTCCACCACCTGGTGTCCTTTGAGCATAACAACAAAGCTTTTGATCTGACCCATCCAGATCCCTGTCACTTCTAGTCAGTACATGCTGACATAATTCACTGTGATACAGCATGTGGAAGAGCTTTCAGTCAGGAAGGTAAGAAAATACCACAGTGTGTCTGAAGTTGTCTGAAGTTTCTCTAGAGCTGAAAAGCAAAGCAGGTGTTAAACCAAATCAAGTATTCTGCCTCTCTGTTTATGGTACGAAACAATAAACCAAATTGTGTCCATCCAAACCTAAAAATAAAAGACTTTAATTAAAAAAGTTATCAAGCTATGGTAGGTTCTCCCTAATTCACATTTAATCAAGGCAATCGCTAGAGTCAAAAAATTATCAATCTTGTTTGCTGTCTCAAGACAAATACAGGTGTTGAATGTGTTACTGTGGTTTCATTATACCGGGATATCATTAGCTTGCTAAATATGCAGCTGCATAGCTAATAAATACATTATAAATGCATTGCTATTCAAAGGCTTTGTTATAGCTGTGAAAAGGTATCTCTGAGCTCCTGATTTCCAGAGAGGATAGCAGTTCAGTGGCACACCATCTTAGTTTTTAATGTCTGCTTTACCTTAAGCCATGAGGAATTAAAACTTAGTTTTTGTCACCAAGGTTAAAAGCAAGGTAATGAATTGTGGGAAAGAACCAATGTTGTTGGAAACTTATGCTTTGAAAGAATCAGTCAAGGCTGATGCTTGCCATACAACTTTTCATGTGGGGGGATGAATTGTGTAGTGGAACTAGAAGTTGTGTTACTACTGAAACTTGAAAATTGAAACTTGACTATGGAAAAACATCCTATGGAGGAGTAATGGTTTGGAAACTACAGAAATAAAAGATAGTACATAACTAAATCCTATGTCAATTTTAACATATTGGTAAACTATCTTGGCAATGTATTCTACAGAGGAACTTGTCAGTTTGTAAATTAGGACAACAGTTAGCTCAGCTGCTGTTCATGGAAAAAAATCATGCTTCCATTTTTGGTTTTTTTTTATACTGAGTGTGACTTGGTAACAAAAATGTTGGACATATTGGTTGGATATGTTTTGCCATGCTGTGGGAACAGCATGACATAAAGTCTCCAGTTTTTTCTGGTCACAGATCTGAAATGTGCAGAAGCACAACACCTTGGTGATGTTCAGAGGGCTGGAGCACCTCTCCTATGCAGATGGTTTGAGAGAGTTGGGTTCAGCCTGGAGAAGTGAAGGCTCCAGGGAGACCTCATTGCAGCCTTCTGGTACCTAAAGGGGGCTTATAAAAATGAGAGAGACACCTTTTTTGGAGGCAGATAGTGATAAGACAAGGGGAAGTGGTTTTAAAATGAAAGAGGAGAGATTTAGAATAGATTCTAAGAAGCAATTCTTCAGTCAGACAGTGGTGAGGCATTGGAACATGTTACCCTGAGAAGTTTTGGATGCCCTGTCCCTGGAAGTGTTCAAGGCCAGGTTGGATGGAGTCCTGATCAACCTGGTCTAGTGAGAGTTGTCCCTACATGTGTCAGGGACATTGAAACTAGATTATCATTAAAAGGCACCCAAACAGTTCTGTGATTTTATGACTTCTTCTGTGTCTTTCCACCTTGAAGTCTTGTCATTCTCAAATATCCCAAGATGGTTTGCAGACAAGTGTGTTGGGGACAAATGGTGCTAAAACTTGATGCATGTTTAATATAGGTTAGTCACAGTAAGAGTAGAGGCTTTTTAAGAAGGTGGGCAGAAGTAGCATCTGAAAGGTAGATTTTCCCTGTAAACAGTATTTCATCTAGAATAAAGAAAATGGAGTTGAAGAAATGCTACCAGAGGAAATTAAAAAAATGCAGTGATAAAGATCTGATCATTTTCAAATACCATGATTTAAGTTCTAGATTCCACTCTGTATTTAACACCCTGATTCTTGGCAGACAAGAGTGTGACATGAGGCAACCCCAATTTTCTTGCATGCTAAGGAGTGGACTAGGAGGGCTGTATTTTGCATGTACAGCCACACATGCTTCTATATGAACGAGTTACATTAATGCCACAGATGTTTTAGTGACATCCAGAAATGGCATCTGGGTTATGATTTGCAAGAAATTGTCTGCAATTCAGTTTAGTTTACTGGCCTTGTTATTGCTAAAGATTATTTGCCTGACATGAAAAACCATGGTCTATGTGCAAGGTCTCAGTGAATTGTTTCAAATTATGGATTAGAGTCTGCTGTGGGCTAATTACATTTTTGTCTATAATGATGCCATAAAAAATAAATCTACAGATGAAAATGTAAATTTATTTGCATTTGTTTCTTCCTCATCCTGGTACCTTTTACCTACTTTTACTGTTGTTCCTGAAACCGTCCTCCTTCTGGAAATAATTCCTTTTGTGCGTCTATCAAAAAGGACTGTTCCAGGGTTTTTTTTCCCCCTTTGTTTTGGACTTTTTTGGGAAAAGACGAGTCTGATACTCATGTTAGGAGTGAGTGTGAGCACAAGAGATCACTGTGACCACATGCAATAATTCTGGAGTGATGACTAGCCTGCAAAAACGTACCATCTTTTATTTCTGTCTTAAACTCTTGATAGTGTTGTTTAATTGCCTATTAGTTTATGGTGAGGACTGGAATAGATTTTTAAGCAAGGAAAACGTACTTCCTGACCTGTAGAGGTAAAGTAATTACTTAAGTACATTTTCGCCTGTGCTTCTTATTGTCTCAACCAGTTTGACACGTACTTTCTGTTCTTTGGGCTTCTGATTTTTTGTAGTGGAATAAATCATTTGGGGAATTAGCCTGTTAAATATATCAAGACAAGTAAGATGCTGAAAGGCTTTGTAAAATACCATTAAGGAAATTTAAATAAGATCAGAAGTGGAGTTTCTGTCAGTGCTTGACTTGGGAAGCTTGCCTCCTTACATTCCCAAATAGCCGATGTTTGGCACAAGTGAACACAAACATAATTGTGTGTAACAATAGCAACTGTAGCTGTGCTGCAGAGCCGTGTAGTCAGGATGAGATCCCTGCCTCTGGGCTCAGAATAACGTGCCTTTGCATGTTTAGTGGCTTGTGTTCTAACAAATGGTGAAAGGCTTGCTCTTTCTCTTTGGGTCTTGTAGTGCTCTTTTGTTGTGGTGTTTCTGGATAGGCTGATGGATAGTCTGAAATTGGAGATAGCAGATTTTTCTCCCTAAATTTCTCCTTCCTATGAGTTTAGATCTCTGATTACATGTTAGTAGTAACAGCAAATTGCTGTCGTGCAACCTATCATTTGGAGGTAATTGTAGGGCAAAAAGGAAGGATGATAGGTTAAACTTATTTACATGGCAGGTATCCTCAGGAGCAGTTGAGTTACCAAACCTTGAAAAATTTGCATGAGGGACAGAGAGGCAGGCAGTGAAAAGAAACTCCACATCTCCGTGGCAGATGGGAAGAGGGTTTCAGCATGAATTACCCAAAGCCTGGTAGAAATTTGAATGGCACAGCCAGACCTGTGGCTCACACCTGCTGCTTACATTGCTGTGGAAAGGGTTGCAGCAGCTGCTTTCCAAAGCTGTAGGAAGACCTCCTCTGAGGTTCTGTGCCTGGGGAGAGGGTCTGTCTGGGGATTAGAGCCAAGGGTGCTGGACACGCCTACTTGTACTATGACCAGAGAATCCCATTTTCAGTGCTATGGATGGCCTACCAGTCAGCTTCAAGAGGATCAGGTATTATTTTCCATGTGACTTGTTTTGTATTTGTCCTATAGTTCTAGACAGCTACATTTTTGAAAGCACTGTATTCCATGTTTGTGATGGGAAGTACTGAGCAGCTGGAACTGAGAGACAAGAAAAGGAAGGACATGCTTATGTGTATTTCCCTTTCCTCTAGAGTTTAGGATTGCCTCTTCTGGTGTATTTCTACCCTTTGATATTTTCAAAGAAAGAAGTTGTCCAGTATGTTGTAGACAGTGTATCAGGTAGAATAAAGGTCTTTTAATTACCTAGCTTCTCACTGGTTTTAGACTTAAAAAATGTTAATGCTGCAGCATTTCTATTTCAAAATCAAAAGGCATCTTTTCCCTACTTTGTTTTAGAGGTGATATCTTAAATATGAAAGAAGATTATTTGAAAGGATATTTGAACTAAATATGGTTATGCCCACAGTGTTGAAACAGCCTGGTGCTGATGAGTAAAGGAAAATTTTATTGAAAGTTGAGATTATTGCCAAAGTGTGCAGAAGCCCTTGTCTGCAGACTTTAACACTGTGAAGTCATAAGATTATGTTTCTTGTCCTGTCTGTAAAAGTGCACTGGATCAGATCCCAAATCAGTAGTAAAAATAACATGCACAAGACCAGTTGTGTCATAGAAAGCTTGTGTGCTTGGAGAGGTAGGTGATGTGCTTTAAAACACTTAAAGAATATTAAGTTTTCATTCTTGAGAAGATTTTTACATGGTCTTTGAGGATGCTGAGTGTGAGTCTTGGAAGGGAAAGTACTCTTCTTCCTTCTGTTGATGGGTAAAGTTGAATGTAAGGCAGGTGTCCCTGTATGTCCTTGCCCCCTACAGCTCCTGTGGTATTCCTAAGCAGGATGATTTGGTGGTAAATACACAGCTACTGTGTGGAGTGACAGCTGGAGTCAAGGAGAGTTCTCCTTAGAAAGGCTGTGGAGTCGTAAGTAACTTTTAAATATTGCATCTGCTTGCCAGTATCTGAATACTTCAACTTCTTGCCTAAAACTTGGCTATTTAATTGCAGAATTAGTGCATATTTTTAGTAGTGGAATAACTTGTTTTCAAGTTGAAAAATAAGTCTCCCTGATTTACTGTATTTTTTGTTAACTGTGGTGATGCTTAAAGCTGAGTATTGATCTGTGATGTTTCCAGCTAGGATGTCACCTGAATATATGAAAGTTCTGGACTGTTTAGCCATTCTCTCACTGATGGAGACAAAAGATTTAACTGCTTCTGACGTCAGCTAAATTAGTGTATGCTGCAGTTACCTACTGTACAGTTCAATTTGCTGGTTGTATTAAAGCTTTGAAAGGCTCCTTAAATCTCTTCAATAGGGAGAAAAAAAAACCCCGTTACTTTGGAGTGTAAAAAGAGTTGCAATAATAAGGCACCCTAATCATTCTCGGGTCTAAATTTCATAATTATTGGGAATTTATTTATGTAATGGCTGCATTGTTACTGTAATTTGAAATTGCTGGGATTTTTAACAATCAAGCTAAGCCCACGTCCTGCTCTTCACCTGTGAAGCCCATTCTTCACTGTATTTGATATGAGCTCTGCGTGGATACAAACTATTACTGCTGCTCACATTTGGCAAGCAACCCTCTGCCTGCTCACAACTACTGTAGAAAATGAGTAATGGCTGTTAATAAACTTGTTTGCTCTGTTTGCAGTGAGGATAGAGATCTCACAGTAATTGGACAATCATGCTGCGGTGCAGGAGTCTTACGTGACAAAGGCTGAGGGAGAACTTTCCCTATGGGAGTTTGCCACTAATGGGCGTTAGGTTTCATCCACTCTCCATGAGCTACCACAGGCTTTTGAAGAATTGGTGAAGGTATAAAATTAAAGTAATATTTCTTCTGAAGGGTTGTAGGAGAGATTAACAGAATACAAATGAGACTTCTCTTTTTAGAAAAGTGTCTGCTGAGCCGTATCACCAAGATCCAATGATTGGATATGTGAGAAACAGAACAAATTTGTTATTTTAAAGCTTCCCAAGTAGACAGACTTGTGCGCTGTTTACATAAACACTGGCAATGGCTGATGCCTGCTGAATGTTCTGCTTCTCTTTCTGTCCAGGAGATTACAGGGGTGAGGAGGAGTCACTGCCTAGAATCATTAAAAATTTTCTCAGGCTTTCTGATATAATACAAGTTTGGCATTTAAACTGAAATAAAACAACAAAACATGTTAGGTCATGGGTTCAATTTGTAGGCTGGAGACCACTAGCATTGTGTTTTTCTGTGGTCCTCAGAAGAGCTTTCTCCTTGTGGCTGTCTTACTGTAGGTTATTTTTACTATGTAGGTCTCCAGTCTGAGTTCCCAGCTAATAACTGAAACTGTAAAGATGAAGCTTTGAGACTTACTAATAGTTTCTACTTGGAGAGGAAAGTGTGCCTAACAAAATGCACACCAAAATTGGACTGTATCTTGTGTTATACAGACTGTCCAGAGTCAGTCCAGGTATATTTCTGCTTCCTGTGAAATCAGTGAGGGTTTTGTGCTGATTTTGATGGGGTCAGAACTTCACTGTGGATTTCCATCATTCTCATGAGTACAGGAAGCCCTAGCTTCTCCTTGTGATGCTATGCAGCAAATACTTCCCAAATAAAATGTCGATGGCTTTACCTTAAAGCCATCACACATTTACAGAGGACTCTTTCTGTGAAGTAAGGTGAATGTTTGTGCATTGGCCATATTGGTGCTGCAGAGCACTAACAGCATTACACAGTGGCAGCTTTGGTTATTTTAAAAATGGAAGAAACCAAACGGCAAGTTGGTGTGCTGCTGAATCATTCTAGGAAGAAACACAACAGAGATTCAAAGTGTTTTATCTAAGAATGAAGTGTTAAAATTCCAGTGTCCTTAAGCAAGTGTCAGAGAATGATAAAGATATCTTCATGTATATACAAGTTCTGCTTATTATTGCTGTAACAAGAAATCGTTTGTCAAAGATATGATATGAAAGCATTTGACAGTCTTCATATTTTTTCTTTCAAATAGCATAGATTTTTATTTTTACTCTTAGCTGCATTTTTATATTGAATAAAAGCAAACTACTACTAATTTACTGCATTGCAGATGGTTAAAGTCAAAGCTTGCAAACAAAAGAGTCCATTGAAGCTTGAGATCTAGGCTTCTTAAGATCTTCATGTTTAAAAGAACATTGAATTCATTTAAACAGGAATTTTTATCATTGGATTGAGCTATGATTTTTTTTTTTTTTCTATGTTGCATGGTAAGAATGGAGATGCATAGGAAATGATAGGATTTGCCAAATAATAGGAATGCCAAAAGAGCTCCATATATGCATTTGTTCCCAATTCCACTACCATATCAGTGGGCAGACTAAAATCTGTATGTGGGTGGAATTCAGCAAGTGTCTTGCACAAATAGAAAGGCTGATCTCAAAAATGAGAGCTCCAAAAACATACTTGTATATGGCAAAAGAGTCTACAGAAAAACGTTAAAATGTGACTTTAAAGGCTTGGTGCCCAAAAGTCTATTCTGTAGTTTAGGTAATAGATAAATCCAAACAGATTGTTATGTTGGACTGGGTTGCATTTTTCATCAGGCATCTCTCACTCTTCATTTGAAGAACTAATACTGCAACACAATATTCACAGTTTAAGTGAATATTTTCAGTTTGCTTACTGTGTTTATCTCCACTGCAAAATGTGCTGTGACAATTTAATTGTTGTTTTTCTGTTTGAAGTCGTGCATCAGCTTTCTAAATAGTGCATTCAAGTATGAAGGCAGTTACGTCGTTTAGAAGAATTGTGCTGATTGTCACTGAAGAGACAAGCTTTACCTCAAACCTACACCTTCATAGCAAACTTGCAGAAAACTGAATGAATGCAAGCCATGGACAGGCAAAAGTGTCTTTTAAAAATATAGATTGCTTTCCCAGATGTTTATTTAATAATGAAGATGATGGTGAATCATTTGGTAGCAGTCACTGCTTGAAAAATACTTATTCTGTTTGGTAGGCTGTACCCCTCCAGGGAATTTGCTTTAGCAAAGTTTTATAGCTCATTGAGATGTTAAATAATAGCACTTACAAAACCTGCATATAGACTTTGCTATCTGCTTTCCTGGTAGTAATCTAATTCTTCAGACAAGACTCTAAAATTGTTTCAGATTCACATTGCACACTTGTAATTATTTGAAATTTGGAAGCATTCATCTTTAAGGGATTGCCTGCTAGGGAGGCTGCCACAGGGAGCATTGGAAAAAATATGAGCAGATATAGGAGAATCCAGAAAAGTAGTTCTGGGAAAAAAGGGGAATTCTTTTTACAGAGTCTTTTTGGCATCCCTGCTGTAAGATATGGCTTGAGAAAGAGGAACAATGAAGCAACTTGAGTGCTGTGTCAGCGAAAGCAGCTGTCGTTCAATGACTCCTCAGTCTTCAGTGCAAAATATTCTGGTGTGGGAGAAACTCTCGGTCAGCAGCTCACTGGCTAAATGCCACATTTATTTGCAAAGACAGCTGATGGAAGTGCTAGTCTTGCAAACACTTCTGCAGTTAAATGGGTCGGGCTACTCTGAGGATAAGGGAATGAGTTTGACTTTCTAGCGTCAAGTTAAGCCACATTTTAAGAGGAAGGGCCAAGACCTGTTGTTGAAACATTGCAGCACCTACAGTGCTTTTTTTAAAGAAATGTTGAATACCTAGAGTACTGAAGCTGTAATAAATAACCCACTTGTTGGATTTCATCACTGCCATAAACGGCAGCTGGGCTGATTTGAAGAGATTTAAGTGCAATTATATTGTTTGCTCCAGCAAAGTCCTGTCCTGCTTATAGAAATTACACCATTCCTTTCTGCATTTAGAAGTGTTTGTGTTCAGTGGCAGCATGACTGTTTTTAAGGTGTCTGGGATATTTCTGTCTACAATGCAATGCAGTCTCTGGGTACACAGTGTCACATTTGCCTGTTTCCATCTACATTTCTAATTTTTTTTTTTTTTTTAACAAATGGCAAACTATCTACATAGGTCTACTCCCCTGAAGGTAGGCCCCAAAGTAAGAACCAGGCCACTACTTTATTTTGAGTGGTCTTGTACTGACTGCAGTGAGCATCTTTCTGCGGTCCATGGTTAGCCAGATGCTTCCCAGATTATGCTGCACATTGCATGATATGCTGTACTTTGTCTTCAGGAATAGTGTGCAGCCCAGCAGTTGTGGGGGGAACTGACAGAAAAAATAAGCTGTACTTGTTTTCTCTTCAGCACACAGCTTAAAAATATGGATGCACGAAATCAGAGTTGGGCAATTCAAATTATTGCAATTAGTTTCATAAAATATGGCTCTAGTAGCTGGCTTAACTTTAAGTTGATTCTTATGATCTTGGCATGGACTCAGTCCTTGCATTTTTTTATATCGTTGTAAATCTGTGGGGACAAGATCTCACAATAAGACCTTGTGAGATAAGGGTCCTTTAGCCATCATACTGGAGTTGTGAATTGTAGTCTCTAACGCAGCTAATGTGTAGCAGTTTTCATCTAGGCATCTGTGGAGTCAAGTCCTTAAATACCATAGGCTGGCATAACTTGATTGAATATAAAAGCTGTGTACTAAAGGCTCACACAATTTCTCTGTTGAGGAACCAGCATTTAGACTTCAGTTAAAGGAGGGCACAGCTTTGTGGAAATTGGGATTATAAACAATCCACTGGATGCAATGTGCTTACAATTTTTAAATTTTCTCCCATCATCTTTGTTCTGAATGAAAATTTGGAGATATATTGTTGCATTATGCATTTAGCTTCCAGAGCAGAAACCGTAAGTCTGAAATAATTTTGAAACCTCTGCCTGCAGTCATACGTCTTTCTCCTGCAGGTACGTTTTCGGAGATGGTAAGGTCTTTGTTGGTTTAGTGTATGTATATTATTGGTCACCAATCTGTAGCTGATGTACTGGGAAAAGACAAGGTTGATTATGAGGGATTGTATGTGTAATGTTTTGTTGAATCGTATCAAACTAGAGCTTCCATGCTTAATAAAAGCATGAAAGTTGTGTACAGAACTGTGATTCAAAACTATCCTTCAGAGGAGCAGAATTAGGGATGCTTTTATAAAGAAAATTCTATCAAATTGTCTGCACTGTGTAACATGCTTATGAAATTCAGGTTAAATATATCTCCTCTTTATTGTTCCTTTGGCTAGTTAAGATTTTGCTCTCTTCCAAGGCTGTTGCTATTTTGATAAACTAGATTTTACTTATTTCTCCAAAATTTGAAATACTGTATGCCTATTGACATTTGAGCAGTACAGAGAATTTGACTGGAAAATAATTCTTTACTCATATTGCTGTGGATATCCTTTCTCGTGTTATTTTAGATTTAAATAAAAATGTTTATTTTGAAAAATTATGCTCATTATAGGATTTCTGAAACTTACGTAACCGAGGCACCCTAAATTGCAAGAACTAGCAGCCAAATTCTGTATTTTGCAGGGAACTTCAGGATTTAACAAGCTGTGTGAAGTTGATTATAAACTTTGTTGTAATATTAAGTAAATATGGACATATTTTATAGGCAGTAGATAGTCCTGTTAGTGTGCATATGGCAGGTCTAATTCTGTGCTGATTGTGGGGGACACTGCCATGTCTGATGCGTGGAGTCCTCTGATGTTGAAGGGATCACTATGAAATTTTTAGTGCAAATATAGTGTGATTATTTGTTCTTTTCTCATTTAATGAAGTTGCTTATTTCACCCCCAAGGTGCAGCCTTAACCCTGCTATACAAACCCTCTTTACTCCTTTTTAACATTTCCATCTGAGAATGGAGGGATTAATTGCATCTACTAGATCTGTTTCCATTGCTGCTTCACTGTATTTTCACTTTACTTGTCAACTTAACTGCAGTATGTATTTAAATATGAACAAGAAGAACAGTCAAAAGCGTCTGTGGTAGTGTTTTGTCAAAACCTGTCTCCCATAATTCTTTCTTTCAGTGCTTTGCCTTGCACAATGTTTGTATTCATTATCCCAGGTGTCTGTAGACAATATCCATAGCCTTAAGTAATGCAACGATTTCTCCCATTTACAATTTGAACTTGTTCAGCCTTAATATACTTGCTTTTGGAACTAATCGATGGTTCTGTCTTCAGGTGTCTTTAAGATCTAGCTGCACACTCAGATGATGCTGTATAATCTCAAAATTCTGTTGGTCATAGTGTAGTTATATCCTAAATGACTGCTTACATTGTTTAGAATTCAGGATCTGGGGTAGACTCTTGAAATGCATCAGTACAAAATCAAACTGAATAATGGGCCCTGTCTATGTGCGCTGAATTATACTAGTGAGGCTCTGATAATTTTTCCTTCTTGCTATTTATTCTAATAAATTGGTTCTATGCATGTTTATTTTTAATACTTATTAAAAATATTTCCAGGAAATATCCAATAGCTACAGCCCCTATGAAATAAACTTAAAAAACTTTTCTAATAGCAAGTGGTTTAGATATAAGTTTTATATAAACATATGTGCTTTTTTAAAAGATGGCGTCTCATGGCATCTACAGCAAACTGTCTTTGTTTTCCCGCCCTGTCTGAACCTAGTCTGCCTCAGTTTTGTCCACCCCAATCTCCTTCAGCTCTGATCTCTCAAGTTAGCAGCACCGTTCACTTTTCATGCCAAGTCCTTTGGCTTTTGGTTCAGTGGCAAAAGTAGTGATATTTTTATGTTTCACTGTCCATAAGAAGCTTGGGGGGTGTGTGTCCCATCAGAGCCCGTAGCAGATTTGGTGATTGCCATGGAGAACAGCTGGGAGAGCTTGAAAAGATCAGCCTGGCTGAAGATGTGCAAGAGGGCTGTTTAGCATACAGCTCTCTTCAGAAACTATGCAAATTTCTTCTTCTCCCCATCCCAGCACAAACATACTGAGTGCATACAGACTGTGTCCAGCTCCTGTACAGAAGGGTGTCTGTACAACACAGAGTATTTTAGTGAAGAGAGAGGGCCAAAATACGGTATGTATCCAGGCAGGAGGAATGCAGAAAGATAACTGGATGCACTTCCTGCAGTTTAATTGCACAGTAATATAACAATAATATAAAAGGTGGAATGATTTCAGGAAAGGGTTGTGAAAAATACTGATTTAAGGATGACAAAGTACATGTTCCTGGCAGGATGTTTTTCTGTTGCAAGGCAGCTTTTCAGTGAGAAATTCATTGCTCTCCTCTCTACCCTACTGAACAAGTGGACTTTCCTTTCCTTTTAAGTCCTAGAATTTCTGCAGCTCATTATCACTCTGCTGTTATCAGGATGCCATTAATTATCTGATGATATCTCTTGCTCTTTCAGTTAGAAAGCAGCACACTGCAAGCAGTACTGTTCAAATAAAACTGTGTTGTACACAAAATGACCAATTAGGTTTTTTGGAACAGAATGCTCAAGAGCTTGGTATACGCCAAAATATTTTGTGTGTGTGTGGAATGTAAGCCCATTCCAGAGCAAGTCCAGCACTGGGAATAAGACACTTGCACGTCCCAATTGTGCCATTATGCACACAGTTAATGTGGGATTATATGGATAGTCCCATAAAGCTGGCACATACTCCATATATTAGGTAAATGTCTCAAATAGCAGATACCTTCCTGTAGAGTCAAGGATTTGTTAGTACATTGTTCATGAGCTTGGTTCTCCTGAGTTATCTTAGGAATGGAGGAAGCAGAAAAAGGGGAGAAATGCTGACAGCTACTGTCAGTGTATGTTGTTAGGGCTGAAGATTTCAGACATGGTTCTTGTAATTTAATGTGGTCTAACTTGTACTTGATGTCAGAAAGCCTCAAAGTTAATTTCCTTACCGATGTGAGAGGAACACACTTGCAAGGTCTGCTTCTTGGTATATTCTATATTTGAAGGAGACATAAGGGGTTTTTTTTGATGATTCTGTATCACGGAGAGAATTCACAGCAGTCCCTTGCATTTTAGTGCAGTACAGAGCAGAAAAGGGGAAAGAGATTCCGCAGCAGTTTTGCACAGAGGATCTACTTGCATATGACAGAAAATGTGCTGATGACCAGGATGCTTACATTATTTCCAGTAAGCGTATGCACGATTTGTGCTTTATGTGGGTTATAATACTCTGAATGTTAATACTTTACTGAATAAATACTCCAACAAGAGATTTGTGAGCTTTTTAACATGCACCTAAATCTTTTCATGTGATTATCATATTAAATTTCATGTGTCATTACAGAAAGGAAGTTGTGTTATACTTTTGCTCTTTGTTTAATCAATTCTTGTAACTTTATATTTGGTATTATTGTTTTGAAACACAGTGTTTGTACAATACTCAACAGAGTTGTATTTTTTAATGATTTGGTGGATCTCTTTTTCTTACAGAAGTTTTGATGTTGGGCTGCATCGCTTTCTGGTCAGGTAAGCTAATACTTATCTTGAATTGTATTTCCATATTGCTGTGGTTTAACCTCAGTTGGCAGCCAGGCCCACGGATGCTCAATCCCCAGAACGGGATGGGGAGAGGATTGGAAGGGTAAAACTGAGAAGAGTCGTGGGATGATGTAACAGTTTAATAGGGAAGGTAAGAGCCACACACAAGCAAAGCAAAACAAGGAATTCATTCACTCCATCATGTGCAATGGTGTCTTGGGAAGACAAATGTCATGACTCAGAACATCCCCCAGCTGCTTCCTTCTTCCCCCAGCTTGATACACCGAGTGTGACACCGTATGGCGTAGGATATCCATTGGGGTCAGCTGTCCTGACTGTGTCCCCTCCTCCTCCTCCCCTTGTGCACCCCTGGTCTACTTCTTAGTGGTGGTGTGAGGAGCAGAACAGGCCTTGACTGTGTGTAACAAAAGCATCCCCGTGTTTTCAGCACAAATCCAAAACACAGCCCCTTACTAGCTGCTGTGAAGAAAACAGATCCTATCTCAGCGAAAACCTATCTCAGCAAGCGTGTTATAAAGCATTTCTGTTGTTATAAGTAAAAATCACTTTGTGAATTCAGTATTACTTTATACTTTCTATGGCAAGATCTGCTTTTGTCTTCTGTTTATTTATTAGTTTGAAAAACTTTAACTATTTGTCTTGGATATCTACCCAATGTCACTCTCTAATGAACTTCTAAAGGAAAACGTGACTCAGGAAATTTCAGTGGCTGTGAAAATCTTAATTTTTCTTGTACTGCAGAAAAGCTTTTAAAAACTCTTATACTGGTAACTCTAGTACCTTCATACCTTGTAAAGAGGGCTTGAATTTTACAGAAAATTGGGAATGTGGAGTCTTATATTCTCAACAGAAAAATCAATTTATTCAATGCATGGAATGGACTGTGTTCTGAAGATGAATAAGGAAAGTGGAATCGCTGTTTGAGTACTTTGGTGGATGATATTTAGAGGGATGAAGCAATTAAAGCAGGGCACTTCAGCAAGAAAAGGGAGGTTAATGCATTTGAATTCTACACTGAGAAACTGTTTTTGCTGTTTAGAGTTTTTTGTGGGGGCATAGTCACAGATGTTCGCCAAGAATGTGTTTGCCTTCATTTTTAATAAAAAAGCTATTACCATCTACTGATCTTTACAAAGAAGCGTAGTGTGTGCTATGAAAGGTGAATTTTTCTGTAGTCTTTGGGCACTTAGAGAATTAATTCTATCAGTTATTTCATCCACTGGAATGGTGCAATATATCTATCAGTGAAGAACTCTACCTTGGAAGAATGAGCCCAGTATGTATGAGCCAGAGTGCTGTTTGGGTCCCACCATAAGCCTTTCCTTGAGATGACTTGCTGCTGAAGTCCTTATTTTAGGCTACTTTGTCATATTTCCTGCATAAAGACTGTCTCAAACCTTCACACATGAGTCCTTGTGGCTTTAATGCAGTGTTTTTTGGCACCAGATATGAGATCATACAAGCCTACATCACAAGGAAAATCAGGTTTGTTTTAAGGTTGCACAGGCCAACCCATTTCTCATAACCTTTGAGCAGTAGACTTTATAAGGTTAGGGTTATTTTGTGTATTTCTTTGTGTGTAACATTACAATGTTTAGCAGATAGCTTCCTTCACTGAAGGCATAGTGTCAATATTACTGAATGTACTTGTGTTTTAGAGTTCTTAGACAACTGAATATTTAAGTTCTGGTATCAGTGCTACAAAATTAGTTACATCTATATTTCACAAGCAGATTCTGTTTGTAAATAATTGCATAAGAAATGGAAATCATATTAAGACATGGCTTTAAATATGCTACTTTACAAAAGAAGTATGGTGCCTAAGAAGGTCTCCTGGGAATGCCTACAGCCACATAACCAAGAGCAGAATCATGGTAAGCATTAATGTACTAAGTTTGATGCCCTGGTAATGCTTCTGCCATAAAATATTTTCATTTGCTTCATACAAAGAATGTAGTAAGATATTTTTCCCTCATACAACATTGCTTTACATCCCAAGGAGATGCAGTATTTAAGTTGTATGTTTGCGCGATCCTGGACTGCAAATAACCATGGAATTGGCATGAGTTGAATGTCATCTTTGACTAATGTATCATTTTTTCAAAGCCAGCTGTGTCCTATGCAGTTCCTCATCTAACCTTAGCATAGACATTTTCAGCCTGTTATCTACCTCTGTTAACCAATTGGAGAACCATCATCTGCTATCTCTGTAGCTGTGCTGCTAAGGAGGAAGTAATTTTGCCTTCTGTTGTACCAGAATGAGTTTTGCTTGGTGTTTCCTTAACTAAAAAAAAAAAATTCCTTTTAGTAGATGATTTGGAGTAGGAAACAGACTTGGTGCTAATCTCTTCTGTTGGTCTGCCTTGTGAATTTTAGAAAGTTACTGCCTTTTTTCGCCTAGACAGTCTCTGCTCCTGAGAACTTGCAGTTCATCTCCTGTGTTCATAAAGTATCTGTCACGCGTCATACTGCCCTCTTCACAGTTTTCGTTTCTGTGTGAAATACAAACAGTAGGAAAGAATAAACTTGAACCAAAACAGACCTGAGTTGCAGGAAGCATTGAAAGTCTATGAGCTGGGATTTGAAATGCACAAGAAGTTATATTGTTTTAAATATAATGATGCCACCCTGCCATGGAACAGGGAACCCAGCATGAAGCTTGCAAATATAAAATGCGGGGCCAACAAAGCTAAATATAGTCTCTGCTAAAAGGACAATCTGCCTAATTAAATGCTGATTGAAGGAACTGGGACTGTATGTACTAGCCTGGCATACAGAGTCAGTGGCTTCCCCAAGTGAAGCATGACACAAAGTTTTATAGAGAATTACAACAACACAGGGTTTTTTCTGTGTTCTTAGTAAAAAATTAATAGAAAATAATTTCTGTCCACCTGTCTATGTCTTGAACTGTGCTTCTGATACCACTTTTAAGATAGCTTGGAAAAGTTTAGCAGTCCCGTATGTTCAGATGTACTATGGATAGGTACATATTATACTGCAATGGTTAATAATATGCTGTTTACTGGCTTGGACTGAACTGGATTCTGGGACTAGATTTTTAATTACTGCTTGCAAGCTGAAATCAGGTGGTGTCATGGAACTCATATTTGTGAAGATAAAGTGCAATTGAGTATATGGGGGGTCTGGGTTTTGAACATTTGTTAGTTATACCATTGTATTTGAAACAGGGATCATGGAAGCTCACTGGGGAAGGATTAGTACTTTTGTGATGAAAACTGGGGTTTGGTAGTAATGAAAAATATACTACTATACCTGGAAGGTCATCTGCCCACTGTTTTCACACAATGATATAAAAGAATCTATTTGTTACTACTTTTGGGATTACCAAAATTATTAATTGCCTATTTAAATCACATGAGTACTATACAAATGTAGTAATATTTTTCCAGTGTGACTGCAGGAGAAACAACCCTTTTTCTCCTAAATCAGAGCATTCTCAGAATGGAGCAATAGGTGTATTTTCAGAGTTAAAAATATATAGAAATAGCCCTTAGTATAGCAGTTTAGAGGGGAAAGACTAAGAGGCTGCCTGTTGCTCTTTGCTCACTGAAGCTATTTTATCTAGGCATTTCATCCAGTGCTGAGAACAGGGCATTGGATAAAATAAAATTGTGAACTTGTGGGAATATTTACTGTCCTGATGCCAAACAGTGCTTCCTTTAGGACAGCACTGATGAGGACAGTGGGGAAGAATGACAGTTCCTGCAGGCATGATTCTTTTGAAAAATCTCTATGCTTTCAGCTCTGCTGTGCCTTTGAAAAAGTGTGAATCATACTCATTTCAGTATAGATCTGGCTTTGAAGAGAGCTGCAGGACCACGCACCCCCAGTGTCTCTGAAAGGCATCCATCTGTTAGCAGTGCTCTCAGCTCACCCCATGGTTTGCAATTACTTTAGCTTGTTTAGAGTTGCAGGTTACTTAGGTTAGCTTAGTTAGCAAAGGTACTCTGAATACAAAACTTGAAAACCACCCGCTTTTTTAGTTTTCTCAGGTAAAGCATGGCATTGTTTACCTCTAGAATCAAAATCTACTGTGTGGTGACCTCCACTGATTTTTAGTTAGGAAAAGGGCACCTCTGGGTAAGGGCAGAATGGTCCTATGGTGAAAGAGGGGATTATGGTCCTAACTAAGGTATGATTACAGAAGAAGAAATGGAAAAATCTGTTCATCATCTTGCTCAACTTCTGTATGACTTTGCTGTGGAATCCCATGGGATCCCTCATCTTCAGGCTGTCCCAAGCTGAAGAAATCTATACTCCTGCTTAAAAAAAACCCCAAGCAGATCTTTCTATCACTGTATTGAAAAAAAACCCACAAAAACAGCTGGCCAAAAACCCCCAACACATCCAAAAAATTGCACAATACTAACCCCTGAACTTCTGAGCTTCCCCTTTCTCTTTAATGCACACAAGTCTTGGAGAGTCAACATGTGCTGCAGCAGTTCTCTAACTCCATTGCTAGGTAAGCTCAGTGGTGATTCTTGGCTCCAACAGCTGGACACAGATTCTGTGTGAGGTTCTCTGTAACACATGGCCTCCTCTGGGGAACCAAATACCACTGCTGCTGCTGTACAGTCTCTGCTGCTCTTTTGAATGTAGCTGCCCATAAAATACCATTGATCATCTAATATGCTGTAGCTGGGCTAGACAGCACAGTATTAATGAGATTCCATTTTCTCCAGCAGCATTGATAAGGGTATGTGGAAAGACACTTCTGCCTTTGAAAGTGCTAGATATCCCAAGGATACATTCTTTTTACTTTGTTTTGTCAAGAAATTTGACTTTTTGGTTCACTCTGTGTCCTGGATACCTAGTCAGCCTTCAAACATGCACAGCAGTGATAGAATCATAGAATAGTTTTTATTCTAAGGGGCCACTAAGGATTGCCTAGGCCATCCTACCCTGGAACAAGTACGTACAGCTTCAACTAGGTCAGTTTGCTCAGGACCCTGTCCAACTTGACCTCAAATATTTCCAGGCATGAGGCATCTACTGCCTCTCTGGGCAACTTGTTCCAATGTTTCATCACCCTAATTGAAATAAAAAATTTCTTCTTTCCCTCTGTTTGAATCTACCCTCTTTGAGCTTAAAGCTATTACCCCTTGTCCAATTGCAGCAGGCTTTATTCAACATCTTGTCCCCATCTTTCTTATAAGCCCCCCTTAAGTCTTGAAGGGTTGCATTAAGGTCTCCCTGGAGCCTTCTCTAAGCTGAGCAGTCCCAACTCTCACAACAGTGTGTGCCCAAACTGTCTTCTGAAGCAAACCACAATGTTTTCCCAAGAAAAAAAGTATGTGTCTGGTTCTAGGGGTCCTTCACACCAATAGGCCACTTGTTTCTGATACATGGTGTGGATAAAAGTGTACCAGTTTTGCTGTCCTGTGGCCTGTGCAGTCACCTCCTAGTTCCTTAGTAGTTTGTACCCTTGGGACTTCTCTTTTCAGGCTGTTACTTCAGTCAGCATGTAACCTCAGTCTTTTGCCATAAAAAATGGCCCCAGTGCTGCGCTCACCTTCCTTCAGACACCTTGAGGAAAACGTGGTGCCCTAAGGAGGAATTTTTGCACTGTGTGAATTTGGCTGGTCTATTCCAAATGAGGTTAATCCTGACCAGTATTGCTAAAGCTTTGTACTGCTTTCCCTGAAAGCCCTGGATGACTGATAGGAGCAGATCTATTTGACTGTTGTGTGTACGTGTGTCTATGTACCTGCTGAGTAAACAATACTCTTTTCTTTAGTATAACTTGTGGTATGTCTATGACAATTTTATGTATCTGTCTCATTTTTCTCACTTGGATCAGTGCTGGCACAAAGGTGTTGTATTGATTAACCAGAAAAGTCTCTGGATGAAGGAAACCAATTTTTATATATACCTGTAATCATCAAAATAATGTAGACTGTAAAAACTGTCAATGCTGCAAGGGATGCACTGCATCATTCCACTTAAATCCACTGATAGGCTTCCTGGGGAACGATCCAGTGATGCTGGTAATTTGTTTGTCATGTGCAGGTAGGACCACTGTGTGTAGGATATGTGTAACTGCTGTACTTGAATTCTCTTCTGGCTCATTTCTGCCTCCAATCCCTAGCCTTTAAAC
Source organism: Corvus brachyrhynchos (assembly GCF_000691975.1). Taxonomy (NCBI): domain Eukaryota; kingdom Metazoa; phylum Chordata; class Aves; order Passeriformes; family Corvidae; genus Corvus; species Corvus brachyrhynchos. The sequence goes on along the minus strand of NW_008240122.1, from coordinate 517,780 downwards.
AAAACAAGGGGACTGGTAGGGTATGTGACTCTAGTAAGTATTCACTAGTCTTGAACTCCTTGGATCTCAGTACTCCTCTGGAGCAGTGCAGATAAAGCCGGTGGAAATAGCACAAGCAGTGTTTTCAGTCAGGAGTGGCCCGCTGTGGTACAAGGTTCTAGAGCAGACTAACACAGAAACAGGCTGTTTCCAGGTTTCATTGCAAAAACATCCCTTGGGAGAAGAAAGACCACTGAAATAATGTCTCCTTAGCAAAGGAGCAAAGCACAAAAGGTGATTCTTGCAATCTTTGGGAATCTTGTGATATAAATGTGACATGCTGGAGACAGCTTTTGTAGAGACTTGAAATTTTGTGGTTGTTAATATATATTAAACCTAAAAATGTAGTCTTGTTGGTAATAAACACAATTGTAATAATCAGCCGATGTGATTGAATTGGTTTTGTGTCTAATTTATATTTCATTTTAAGGTTAAAGCATTTATTTCATTGCTGTGAAGAGGTAGTGGTATTAGCTTAGAGAATTCTCTCTTGCTTTCAATATGGGGCCTTAGGGTTTCTGCAAAAATAATTTTAAAGTTTTAAAACATGAGAGAATAGCAGCTAATCCATCCATCCATGCATGGAGAAGTTGAAAAATATAGCTCTTTTTATAAAATACTGCAGTTACATCCAGCTGCATTGCAGACTCCTGTGAGCTCTGCTTTCAGAGGCACTGGAAGTTTTGCCATGTTTGCTGTTGTTTGCAATTTTTGAATGGGTCAGCACTGGTCTAAATGTGTTCTGTTGAAAGCAGTAATAAGAGCGAAGTGGTTAATAAAAAGAAAACAAAAAACCTCAATAAAAACCAGCAGGCTGGATAGTGCTTGGAATCTTCTAAAATGTTTCGAATTTTAGACCAACGTGACCACTACTAGAAGTCCATAATTAACTCCTGTGGGTTGCATTGGGAGGCTCTGTGACTGTTCTCCTGTGTGTGTATTGGGCACAAGTGTGAACTGAACAGAAGTGACCGTGATGTATAAAATCAGTTGAGGTGTCTGTCTTAGCATGGGACAGTGTCCAAGATACCCTGTTTGTTTTAAAACAACCCAACCTTAAAAACTTGATGAAACAGTAAGAAAGGCTGAGTGCTAAATTGCTTCAGAGCAATTGTGGTCTCTCAGGTGCCTTCTCAGAATGAAACCACCTATTTTTTTAAAAGAGCAAACAATCTGTTGTTACATAATGAATTAGCATTGAGCATGTTACAAAAATAAGGCTGGGGTTTGTATAAACAAAACTGAATCTTTATGTAAATGTTATGTAAATGTGACATTTAACTTAAACTGTTGGAGTGGGGAAGTCGGGATTAACAATGTACAGATCTCATCATGTTTATGTGTTGCAACTGTGAATTAAAACAGTTTGTTATTTTTGTTGCAGGGTATTTGAGTTACTATCTGTAAGAAATACACTGTGAAACGTGAAATATTTAAAGATTCATTTCATGCTACTTTTAAATAATTTTACTGAGTCTTTTAACGGAGTGGCATCAAAGGTTGCATTTCAGTGTATTGGAAGAAAGTGTGTGCCCAGCATATTGAACCACCTGTGATTTTAAGGATTCTCAATTTATTCTTCGTGTAGTCCAGGAAGTTGTGTCACAAGAACTTTTTGTCCCTAGTTGTACGTGCCAGAATTTGGCTGGAGTTTACATGTGATTTCAGTCTGAGGGACTTTGCATCTTTTATAGGTGAAGCAATCAGTATTTCAGAGTCACAAAAGTGAATACATAAAAAATATTATTACGTAAGAAATATCTTTTATGTATTACTTAAACTTCCACCACACACTTCTAGTTAAAACTAAGCATGTACAAAGTTTCCTATGAGTATAAACTTGCAGAAATCTACTTAATTTTGTTTGCTTTTTGATTAATTCTTTTGTCTTTTACCCTTTTAACGTTGTCCTTTTTTTTCTTCTCGTGGTACATATTTGTGCTTTAGCATGCTAAGAGACATGATTACAAATAGGAGGACGAGGATGGTATAAACTTCAAAGTTGTTCTGTGTTTTAGACGTGTTTCAGAAACCCACATGCTCTTCGTAGTGGAATTATTAAGATGTAGACCAGAACCAGAAAAAAATAGGATGAAAAGCATGCTCTTCTAATCCAGCTTCTGGTAAATCAGTCGTGTGCAGCCCAGTAAATGACATCGCAGCCAGCACATGCCTCAGACTAATCTGTCGCCGGCCCTGCTGCTGCTCTGAGCTTGCCGTCCTTCCCCCCGCCGAGAAAGGGCCGTGTGATGAACCTCCCGCCCAGTGTACCCTGCCGCGTGCGGGAGAAGATGAATCCCTC
>NW_008240122.1:510229-515073 GCF_000691975.1 Corvus brachyrhynchos | reverse complement strand
CAGCCCCTGCCGCTGGCGGCACCCCCGGGCTGCGCAGCTTGTTCTCTGCGCTCGCTTCGCTGCTGCCCGGCTGCGCCTGCAGGGGATGGGACTTCGCTTTCTCTAGAACGTCTTGGGGAATGACATGGGAGTCCGTGAGGCTGCCTGTGTGTTTTTTGGAAGATGGTCCCGTTTTAGGAAATGTGCATTCAAGAAGATGCAGTCTGTTACACAATCTCATCTACTTTTGTGCCTTTTCTTCCTGAAAACACCAGATCAGACAGGAGGTAGTTCATATAACATACGGGATTCTAGGAAGAGCTGCTCAGCATAACCTATCTGGGTTAGCACCAGAGAATACAGAACGATTCCCTTTATCCCTGTGGGCAGGGAAGCTTGCATGCCTTTCTCTTCCTTGGCTACTTTGTTGTGTGGAATGTTGTGGAGGCTGGAGTGTTCTGAATCCTTTCCTGAAGATCATGGCTGTTTGGCTCATCTTTGTGTTCAGTGTCAGCTTGCTTCACCTTGCCTGAGCCTAGAAGCAGATTTGAGGTGGTTGTGGTACAGCTTGTCAAAGCAATAACCCCTTAACTTCAACGCGAAGTTGTAAGCTACAAAGGTTTCTCACGCTGTGATATCTGGATAGAACATCATCAGGTGTGTTATTGAAATAGAGAGCATCCTTCTTTAATGGCCAAACAGCAGTGTCTGACAGTTTCAATCAGATCGATACCCTGGTAACCCACATAGTTGTTAGTACACATTCTGCTCTCAGTCCTTATCTCCAGTACTTGGTTCTAGGTTCTCTGAATAGTCCAGGAGAGTTTATAGAGTTAAGGCAGTCTATGAGTTTAAACATCTATCTGAGAGCAAGGTGCAAAGAGAGAACATGAGAAACAAATCAAAAAGAGGAGAGGACAGGATGAAGCAGGAGGTTTGGTAACTCATACCTAGTTACCCCTAGGTCAGGTAGTTTTAGAGTTTGTGTGGAGGTGAAAATACTTTGAGATACCTGAGTGGAGGCATCAGACCTTGGTACCAATGTATCTATCTGTCTGAAGGAGTATTGATTTCAGTAGCCCAAGCACAGGACTTGACTCAGTTATTTCCATCACTGAGAGCAACACTGGTGTGTTTGGAGCTGTAAGCAGGTAAAGCACACTGTTTAAAAGTGCTGCTTGTGTGGGATGGGAGGCGTTTAGTGATTGTCAAGCTGAATAAGATACCCTATTGAAAGCCATATTCTCTCTGGATTGATGCCTAAGTGGTGTATGGAATTACTGCATGCAACTTACAGGCCACCAGTGTTATGGAAGGCTCTGGAATCCATCTGCAGAGATGGATGCTGTTCTGGCTGACCAGTGGTACTGTGATGGGAGGTGCAATTCCAGCTTCACTGTGGACTGTGGGAATTTAGTGAGATCCAAATTTAACCCTGAAGATCTCCATGTTTTTTCTTTTCATAGATGAAGGAGGATAATGGTCATCCTTTGTAAAGTACTTTCAGATCTATGGATTAAGAATGCTGTGTAAGAGCTCAGTGATGTTTAGTATAAGCACTTTATGTAACATCAAGAACAGATGATAAAACAGGACAGGAAGTAACTATTGGATTTAGACTTGTTCTATCACAGATATGAATTTAGGGTCAAAAAAGGAAATAAAGGGGTTTCAGTCTGTGTGTGCTCTTAATTGCATATAGTTAGGTGCGTTATATATGTAGATAGGAAACTAGTAAAAAGTGATCTTTTAAGCAGGTAAATTTAAGAAAATATGTATAAAACATGCAAGTTAGCATCTTTGCAAATATATATTGTTTATGGTGTGCAGTTTAAGGGGAAACACTCATTTCCTAGCACGTAAAGAAATTAGGCTATGCAAATCAAAATTGCATGCAGACTTCCATCTTAGAGGTGATAAATAATTGGGTAGATTTCATACTTTTGAAGGGATGAAGGGTCAAAAGCTTCAGGCTTCTGTTTATCTTACTGTCTGAAATAAGTGAGTAAAATAACATGCTGTAGGCTTCTTATTCTATCCCCAAAATGTAATTGGAGTACTTCCATGCAGTGCTGAAGAATGAGGTAAGGTCATGGCAACCAAAGGATAATTCTTACTGTCAGCTGTCATACAGTTCTTGCTTCCTTTGTCCTGAAGAAGATTTATCACTTTCTTGCAAGCAACATAGCTGAATACTTGAAAAGTTGACTCCACTTTCCAACCAGCCTCTGCTGCTCTGTTCTGTGTGAACAGCAAAATGCTGTATCCTTGCCTGAGTTACATGATGTAACCCCAAACTTCAAAAACCCCATTAAATAAAGAATTCCACCTTGACTGATGTAAAGAGAATCAGGATGTATGAGTACTAAATATTGCTCTACAGTTTTTTGTGAATACTAATGTTATGTAATGAACATTATCTCCTGTAGCTATAGGGATAACAGTATTCCATGTGCTAGTGCTTTCAGAGACTGTTGTGGTAGATTTAGAGATTATTTAAAATGTGTCTAGCATTTTGGTACAATGAGTTGCTTTTCAAATCTGGATTAGACTATTGCTCTGAAAATAATAAATATTGGACATTTACTAGTGAAGCACAGTAGTTTCAAATACTGCCTTCAATTTTTTGACCAGTGATAAGCAACTGACATTAGAATGTAAAGAACAGTAGTGTTTTTTCTTTGAGCTCTGCCAAACTCATATATGTGTGTGTGTATATATATATAAAATGTCTTTCCTGGATGTCTGGAAATGGAGAGTCAAAACAGGCCATGACTTGCTCAGTTGAATGTTCTAATTTGAATGCTCTCAGAGTGTAGGAATGACTCAGGAGCAAATCTTGCTCAAGAGTAACCTAAGTAGAGTTGATCCTGCCATGGAGAAGAGATTAGCTGATCTCTGCTAAATTCACAGATTGTCTAACAGAGTAAGTGCGTTCACTGATGGGAATTTTTGCAAACACAAAGCAACAGTGAAATACAGAAGTTTGCCTGTACGATGGGAGACAGGCTGATAGTGTTTAAGCTACACAAGTTTCCAGGACACTCCTCAAGCACAGCAGGAAAAATGTTGCTTCTTAGAAAAAACTGTCTGTCTCTGAATGTTATGTAAGTAGATTATACCATACTGCTTGAGTCACCATCCCTGGAGGTATTTAAAAAACATGTAGAACTGGTTCTTAGGGACAAGGTTTGATGGTGGACTTGGCAGTGTTAGGTCTATGGTTGGACTCGATTATCTTAAGAGTCTTGTACAAACTAAACAGTTCAATGATTCTAATTAGCAGATTTTGTTGAAATCAGTACTGCAGGACTGCTGTCACTCTTGGAGTGAGCTGTGGTGCTGTGTGATGGCTGCGCATACGGGACCTAAGGCCAAGTGCTGTGTCTTAACTGAATGAGGTTGATATCCAAATACCAAGAACTCCACAATACCTCCAGAATTTTCCATGGTGGGTACTCTGTATGGAACTTCTGAGCTTTTGATGGCGTGTCTGGAATCTTCCCAGTACTAATGGTACCACAGTTACTTGTCTTTCCTCCCCCAGGCAATAAGAAGCCTAATTCAAGTGAAAGTTTATAGGAGATAAAAATGACCTGATTTAGATGACATTTTTGCTTTCAAAGTGCTGTTATACAGAATTAACCTTTCATTTACGGTGGTGACTCAAGCTAAGAGGAACTTCTTTTGCATTAGAAGTAAATTATTAAAACTGCAACTGTTGAAATGGGTAGTGCTGGAGAGCAACCTTTGATGATCAGTAAATTTTAGCTGATAGCCAAGCAAGAGCTTTTACTTCAGTTTTATCCCTAGTTTTAAGGCAAGGCATCATCTTCTACTGAAAATAAATTACTGATGAAATGTTAGTAAATGAACTTGGGTCAAGGGCTTCCTCCCTGCACATAGGGGTTTATGCTATATAATGTACCGGATAGCACCAGCAGTGAGTAGATGTCAGTGTGTCTTAGGGCTCTGCTGGACAGTCAGCTGTCGAAACAGACATGACATATGGTGGGAGCTTTCTGTAATGTAGATCTTAATAAATATTTCATTTCTTCTTGTTTATAGTGTCTTGTTTAGAAACTATGTAAACAGCAAAATGGGGATGGTTAACCAAGTAGCCATGGAAACCTGTTTTGTCCTCTTTCTCTCCCTCTCTCTGTGGAAACACATTTCAACGATAGTTATGATTTCTTGCTGTCACTGCGATTTGAACTGGACTCACAAAATAACTCACAAAAAATTGTGTTTTAAGTTGTTGGTTATCTCGTGGACAACCGACAGGCCAATATTTGTATGATCAGCGTAAAGAGGGATTTTGTGTTCATTCTCTTTATTTGGGGTAGCACTGCAAGAATAGAGTACATACCTCCAAATAACTGTCTGTAACACTAGTAGCAAGCTGGACAAAATACACTTCTGCATTTCTGAAAAATTGGATTTTCTGACTTGTGGTTTAAATATTTAGTAGTGTTTAAATTGGAAATGATGTGTTTCATACTTTTTGGATGATACAGCCTGTTGTCAAAATACAGGTAGCTTTCACAGAACAACCATCTCTGCATCTACAGAACTGACAAAAAGGAATGTGAAAGGAAATAATGTTTTGTATTTAGAAATCTTTAGGCTTCAACGTTAGAAGTACTGGAAAAAAGACCAGTGTAAGGGGTAATTTAACTTTCTAATTAATTCCTCACAAAATAACAATTGCCAATAGAGAATACATATTTTCTATCATCTGAGACAATTTTAAGAAACAGATAAGTATGATAAAATTTGGTGTTAATGCCTCAGATTCATATTTTAATTCTGGACTATTATTTCAAGATGATTGTATGTTAGCATAACAGTAATTAAGCTTAAAC
>NW_008240122.1:473143-510207 GCF_000691975.1 Corvus brachyrhynchos | reverse complement strand
CTTTATTTTTTGCAAAATGAAAAAACTGAGTAATTTAAAAACAAATTACTTCCTTGGATTAATTTTGTTTCAATGATTAGATACAATGTGACATCTATTAACTGAATGCTTTTACTGCCACTTGACTTACTTGAAGTTGGGGAATAACTTCTAGTCATGCACCAGTGGTCTTGTGTTTATTGCAGTACTGCTTGTCCTGCATTCAGTCTGATTTTAAGAATAGCTGTTGCCAGGTCTTCCATCACTTTTTGTCTCTGCTTTTATGGGCAACAATCCTAGTTCATTGGGATACCCACCTCTGGAAGATTTTCCCTGCCTTCTCTGGTTCCAGATTCCAGAACTGAAGGTTTGTTGATGTTTTGAACTGTCTGATCAGAGCTTTGCATGACTCAAGAGCAATGGTTATGGAGCAAAAGTTATAATGAATAATTTTGCAATTTCTCATTAATGCTTTTGCCTTTTTGTTTCGTGGTAGCACAGGGCATTGTCTTATGCAGGTTTTCTGCTGCCTACAGGACTTGTTATAACAGGTAGTATTTAAACCCTGACTTCAGGTTAAGGAATTTCACAGAAACTATCAGTATTTCACTTCTGTATGAAAGATCAGCCTTGATGGGACAAAGTGTTTTGTACAGCAGACAGAAATTGCCCCTGCAGACCAATCTTCTGTTATTTGTACTTTCCTGTAGATGTGATCTGCAAGCTTTCTTTCAGTTTTTGATTCTCAAAAATTAATAGTGACAAGTTAGCACAGCTATAACTTAAGTGAAAAGTTGTGATTGAATTGTCTCTGATTGAAGGGTCTGAAGCATAAGTCCTATGAGGAGCAGGTGAGAGCACAAGGGTTGTTCAATCTGGAGAAAAGAAAGCTCAGGAGAGCCTTCCACAACTTACTGCCTTCCACAGCTATCTGAAAGGAGATTGTGGCAAGGTGGGGGTTGGTCTCCCCACCAAGGCGACAAGTGACAGGAGAAGGGGAAATGGCCTCAAATTGTACCAGGGGAGGTTCTGGTTGGATATTAGGAAAAATGTTCTTCACTGAAAGCATGGTTAAGCATTGAAGCAGACTCCCCAGGGAAGCGATTGAGTTGGCATCTTTGAAGTGTTCATAAAACAAGTGAACATGGCACTTCACAATATGGTTTAGTTGACAAGGTGGTGTTTGGCCAAAGGTTGGACTTGATGGTCTTGCCAGTCTTTTCCAACCTAATGGATCTATGATTCTTTGAAATTCTGGTCACAATCTGTGTAGAAGGTTTATGGTGTGTGCCAGAACTGCAGATGTAACACAGTTATATGACAATTGCTCAAAGAAGATGTGGTCTTATTTATGTCACCAAGTTAAAAGATATTTTGGTGCTAGGAGGGAAGTTACCTGTTTACAGAACATTAACCTTTGTTGCTTTTTAGATAGTGCTTAGGGAGTGGTGTAAAGGTCAAAGGCACAGAGCTCAAAAGGGGGTTTCAGAAAGTGAGTGTCTAATACCGTACATGCCCTTTGTCCCACTCAAAATTATTTTTGTGCCTAACATTGCTGTTTTCAATGTGGTTTTTTTTCTTCCTCTTGTATTGAAGTGGGGAAAGACAAAAACTTGGTCCACCTCAAACTAAGAGCAGTGACCAAGGTTTTATGAAGTGCTGTCGTGTGCATAGAACAAGTCAATGGGGAAGCCCTGAAATTATTCTCAAATTTCTTCCACCTTAACAAAAGGCTCAGAAAGCAATTTTCAGGCAGGAGTGTCTCACTTCAGCTGATGGTGTCTCTGAAGAGTTCAGAAGTAAATTACAAAAATAATGACAGCTTTCATTAAGATGTTTCAGCTGTGGAGGTGAATGTGTAGGAGGTACAATCTTTTGCTAAAGCTGTAGGAGCACAGATCATTCTGAGGATCAAACTGACAAATTATTTAATCACAGAAAGCTGACATATCTTTGTGCTGGTTATGATCAGTGTCCTGGATGCAGCTGCGTCTTGATGAGGTCATTGTAATTTCACTGAAGTAGGACAGACCTTCCAGAACCTGCGCAGGGTGGTCACGGCACCCTGACTCTTCTCATGTGTCCTATGGATACACTTGAGGGCAGAGTAGGAAACATTGTTATGAGTTACTTTGTAGTTATTAAATATTTAATCATCAGTTCACAGAACTGATCTCTTGACATTTTAATTCCAGTTACTAGTGATAAAATAACTTTTTTTTAAAGCATGGTAACATGAATAACTGTTTGTATGTGTGAGTAAGTTTTAGTCCACTTTCTTCTGAATCATGGAACCATTTAGGTTGGCAAAGACTGACCTCCAAGATCATTGAGTCTGACCCTTGACCACTCACCATGTTGTCAACTAGACCATAGCACTAAGTGCCATGTCCAGTCATTTCTTAAAGACTTCCAGAGATGGTGACTTCACCCAGTACTCTGGGCAGCCCATTCCAATGCTTGACAACCCTTTCTGTGAAGAAATTCTTCATGATTCCCACCTGAACATCCCCTGAAATCACTTTATTCGAGTAAAGTGGGTTTTTTTCCTCGTTATTAAACAACAAAGTTATTAATACTGTTATGCTGGGTCAGCAAAACAGCTTTTTTTGTCCTCGTAACATATAGCTTCAGACCTTTAAATTATATCTCTTCCAAAAGATCATGTTTGTGTTGAGATCAACAGACTTTGTTCTGTTTTATAGAAATAAAGGTTTTGTTTCTCTATGAAAAACTGCATGATTTTAGCTCCTGATACTGCCCCCAAGAACTGCTGATGCAAAAGTCTGCCCAGAGGTGCATGCAGAAGGCCCTAGTTTTGTTAGAATGATTATTTAAAAATAAATTAGCACTCAAAATATCCCATTGTTTAAACTTGTAAGTCCTCTGAAGACTAACAATGAAATTAGTATTTGCACCTCTTTTAAGCCTTCTTTTGATGTCTGAGTTCAGTAAGGAGCTCTTTGCTCTCACACGCTGCTTTTGCTTAATTTCTTATTTGTCAGGATGGACCTTTCCTGAGCTTGGAGGAGGTGATGCCTGAATATCAACCAGCTTTCCTGGATCCCTCTTCTCTCCAGAGCTACGTCCCATGAGGTTCTTATAAACAGATCTCTGGAAAGGATGGTGTTTGCTCTTCTGAAATCCAAGGCTGTGGTTCTGCTTACTGCCTTGCTCCCTCCTCTCAAGATGCTGAAGCTCATCATCACATGGTTACTGCAGCCCAGGCTGCCTGTGACTTCCCTCTCTCTGACCAGTTATTTGTTGTTGTAAGTACAAAGTCCAGCAGAACACCTTTCCTTGCTGGTTCCCCATGCTGGGAAGTTGTCGTTAAGGCACTCCAGTGCTGCATTGCCGAGTGCTGCTGTGGGATCGGGAGGTCTGTAACAGAGACCCGGTACAGGGACACCCATCCCCAGGCACAACTCTATGCACTCCAGCTGCTCTTTCACAGGGAACAAGTCCCTGTCCAGGCCTTCCCATGCTGTCCTTCCCAAAGAGTCTGTATCCATCCTTCACAGCGCTCCAGTCGTGTAACTGCACAGAGACTTCTGGCTCCTCCTGTTTGTTCCCCACGCTGCCTGCATTGGAGCAGAGGTGTTTCAGAGAGCCACCCAAGCATGCTGAATCCCCACAGCAGGCTTGAGAGCTTTCACCAAAAGATCATTCCCCATTTATTGCTGTCTTTTGAACAAAATATACTGTAAATTATATAGAGATGTGTGTTAGTAGCCCTGAAACAAATTACAGAAGCATTTTAAATCAATACTCTTTGTTAAATGTGTCTCTTTCTTTTTCCTACATTTTAATTTATGATCAACATTAAGGAGGCATGGGGTTCTTTGTCTGTGTAATCAATTTACAAAATTATGTTAGTGATGAAAGCTCCCAAACAATTCTGTTTAGAAGTGCATTGGGTGCTGAACATGGCCTCCTCTTTTTTGTTGGTTTAGCTTAGTTGTGATTTTTGGAAGTCAGTGCGATGTTTTTGGAAAGATGCTTAATCAACTTTTCTTTTAATACAAAGAAATGAAAGCGAGGTGTAAAGAGATGATTTATTCTTTTATATGTAATAAACTAGTCATTATCTCTCTTATTAATTTATTCTGTGTTTGATATGATTCCATCTGTGCTTTTTTGAGTTGTTGCTACTAAACAAAAAGGTATCAATTAAATATTTATATATGAGCACCTGGCAACCGGTTGTGCAGTGTACAGTTCTGCCGACTTTGTGAGAAATGTCAGCTCACAAAAGTTGTTAGTGACAGCCTGCAGGGAGGGAAGCACTGGCACAGCAGTGATCTTGCAGACCTGATAGAAATGGACAATACATGTTGTCAGTCACTAAACCTAGGAAAGGAATTAGGGAATACAAAATGGAAGAACAAAAAGGCAGAACAAACAGAGGGCAGTAGGGAAATAAAATCTGTTCCTACTATACAAGTTGTCTGAGGCATTTCTTTGTCCCTGTGGTGAATGGGCTTCTTCCTCTTTGCTGTTTCTGTAGGCAAGGTATTAGAAAGGAAAGGTAACAGCATCAACTAGTCCTGTCTGACTGAAGGCACTTTATTATTTTATCATACCTACCCCTTTGCTGATTGGAGATAAATGAGACTAGAGAAGAATTTTTCCTCCATTGTCAAGGGGTTAGGAGGAGAAGAAAACAGGACTGTGCATTATTTCTGTTGCATACACAAATGACTCAGAAAACATGATCTGAAGGGATTTGGTGCTTCCAAGAGCAATGGGCTTTGATTCTTCTTCACTTTACAGAAACCATAGTCACAACATGTACAAATAGGCCAAGAATTGCTGTGGTTTGCTTTTAGAAGCATCTCTTAACTCATGCTGCCAAATGGTAAATCATAACACTGGGCATTGGAGAAGCAATTCCTCTGTATTCAGGGGAAGAGTGAAATGATGGGGAGTGGGAAGATGGTGCGTGGATTGAGTTCTGACAGCGTGTCAGGCTGGGCTTCTTGGAGGCAGATGGCATTAAAATGTCAGAGCGTTAAAATAAGCATGTCAGGAATAGGATTGGGCATGTAAGAGGTAATTATTCCACAGAAAAGTGATATTTCTATGAAACAGATTCTGAGAGGATTTAGGATGGTTGCTGCTGTAATTAGCTGTGTTAGGCTTATCACCCTGTCTTTCAGCCCTGGCAGGAGACTGCCACAACCATTTTAGTTGACAGACTCAATTATTTAAATAAAGGCAAAAATGAATGAATCTTCCAATCCTACCTTTATGATCTGGGAAAGGAAAACCTTTGCTTGGAAAAGGTCTTCAGAAAGTCCCTTTTCAAGTTACTCAAGAGCTGCTCTGAAATAGATTCCTATTGATGACTTAGGTAAGACTATTGTTCCTTAGCTGATATTCACCATTTTTGCACCACTTGCTGTTATAGCAGCACTGTCTATTTTTTATGTATTACCTAAACTAATGGCCCTACTCAATATTGAAGTAATAGGTGTCTGTGTGTGAAGGTAAAAGTACTCTGTAATATGTTGCCTATGGACATTCTTTTTTTCCTAACACAACACACGAAAGGCCGTGGCTTTGCATCTGAATTGAAACCAGGTTTTTGGCTCTAAGTCGTCGTCTCAAATAGGTGCAATGGGATAGTTTTGTGTCGGGAGCACTTAGCTCTGGTGTCCATTTTTCAGTCATCTGGCTGTGAAAAGTAAGCTGTTAATCTAAACTGCTGGGATTCAGTTCATCCTACATATAATTATGGCTCTTTAGGCTGTCTTGTGTGTCTGCTCACTAAATCCTTGTTTTGAGACAGAATTCATGTATGGTGAGGCCAGTGCACTGGCCTGTGTGACTATCTTCTGGACAAAGAAAGAGGAATCTCCCTGTCCTGCATCCCCAGCTACCACAGACGCTTCAAAAGAATTGTATAGGATTCATAAGTTGATGTAGGATTTTTTCTGCAGATGAGTCTTGTGTTACTTCATTATTTTTAGTATGAGGATCTCAATCCATTAGTTACTGTAACATTTGTCACTTAAAACCTCCCAATGTATCCTAAAGAAGGGGGCTTCTAAGCAATTACTGCATTAGCCTGAGTTAGTTTAATGCAAAGTTCACACCCATTGCTCTTACTATGGACTCTATACATAATTGAGGTTGAAGCTTGCAAAGTTTTTCAGTTCCTTTACAGCTCTTTGTATTAAACTGTCTGTGAAGTTCTCCAGTGACCATTTCTCCTTTGGTACCTTTTGTGGTACAATACCAAACTTTCTAACATAACTTGCAGTGTGTATGTCTAATGAATAAAATCATAAAAAATTAAACATAGTAAATTTTGATTGTGGGGGGAAAAAAAAGCATTGCACCATGTTTCCCTAATATGTGATAGACAATTTCAGGCAGCCAACATTACCATCTTATGCCTCTTTGCTGTCAAAATCAAATTATGCCTTAGATTTTTCGCAGGTTTTGAGGTTCTTTGTCTAAAAAATGAAAACTTCTCAGGAAAATTACTGAAAATTGCTGAAAAACAATTAGTTAGCTCTGCCTTTTTTTTTCTCTCATTCTAAGTCAGATAGGTTTTTTTCCTGACTTTTATAATTCCTGCCGCTCCTTTGGCTTTGCCCGTTCAGGTCTCCTGCTTAGTGCTGTGGTGTCCTTACCTAGCTGCTGTCTCAGACTAGTTCTTGATGATGATGATAAAAAACCAACAGTAGCAAGGATGACCTTTAATTCCAACTAATTACAGTATCTGCTCCATGTCAATCAGCCTATCTGGCATTTTCCCCAGTCTTCTTTCTCACTTCCCAAAAGTCCACTTCGTTAACTTCCATGTAGGTGGCTGGAACAGACATGGCACTGATGGACAGCATACATGGCATTGTGGTTGACCTGAAAGCACTTGTTACGTCCCTGTGTTTCCATGGCATGCTATGGGAAGTGTTCCTGTATCCTGATGAGCAGTTCAAGGTTTCTCTAAAAATATCTGTGTTGAACTATGGGTACACATCAAACACATATGGAAATACTGAAAATGTAAACTCCTCTGGTTCATGCAGGTTGTCCACTGTTAACTCAGTGCAGTGGCTTGTTTGGGTGGAATAATGGGGGGCAAGCTCTGCTCATTTTGGCAGCAGAAGGTGATGCACGTGTTTCCCTGCCTCCCAGGGTAAGCGTTTAGATGCAGTTACAAATTACGAACAATTGGCTTTACCCCTGGAAGGGTGACTTTGAGGATGGTTCTTATTATCCTTGTGGTAGATTGATTTAGGTTGTTTACAACCTCCTTGTCATCTTTGTTTTTTCCTGTGGTGACATATTATGTTTGTAGGCTGTCATTATGCAATGCTTCATATCTATAGATGGCATTCCTATTTTCATACATAGTTACGAAAGTATAATGGGAAATATAATAAGCAATTTCCTCCTGTGGTGCTGTCAAGTACTAGCTTATATGACTCAAGTGTCAGGGGAGGACAGGACAGAATGTGGAACTAGATTCTGGGGCAACACTGCTTGATTTTGTTTAGTGTTTTGTATTTTTTCACTGATTGCTTTTTATACCATGCAGATAGCTAAGCTAGAGACTATCAAGACTATCTTCAGCAGCACAACGTAGTGCGTCCTTAAAACCTTGTTGTTACACTCACAGAATGCTCTTTTTTAGCTGAGAACCCTTGTTCCTAGATGGAGTGCCACAGTGTGATGATGTACATGGAATGGTCCAGTTGGTATCGAATACTGAATTCTTTTCACTACGATGGACTACTAACATTCCGTTTACTTCTACCCTACTCAAGTACTAATCAAGTTCAAATTTTGGGCCCTCTGTGGCTGAGAGACCCAAATGATTTCATTGTGAAGATGTGGGAGGCCAACCAGGGTCAGCAGCCCTAAACTCTCAAAGATAATGAATCTTTCTACATGCAGCTTGAAGATTGATCTTTCCAGGAGTTTAATTAATTTGGTAGTAAAGTCCACAGTTTTGTAGTGAGCACCTACCCAAACTAAGGGCCATGGTATCAGTTTTTAGTCCATGCATTTTAGAAAATGTATGCACAGTCTCCCTTTGTGCCATACTGCTCTGCTATATTGCAGACACATTTTTCTGTGTCTGCTGAGTGACTAAGCCACAGAGTATGGTGGGTTCAGTTTGGGGTTTTTGTGGGGTTTGTTTGTTTGTTCATTCGTAGATACTTTGGTTTTTAAAGACACAACCAGAGTGCATTCAGATACTGTAGTGATGGGTCTAGGATAAGCGTTTTTGTGGAACAAGCAGCAATGTTTGAACAAGCACAGACTGTTTCAAATAAAATACAGAACGCTTACCAGTGCCTGAAATTGACTTTGGAACAAACAGAGGTCTTTTGAGTACTGTTTTGAATAGATACAGTATCCTGGATCACGCATGACTTGCAGAGAAGAAACTATGTTAAGATGACATTCAGCGTAACTTTCTCGTGTGGCAGAACAGAATCTGCATTTTAACCATGACAGTTATGACAAATCTTGTTTATTTTGGTATTTGACGTAGTATGGCTTTCCATCTATCTATTTCATGCATCGGTGTATGTGAAGCTTTACTGAACCCTATTAGACCAGATTGCATATTTGAAAGGTATTTTCTTATGCATTTTAAGACTGACTGCAACATGGTAATCTATCTGCCTTGAAAGTAACTTTCCTTTCCCAAATATACAGAAGAAAATAGTATCTCTTTAGAAAAGTCTAGAATTTTTTTAGAAAAAATCTTTAACATGAGACACGTCAGTGGAGAATTCATAGATAAGCTGAAGGGTCTAGAGAATAAAGAACTACTAGCTGTGTTCTTCCTATATGTTCTTGCACCCCCAAAGAGATATGTGTTCATACATTGATAATCATGACACTTTAGACTTAAATCACTTTCTAATGTCCATGTGCTGCACAGATTTTAATTAGTGTCTCACCTTTTTTCCAGTCAGCTCATTCTCACTGAGTCGGAACACATTATTCCTCAGTATGCAATGTTTCAGCATAATCAACTTTCAGCTTGCAAACAGTCTAAAATCTGTTCTTTCTACTGTACAAGCAGTTCTTAAGAGTTATACATGGCAAGGTCAGTTGCATTTGAATAATTATGATATAATTTGAAAACATAATTACCATCTGGGCACTAAATCCGTTTCCATCATTATTGGTCAAATGTCAATTTTCTAGGATACACTTAATTTCTGTCTCTCATTCCTTCTTCACTCTGCTTTAATTTTCATAATTTGGTTCTTGTATTTTAGTTGTATAGGAAGAAAATGATACTGAAAAGAACCAGAAAAAAGTATGGTGGGTTTTTGTCCTTCTGCAGTTCATCTCCACATTGAATTCTTTTCATGATCTTTTCTCCACTTTGGCAAACCTGTCAATGAGCACAAGTAGGGTGCTTGCAAATGGTGCCAGCACAGTTAGATAGATCCTTATCTGTGTTTGCTTTGAAGTATGAGTTCAAGCCCTTTGCTATTAGATGAAGCCGATGTTAAAACTTCGGGTCTCTATGAAGTGGTTTGGGGAGTTTGTTTAGTCATGTTATTTCTGTTGTTAATGTCGGAATCATGAGAACTTCAGAAAGCCTAGGATTTGAAGGTGAACATGTCAAGCAATTATTTTCTTGTTATAATAGAGGTCAATAGAGAATGTTTGACAACTTGGATTTTATGCATATTTGGTCAACCCTTGCCAGCAGGAAACACAAGTGAGAGGCAGTGCTTCATGCCTACCTCTGAACTAGTCAAGTGCTGTCAGTAAAACATTCTCTTCTTTCCTTTTCTCTCTCACATGTACCTGCAGAAATTCACATGGAGTTAGTGGAATGATAGCTGCGGGGTGCAGGCCTTGCTGTGCTCCTTAGAGTTCTGATAATCCCAGTACAGAGTGACCTGGCAGTGAGATAGGAAGACTTCCTCAGAAATGAAACCAAGGTAGCCTTGTGAAACCCTGCCCAGGGCTTACTGGTCTCCTGCCGAAGCGTGAGATACGCTGAATGCTGAGCCAGGGACATTGGATATTGTCTTGAGGATACTAGAACTGCACCGTGCAAGTCACAATGCTGTCCTAGTTTGTGACCTTTTCCAGAGGCAGGAATGGGACAGTTGAATACTTTACACTAAGTGCTGGATCAGTCTGTGTGTTTTAGATTTGGTGAGTGGTAGCCCTAAAGGGGTTTGGTTTCTGAGAGAGTCCCCCAGGCATGGCAAATAAGAGACAAATTTGCAGCAGGGAGTATGTGGAAAAAAGTACTGTCTGTGCAGTCCAGGAGCCTGTGAGAAACAGAAGAAAGTGCTGTCAGTTACTACTTGTTTAAAAAGAGGGTGAATATATGAATGGAAAGCTCCTTGGATCACTTTAAAAGGTTTGGGTTCTACATGTTAGGTAAGTACATGTGCCTGTTGTTAAGCATGTACATCCTGTCCAATTAAGCAAGACAGGTCTGTGCCTGACATGGGATCAGTAGAGTTTAAATACACCATTGGTTTGTACTCACATCACTTGTCTTGTTCTTTGACATAATGGCTTTCAGAGCCAGTAATGGCAGAACAGGGTTTGTACTGTAATGATTTTGTCTGAACTGGCAAAATCTTAAGCCTAAATAGCATTATTGACTAGAAAATTTTGAAACATGGACAGGACAGGCTTGTCTCACATGTCAAGCACTTTGTACAGGCTGCTGCCTGATTTTGGGTACTATCTACAGTCTGATGGGATGTTAATTTTCAGTATTGCATTTCAATTTTAACTAAAACAGAGCTGAAATGAATTGGTTGCTGTTAACAGATTACACAGTAAACAGGTGTTGCAGTCCATTTCTTTGTCTTGTTTGCACCCAGTGCAAAAAAACCCAAGAGGGAGGAATCAGGCCTGCAGCACACAAAAAGTATTTTCTATGTGTTTTGTTCACAAAACCAAAGATTGATCATAAATATGTTTTCTTGATCATTTTACCTTTCAAAAATTCTGAGTTAAAATGGAACAGTGTGGTGGTTTTTCTTATTGCTATTTTCCCTTAGAAAGTGAAAAAGCACAGCAAAGGCAGCTGAAGGTAGAAGATGGAGAAGAATGTCCTTGCTATTGATTTACACTCTACCTACTCAGCAAAACAAGAGTCACAGGAATCACAGCTAGGCTACCATCACAGAATGTACTCAGATTTAATATTGAACTCTATTAACAAGGTTAAAAAATGCTGTGTGATAATTATGAACAGGTTTTCTTTCTCAGATACAGCTGGCAAAGAATAGTATCTGTCCTGTGCAAAGATCCTGTTGATCACAGGCATTATCACTGTGAAGAAATGTGTATTGCATGACTAGAATTAGGTGTAAAACTCAATTTACAATTTAAATTTTGCCTGTATTCACTTTTGTTCATTCTTTGTGGTTGTTACACTAGGAGATAAAAATCACCTCTGGTTCTGAATGGCAACCCTGCCTGAAATCCTCAACCTTCTGCCAGCAGTGGATGCTTTAGAAGTTGTAACACCGGCTGTTACAGCTGGCTTTATGCTGTCCCCTGTAGCTTTAAAGGGATGTTGGATCTTGCTTAAGTAAGTCTGTGTTCAGATCCTTTGATTTCCAACCTTTCTCATCATGCCAGGCAGGAGCAGAAAAGCCATTGCCTGTTGAGATCTCAGGAGTAGTCCTGGCAGCTTATGCATTCCAGCTCAGAGCAGAGGTGATGAGGGAGTGAGGGAACAATGGCTGTCCAAGAGGGGTCACCTCAGGAAGCTGTGTCATATGCTCAGCTTGTCCCATAAAGGCACAGAAGAGAGTCTGAGATTCAGAGAACAGTGTTTGTGTATTTGTTCTTTAAGTAAAATTGGAGCTTAACACTGATACCTCACAGCTGAGCTGCAGAGTTAGTACCGTGCGTGTGCTCAGAAGAGGATTTAGCTGGCAGCCTTAGTGTTAAGGACTCTAGTTTGGTTTGCACTGTGTTTTCTTGATGGTTTCTCTATGCTGTGGAGATAATTACTTCTCAATCAATATGCAAGTAAAAATATCAGTAGATTGTGGAAACATAGTAAGAGTTCACATGCAGGAAGGCTTAGAAGATGAAAACTTTTCAGCCAGGTCATAATTATGTACAGTTATTCTGCCCGGTGTATGAGATGGGAAAATCATTGTATATTGCATGTGGTATTAGGTTTTTATAGTGAAGAGTTTTTAATGTAGGAAATGTTTTTAACTATAAAATGGAAATCCTTTAATGCATATGCTCTGGAAATTGAACTAACATTCAAATGGAAAGAAATTTCTCTTTCAAGTTCACTCTGCTAAATCCAATCTCCAGACTAAGCTAGTGGTAAATGAATATATTTTTGTCCTGCTGCTTTCCTAAATGTGTGCTCTCTTAATGAACCCTACCCCTCCATTCACAAACCCCACAACACGTGCAAGGGTCCAGGCAAAGCATTTGTGTGGCTACATATCGAAAAAGAAGTATAAAAACACAGTTATTCAATGCTTTTTTCTCTTGAAATAGCAGTTAATTGTAGCATGATCTCTGTAACTGTGAAAGGTCAAGAAATACTCCTTACATTTTGAAAATGTTTGGTTTGGCTAATTTTAGGGGTAGAGCAGAGGATGCTTTGTGCAAAAGGTACTTGGAAATGAAAAGAGTCACATATTCCAGATCCTTATCCATCTGAAACTGATGAAAAAAAATCTTGCAGACAATAAAAGAAAATGCAGTCTGGCCTTTTCTTCTAGGAGCAAATAAACTGGTCTTAGTTATCACTGTGCAGGATAGAATGGAGACTGAGACAATCAGAATTACCAGATGGTCACAAGAAGAGGATGGAGTGGGCTGCTGTTGTGGGGTATTTAGTTTGTAGAAAAAGGTGAGAAACAAATGAAGGCAACTTAGTATCACCAATGGTCAAATGTGTGAGCTGGTAAAAGTGAGAAAGTATCATTTTATGCCCACTCAACCTCACATTAACTCTCACTGAACATTAATAAACAGTACTGTAGTGATGGATCATCATTATCAATCTCTGCAGTGGTGCTGTCAAACAAAACATTTGCATTGTAAACAGAAAACGTTCCAGGATGTTGTCAACATGCTTGACCCCACATAATTATATTTGACTTTTTGGTATTCATGAATTCTGTGCATATGGCTCTGCTCTGCCACTGTATGAGCTCATAGCTGAGAATCGTGAAGTTTAGGTAAGAGGTGGGGGAGAATGGGAGACTACTCCTTAAACTGGCTGAGCATTTCTAGTCTACTTCAGGGCAAAGAGTGAAATCAACTGGTGAGGGTACACCTGAAATTCAGGTACTTTTTCATTGCCTCTTAGCTTTTGGTCTCAGCCAGGAGCTGATGGATGCTGTACCCTTCTGAAGGTATGTACACATCCTTCCTTCTGAAGTAACCTGTCTGTGGAAAGGGAAAGTGCTCTTGGAGGCAGAGGTCTGCTGCAGTGTGAAGGCAGAAAGCGTTGGATAATGCTCTGCTTGCAGCTCTCCAAGTTGAGTGATACCCATGTGGGTGATGACTTGTGACAGGGAAAAGCCATTTTCCAGTGAAGGACTGCTCTCTGCAAGATGGTGGAAAATCAATAGCTGACAGCAGTGGTTGTCTGCTGCCTTCCAGTTGAGGCCGGAGTCAAGGGCAAATGTGCCACCTCCATCCAGCATCACCTGTGGTGTGGAGCCTCATGTTTGCATTTAGTATGGTGGGATGTTCTCTGTGCGTGCACTTTTTTTTGGTCATCTTCACTGCCATCATGGCAAAACTGCAGTAGGATGGAGGGTTTTTGTATTGTCTGATTCTCTCCTGTGGAGATTACAGCCCAGGGAGGTACTTGCACCCTGTTGCCGAAGGGTAGCAGTTATTGAATATTGAAGCAGTTTGAATGCTTTGTTCAATAGTTGCTGAATTATTCAAACTGTTTAAAAGCTAATCTATAGCTATCTTACCATGACGTTCTTTAGGTTGCTGGTTAGACTTCAACTGACAGATTCGGTTTTTTCTTGAGGTTTTTCAGGAAAAATAAGCCAGTTTGGTGTTGATGATTCTATTTAACTCTTTGAAGCCACCTTACCTCTTCGGATGCTATTTCTTTAGCTGGTTAGCCCTCAGTCCTAAGGATGAGGTGAGCACAAGCTGCTATTTCATAGAGTGTTCCCAAGTACCACCAGGAATTTGCTAAGCAGTTCCCAAGCTGGATGAAATTTTATTTCTGCTTGGTTACCCCCACTTCAGAAGAAAGAAAAGGAGTTTGTTTGCTTTTTACAGTCTGTTGAAATCTCAAGAAGCAGAAAACATGAAAAGCAAGCACTGGTGATCTCGTATGTAAACCAGATGCTTCCTTGAATACCTTTCAGAGAATTTTGTGAAGGCACACTGACTAGAATGCCGCTGACATCCTTAATGGTCTTTAAGCTGTTTTCTGTCCTTTCTGGCTTACATTTGTGCTTACCAGTTAAAACTAGTTTTGTTGATTCACCCTCTTGGGGCTTTTTATGAGGTTCGATGCAAAGTCCTTACTTTATCCATCATTATTTGTTCTCTCTTTCTAACAAAAGACTACCTTTAGACAACTGGAGAGATAACAGCTCAGTGTTGTAGCAGGATAAGATTTATGGTACATTTTCTACTCAACTTTCCATTATACCCTAACTGATGATTTTTCCCTGCCACTTTTATCATTCCCTTTTCTTTGAGTATGCAGCTGGTTTTTGTCCCATGTTTTTACTGTTTTTTTCCCCATCCTTACATATATATTTAAATTTCTGGCTGTAACTACGGCATTTCTTTCTCAAGTTCTACCTTTGCATTGGAATAATTTCTTGCTGTATGTTCAAAACTTATTGGTTAGTTTATCTCTAGCCCCTGTTGCTACTGACTTCACAGGAACTGCCATTTTCCACTTAAGTTTTTATCTGGAGTGAACCCTATTCCTGGTGGTTGTAAGACGAGTATGTCTATTCTTTCTTTACACATGAGGAAAAAGGAGCTCATCATTATTTGAGGGTGCTACTTCAACAGAAGTAAATATTGTGCTTCACTTTGCTTAATTAAATTTATATTCATTCTCACTTATATAACAACATTGATTTGAGCTGATAAATGTGTATTGTACTCTACATTAGAGGAGATTTAACTCTGCTAGTGTTTGAAGGGTTTTTGACACAGGCTGGAGAGTGTAGAGAAGTTCTTTATTGTGGAAGGTGCTGTATAATCTTAAGTGGTTCCAGCTTTGCCTAGACATCTCAGTGCTTTGGCTGTACTTTATAAATAGTCATTTCCCAGAACTGCAAAGAGCATTTTCTAAGAAATGTGAGCTCAGGAGAGGTGAGTGAATTACTCAGTTTGGAATAATGTCAAAAATCTAACTCTTCAAACTTTGTGCACTTGCAATTTGGAGGAATGTGTAAAGCTACACTTTCCTTAAGCAGATACTTTGATATTTGTCAAGTTTCCTGCCATATTTATGCGATGTCTTTTTCGTATTTCTGCTTTTCATTAATTACATGCCTTTATTTCAGAGATCCATTGAAGTACATTTTGTTGATGTTGGTTTATAATTTGGAGATTGGAATACTTACCGAGTCTTCACTGACTTTGGAGCTTCAAACATTATTCTGCTCTCACAAAAATTTGTATTTCTGATGCACCCAAGTGAAAGTCTTCTGACATCTTGATTTCTGTTTGTCCATAGAACTATACAGTCCAGTGAAGCAAAGGTATTCATGGTTTGGTGAAACTGCTGTGTGGTCTGTGGATACTAACAATGCCCTTTGACATGCATGTGTACAAAGGGATATAAAAATGAAAAGAATCATCAAACTCTCCACAAAGGAGTCTGCAAAGATTAAACAGTCTTTCTGTTACCTAGCAAATTTTAGAGGGCTATTCAACTTTGTCACCTTGTCTCCAAGCAAAAATGGTTTAATAAGGAAAATAAATGGGTTCTGTTGTAGTGACTGCATTTCATGCACTCCTTTGACAGAGGCATGCTGGAAAAGGTAGCTTTTAAGTGCATGGTGATGAGTGTATTTTAAACATCTGAATTCACACATGTGAATGAATCCACATTTTTTCTGATGTGCCTGGCATACTAAGATTAGCAGAATGGCTTAATAGCTTGTGCTTACACCTATGGAATTTAAAGCAGCTTTCTAGGAGGAGGGAGAAACACAGTACTTTATTCTTGGCGTGGTCAAAGCAACAACTGACACATACTTAACAGTTTTTCACTAACTGAACTGCAAACAGTTCAATATGTGCAGTCACACGCAGAGGAAGAACTGGTCTCTCTTGCTTTGGCTGTAGTTGAAAACTACTGTAAAATGTGCTGTTGTGAATGCACTCTTACGAAGAGAGGGGAGATGGCAAGGGAAGAGATTTGTTGCAAAGGGTTTATTTGTGTGGGAAAATTATGCCTATGCAGCCTCCAGTTCAGGTGTGCAGAGTTCTGAATTGTGAGCTGGCCCTCTGATACCAAAATAGTCCAGAGAATAAACTTTCTAACACAGTTTGAAGTATTCGAAAGCAGGCGTTCTTTATTACAGTGCTGGACACATTTGGAGGATTTTTCCTCTAATCAATTATGTGTCATGAAACTTTACAACAGAGTATTTAATCCATTGTGATCATACACATTCGTTACAATATACTTCCTAGCTAATACATAAAATCCCTTTTCCTAGAATGAATTGACACGTCTCTGCTTCTTACTGGAAGTCCTTTTATGGTCCAAGAGGGTCATCTGAAGGGGTTTAAAGTGGTCCTATTCACTGAGAGCCCCCAATTTTGTTAATGACCTTGGCCTGAACTTTTCTTAGGGCATGCACTGTTGTTTCTTGTTACATAACTTTGCCACAGAAACCATTTAGGTTCCTCATTATCTGTTTATCCACTGGTTCCAACTACGTTTAGCATCCTGTGTGTCTACTTTTATATTCTTTTATCTAATTTGCTAGCTAGTCTTTAAGTTCTGTTTTGCAACTTCAAGGAAACTGAAAGTTTCTATTCTCTGTGTTGTCTGTCAAGTCCCCCCTTTTCTTGAGATGATGTCTCTTCTAGACAAGTCTCAATACTTAATTTTCCAGCACAAAGGGTTACAAGAGCTATAACACTGAGTCATAATACAAACAAGTACATGTACTACAATGATTACAATGACTGCCACGAGTGCATTTTGTAGCAGTCTCCCATTTGGTAGCCATGAAGTAAGCCAATCTCACCAAGAAGAATGTTCCTCTTTCTGCTACTCTTCTACTGCTCTTCCTGTCGGGATGATTCCTGTCTGCTGGACTTTTAACCCATCACTGATGTAAGTGCAACACTCCTGTCCTAAAATAGCACACGTTCCTCCCTGGCTAGCAAGCAGATAATCTAAGGCTATGCAGTTCTGTACAGCCACCATTCATGTTTGTGGGAGCTTACAGGATGTACTATTTAATATTTTAATAGTATTATTCACCACTTCCTCTAATAATCTATTCAGCTTGTTAATATAAATTCCATAGTGCAGGGCAGTGCACATGGGGTATAGAGTGAATTGTAATCTTTTGCTTCCGAAATCAAAGGAGTTTATTGCAGATTGTCCCTGGATGGCCCTAACTCTTCCTTGTGCTTGTTGCCAAAGTACCCTAAGGAGAGGCATTAATACTGCTTGGAAACAGGAACCAAACCATCCTTTAGGAAGCCATTTATAGGCCCTGTCTCTGCATATCTAGAAGGTCCCATTCTCAGTACCAAAGGTCTGATTTCCTATTTCCAGCTGTTGCACTGCTGGTGGATCTAGGGCTCCTACGTGTGCTTCTGTTGTGTCCTTGGTGCTGTGAGGCCAATGGAGTTTCATAGTGGCATGGCAGCTGGGACAGGTATAGTACTGACACTGATTTGTTTCAGCACTCCAAGTTCTATTTATATTTTGGGTAATGTTAAAGCATATAAATCCTTTCACATTATGACCTCTTAACTGCCATAGTTTTAGGTTTCTTCTTAAGAGAAATGTTGCTAAATCCTGTAAAATTTATAGTTGTATTTCTTTGTTCTTTTGTACAATTTTCTTTAGCTATCCCTTCACTGACTATTACAAGTCATAGCCCATTGACAAAGTTCTTGCCACCCCGTAGGGTGAACCATTCAAGGGAACCCTGTTCCTGCCAACATTATTTGAGAACATATCCAGCGATTAGTTAAATTTATTATTTTAGCTATTTCGATCTTTAAACTTCCATAAGAGTATTCATGACTAATCCCTTGGTGGAACTCTAAAAGTCTCTTTGGCAAACTAAGATTTTGGTTAGCTATCAAGATACAACTCACGGGTATAAGTAATACTTTAGTTACAAGGTTACTCATTCTCTTTCCTCATTACTTGGGTTGGGGACAATAATTCCCCGCAGAGCTGATGCCTTTTTGATTCTAGAATAATGCACCCAAGGTCCTTTACTGTTCAGTTTTACTGTGGTGTATGTGGTTAACAGAACTTGGTTTGGTCCCTTTGGCTTTGGTTGGAGTGGTGCTGGATCCCTGTCCCAAAGGTACACCCAGTCTCATGGTTGGAATTTGCGTGCTGGTGTGTCCAGTCCCACCAGTCTGGCAACGACAACTGCCTGCCGTAAATCCTGCAGTGGATTTACCTGAAGATTTGAGGTAGTTATTGAGGCCTGCCCCACCTTTAAACATGCACATCCCTTGGGATGTGTGGAGTTTGATAGGGCTGACTATAGAGCAGCTCATAGGGGCCTACTTTTTCTGTGCCCTCAGGATGGGAGCACAAAGCAATTGGGAGTGCTTGTACTCAAGTCAGTGAGGTTACTTGACAGATTACGGAGTTGCAGCTTAATAGTGTAATTCATCCTTTCTGCTTTTCCACTAGCATGTGGTCTGTAGGGAGTATGTAAGTTCCATTGAATTCCCAAGGCCTTGCTAACTTGTTCCATTATTTTTGCTGTAAAATGAGACCCTCTGTCAGAAGACATTCCTAGAGGAAATCCAAAGTGTGGAATTATTTAACAATATTTTTACTACTTTTGCGATGTTGTTGTGACAGGGAGCCACTTTAGGCTGTCCAGAAAAGGTATCCACTAAGACTAAAATATGTTTATAGCTCTCTTTATATGTGGAAGTTCTGTAAAGTCAATTTGCTAATAATCTCCTGGGGAGATTTGATAGCCCCTATTACCACTTTGTTTTCAATATTGATGTTATTTCTTTTACATGTGCCACACTTTTGAGTCTTTGAATATACAATTTCAGTTATCTTGGAGCTAATCACTGTCTTTCTTAAGTGTTTTAACAATTTTTCTGCACTGCAATGTGTAACTGCTGCTCTCTGTCTACTATTTCTCTCATAATTGCCTTGGGAACTATTATTTGTCCAGTAGGGGTGATTTGCCCATCTATCAGGGTGAAATCAGGCTTCTAATGCTTCATTTAACTGAAAATCTTTTACACTTTATTCTGGCTTATTATCTGGCAGACTAATCTCTTGTTGCAGAACCAAAACATGGATGCCTTTTTCTGCAGCCTCTTTAGCCACCCTGTTGGCCAAGTCATTTCCATGCTTTGGCCCATTTCCACATTTTATTTGTCTGGTGTGGTCTGCAGTGCCTAGTTGCAACTTCAGCTGGTTTTTGTACTGCTTCCAAAAAGAGTGATATCTGTGTCCCATGTTTGATTGATGTACCTTGTGCTGATAACAAGCCCCTCTCCTTCCAAACTGTCCTGTGAGCATGCACTACACTGAAAGCATACTTAGAATCCATCCAGATGTTTTCTTCCAATGCCTGTGTTAAAGCAACCAGTTCAGCCTTCTGTGCTGAAACATCTGGCTTTAGAGCCTTAGATTCAATTACCTCGCTCAGGGTAGTTACCATGTATTCTGACCTGTGTTTCCTGTTGCAACAAAGCTATTTCTGTCCCTGGATAGTTCCTGATCTGGATCCTATATTGGGGTATCTTTTAAATCCAGTCAGCTGGAATAAACTTCGATCTTTTGTAGGCAATCATCTTCTGGAGTACTTTCTACTTCAGTGGCTGACAGAAACATAGTAGGATTAACAATAGAGGTGAGTTTGAGGGTAACGGTACATTCTTTGATTCTAATTTGCTGGTTAGTCTTTAAGCTCTATTTCGCAACTTCACGGGAACTGAAAATTTCTCTGTGTTGTCTGTCACCTTCAGTATAAGAGCTGGGAGAAGTAAAGAAAATAAGTGGAAAAAAATAATTCTTTTGTTTATGGTGTTGCTTATACATTTTGTCTAATGATTGTTTCAGGCACAACGAGCAATTCCTGGTGCAGAAAGCTGGACTGGAATAGCTCATCTGGACTGAAATGTCATCTCTCTGAATGATGCCCTAGCCACAGACTTGTTTTTTCTTGCATATTCACTCTTTGAATCTCATTTTCTTTTCTGCCTGGTGGCAGCTTGGTAACAGACAGCTGGAGCACTCCTCTGAGAGGCAAGATATGTTGGTCTCCCTGGCAAAGAGCCTGACCTCTACCATTTTATAAGCAGAGAGTGACAGTGCTATTAATATATCCCTCTTCTAGCTGTGTTTTCAAAGGAGTATATAGCCTGATTGTTGTGCTGCTGAGCCTAGATATCATCAGCACATGGTAGGTGTATTGTGAGTATCAGGAGTGAATTGGGCCCCTGTGGGGAGTTAAGCTCAGAACAGCTTCAGGGAGCTCTGCAGGCTCTTTGTGGGAGGAGGCAGGATGCCTCCTTCCCAGTTTCATCTTGTCAGCTGCGGACACAGCCCTCTCCCACCCAGTAGCTGAGCTGTAGGCACTTAACTCTAGGCTGTTTTGGCAAAAACGTCTAGGCTTCTACTGTCAGCAGAATGTTTGGGGCACTGGTTTGATCTTAATGCTATAACCAGTCTTTTGGCTCTTTGGTCATCTGGAAGCTCTCCCATTTCCATTGCGATCAAAGGCAGCTGACTGGTAGGTTTGCATTTGACTGCAAACAGGTGATGGTAAGGCAGGGTTTCTTTCTTTCCTAGATGCAGCTGGAAGAAAACTAAACACAGTACTCCATCAGTAATGAAACTTTTTCCATTAGAAGGAAATATTGCGATTTAGATTAAAATTTCATTTGAAATAAATGAATCTCTTTGAAAACATGAGCTTCCTTGGAAGAGCAAATTCAAAATGATTTATTCAGTATTCTGCAGTTATCTGCCCTTTGACATGTGGACTTGACTCATTTCATTTTTTGTGTTGAGTGCAAGGGAAGAAAAGTACTTTAAGCACTTCTCAGTTTTTTAGTAGGAAACTTCACACTCAGTCTTTGCTGGGAAACATGCTAACAATTGTGAATGAGAATTCAGGTCATATTTGTAAAGCTGAGTGTTCTTGCATATGAATATTCTCATTAATGCTTTGTAAACCAAATGGACTTAATTTCTCATTAAACATTTTTGTGGTAATGCAACAAGACTTGCCTGCAGCCAACATTAGCTTAAATAATTTAAAGGGTCTGCATTTGTCAAGGTCTCTAAACATCGGGTTAAGCTCGTGAGGTGAGAGAGTCTTACAGAGCTTAAAAAGCTTTGCCAGCAGCCAGCAATATTGTTAGAAAAGGTTAGCCCCATGTGGTTTTTCGTGCTCCAACTAGGGTTAGGGTTGAGAAAACCACAAAGCCTGGAGCACAAGGGACACTGCAGCTGCAAATGGCAAGCCAAATCCAGGGCGGCACTGGCCAAAACATTGCTCCCAACACACTTTTTCCTTGGCACCGGCCTTAACCCTGTTGCTGCTTTTTTTGCTCCACCTAGGGTTTGGGTTATGGTCAAGGTTAGGGTTAGGGTTGAGAAAACCACAAAGCAGTGAGGTCCAGAGACACTTCAGCTGGAAAAGGTAGGCCATGGCCCGCATGACACTGGCCTGAACAATTGTACAGGCATGATTTTTCCTTTGTACCAGCCTTTCCCCATTGAGGCTTTTATTGCTCTGCCTAGGGTTAGGGTTACGGTTAGGGTTAGGGTTGAGAAAATCACAAAGCCCAGAGTTCCAGGGTCACTGCAGATAAAAATGGCAAGAAAAGGCCAGGGCAGCACTGGCCAAAACATTGCTCCCAACACACTTTTTCCTTGGTGCCTGCCTTAATCCCATGTGGCTTTTATTCCTCTGACTAGGGTTAGGGGTAGGGTTAGGGTTAGGGCTTAGAAAAGCACAAAGCCTGGAGCTCCAGGGACACTGCAGCTTCAAATGGCACGCCAAGTCCAGGGCAGCACTGGACAAAACATTGCCCACTACACAGTTTTTCCTTGGCGCCTGCCTTAATGCCATGTGGCTTTTATTGCTCTGCGTAGGGTTACGGTTAGGGTTATGGTCCAGGTTAGCGATAGGGTTGGGAAAACCAAAAAGCCCTGAGCTCCGGGGACAATGCATCTGAAAATGGCAGGCCATGGCCCGCATGAAAATGGCCTAGACAATTGTAAAGGCACGCTTTTTTGTTTGTACCAGCCTGTCCCCTTTGCGGCATTTATTGTTCCGCCTAGGGTTAGGGTTTGGTCTTAGAAAAGCACAAAGCCTGGAGATCCAGGATCACTGCAGCTGAAAATGGCAAGCAAAGGCCAGGGCGGCGCTGGCCTAAGTGTTGCCCCCAACACACTTTTTCCATGGCACCTACCTTAATCCAGTGTGGCTTTTATTGCTCCACCTACAGTTAGGGTTAGGTTTGAGAAAACCACAAAGCCTAGAGCTCCAGGGACACTGCAGCTGCAAATGGCAGGCCAAGGCCAGGGCGGCACTGGCATAACGTTTTTCCCAACACATTTTTTCCTTGGTGCCTGCCATAATCCCATGTGGTTTTTATTGCTCCACCTAGGGTTAGGGTTAGGGTTGAGAAAACCACAAACCCAGAGCTCCTAGGACAATGCAGCTGTAAATGGCAAGCCAGATCCAGGCTGACACTGGCTTAACCATTGCTCCCAATTCACTTTTTTTTTTGGCGCCTGGCATACCCCCATGTGTCTTTTATTTCTTCTCCTAGGGTTAGGGTTAGATTTCGGGTTAGGGCTTAGAGCTCGAGGCACATTGCAGATGAAAATGCCAGGCCAAGGCCAGGGCGGCACTGGCCTAAACATTGCTCCCAACACACATCTTCCTTGACGCCTGCCTTAATCCCATGTGGCTTTTATTGCTACACCTAGGGTTAGGGTTAGGGTTAGGGTTGAGAAAACCACAAAGCCCAGAGCACCAGGATCACTGCAGATGAAAATGGCAGGCCAACGCCAAGGCAGCACTGGCCAAAACACTGCTCGCAACACCCATCTTCCTTGGTGCCTGCCTTAATCCCATTTGGTTTTATTGCTCCTCCTAGGGTTAGGGTTAGTGTTAGGGTTGAGAAAACCACAAAGCCTAGAGCTTCTGGCACACTGCAGCTGTAAATGGCAGGCCAACGCCAAGGCAGCACTGGCCAAAACACTGCTCGCAACACCCATCTTCCTTGGTGCCTGCCTTAATCCCATTTGGTTTTATTGCTATGCCTCGGGTTAGGGTTACGGTTAGGGTTGGGGTTAGGGTTCGGCGTAGGGTTAGGGTTGAGAAAACCACAAAGCCTAGAGTTCCAGGACCACTGCAGATGAAAATGGCAGGCCAAGGCCAGGCCGGCACTGTCCTAAACAATCCTCCCAACTCACTTTTTTTTTTGGCACCTGCCATACCTGCATGTAGCTGTTATTGCTATGCCTAGGTTTAGGGTTACGGCTTAGAAAAGCAGAAAGCCTCGGGTTTGAGCGGCAGTGCAGCTGAAAATGGCAGGCCAAGACCAGGGCGGCACTGGCATAACATTGCTCGCAACACACTTTTTCCTTGGCGCCTGCCTTAATCCCACGTGGATTTTATTGCTCCGCCTAGGGTTAGGGTTAGGGTTAGGGTTGAGAAAACCACAAAGCCTCGAGCTCCAGGATCACTGCAGATGAAAATGGCAGGCCATTTGGTGGCACTGGCCAAGACATTGCTTCCTACACACTTTTTTCTTTGCCCCTGCCTTAATCCCATTTGGTTTTATTGCTATGCCTGGGGTTCAGGTTAGGGTTAGGTTTGAGAAAACTGCAAAGTCCAGAGCTCCAGGATCACTGCAGCTGAAAATGGCCGACCCAGGTCAGGGTGGCACTGGCATAACGTTTCTCCCAACACACTTTTTCCTTGGTGCCTTTCTTAATCCCATGTGTCTTTTATTTCTCCGCCTATGGTTAGGGTTAGGGTTTGGGCTTATTAAAGCACAAAGCTTCGAGCTCCGGGGACACATTGAAAATGGCAAGCAAAGGCCAGGGCGGCACTGGGCAAAACATGGCTCCCAACACACTTTTTCCTTGGTGCCTGTCTTAATCCCATGTGGTTTTATTGTAAGAAATGGAATTTCACAGAACAAGGCTTAGTGTCCTAATGGAAATTTTGCAAAATGTTATTCGAAATACCTCTGGTTATTTCTTTATTTCAGGTGCAATTATGAGTGTCTCAGCCTTCAAAGTCATGCTTACAGGAGATGTTTCTGTGATTTAAAACAGATTCAGTCCTGTAGGACCCAGTCTTGCAAAGACTTACAGGTGTGCTTTATTTATGTGCTCTGCGTAGCTCCATTCAAGTCAGTGACATCTTGAAGTGACAATACAGGAATTGTAAGAACTCACCCAGAAGTAAGAATTTGCGGAACTGGGCCTGACATCTTTTTATTATGTAGCAGA
The DNA here is from genome assembly GCF_000691975.1 of Corvus brachyrhynchos. Taxonomy (NCBI): domain Eukaryota; kingdom Metazoa; phylum Chordata; class Aves; order Passeriformes; family Corvidae; genus Corvus; species Corvus brachyrhynchos. Next base: position 485,555 of record NW_008240122.1, on the reverse strand, counting down.
AAAAAATGCTTGAAGTCAATGGTTTAAGGCCATGAAGAGAGTATTAAGAATAAATAAATTAGGGAAGCCCAGCACCAGCATAGTGCTGCCTGGACAAAATTTTTCATGCATGTCCACAAATGAACACCCTCACTGTACAGAGCCTCGAGCGATTTCTGTTGTCAGTACAAAAGATGGAAAACTGCATTATTGCTTTTTAAGCTTTTGCTGTGTTATCTATGTAAGTGCCCAATTCAAAACAGTATGATAGGCACACAGTTAACCCTTGAATGCTTTGGAACTTAGAGAGACATTGGAATTTTGAGCATCAAATGTTCCCTGAAATAAAACACAAAATCCTCGTGTATTAATTGTATTTACTGTGCCATTACAAGCAACTTAACTTTTTTTCCCCCCCACATTCCACCTTGTTCTGAATTAGACATTCCAAGATACGCCTAGGAGAGGGGAAAAAAATCATGGATAGCATCCATCTTGCTGTATGACCTTACTTCAGGAAGAAATTCAGGCACATGTTGAAGAAAGCTCCTGGACAGAGCAGCAGTTAAACAGGTGCTTTACTTGCACTTAATTCAAGATTTAAATATGTTTAAAATTACATGCATGTGCAAGTAAGAGCAGTGTGTGGAGTCCTCAGGGAATAGTAGCTCTCTTGAACAATTCTTAACTGATTACAAATGCTCCTCTTAGAGGTTTTCAGAAGTTACCAGAGTAAAAACTTTGTAATGTAGAGTCATTAAAAGAAAAGAAACTGTGTGTTTTTCAAGGGAATGGTTGTCAGTTCTCTTATGATTGTTCTGGAGATTACCACTTCAAAAAAACTAACAAAATGGTTATTGGATTTAAAAGGTATTCTCTGTAAGTAAATGTCACGTTTAAATACTTCAGCTATTATGTTTGTGTTTGCATTACTGTAGGGATTTAAATGGTACCATTTGCATATTTTATCCAATTCTCTAATGTTCACTTAGTGAGTTAAAATTAAGATAAGTTATGTAAATGAAACAGCTTGCTGGCTGTGGATAAGCTGATTTAAACTGCTGTACCTGGAGTAAAAGTAATGCACTTGGGGGAAGACACATTCACAGTGTGCTTTGTTTGTGAAAGTAGAATGTTTAATCCCAAGTAATTTTAGTTTGAAATCAAAACAGAAGTAGAAAGATAGGAAACACAGAAATATGGTTAAGACTGACATCTTTGCCTTGGGGGGGGAATGCTAGGAATGTATGTTTAGTCATGTCAGGTGTGGGTATGTGCATGCAAATAGTTTTTACTATATAACATTCGCTCAGTATTTGTATTTATGTGCCTCTAACACACCCCACATGTTTTGAGATTTTAATTGCATGGAGTTCTCCTCCCCCTTCTCTTCATGTAGTGTGCACAGCTTTTTCTTCTGACAGTATGAAGTACCTTTCCTTGTTGTCCTTAAGGGAGGTCTAGCCAGACCAGGAATGGCTGGCAATGCTCGGCCTGTGGCGATCACATGTTCCTCTCCGATAGTCTTCCTAGGAATCTGTTCTTTCACCTTCAGATTTCTCCTTTGAAGTTTTGGCAGTGACTGACTTTTGGCCCCCTGAGTTGCTGTTTTATTTTTAAATACTCACCTAGCCTGCATTTTTTGGTACTAAGCATCTTCCACAGGTCTGATCTACCTGTCTGTCATTTTCATGGATCTTAAGGGGGACCATTGCTGGCCATCCCTCTACAACCTGGAGGGATGTGACCAATTACTACCCTCACATCTACTTAACTCGACATCTTTTCCTCTTTGCAAAATACTTTGTTGCTTTTTTTTATTTGTCCACCTTTGGCTCATTGGCCACCGAATAGCTGCTGAGTTTTCTTTTTCTGTGAGTATGTGTGTTAAGATAAATTTGTTGCATATTGTTGCCACATTTTTCAGCTAAGTCTGCCTTCTTTACACATCTAGAGTAAATGTGTAATCAGTTTAAGAGCTGTTAAAAAACTGCTACAAGGGTGTTCCTTTGAGTTGTGTTAGGCCGCCATGAGGATCCCTGGTTAGTTTTATATGCTAATAGTCCCCGAGCTGGGGATTTTTAACTTTTGTGTGGATTTTCTGTGATTAGAAATGGAAATAATCTTAAAAGCTGCATGCAAGCTTAAAATGAGATGTTTATGTAATGCTATTCTACTTATGGTGCAGCAGGTCAGCATGTTCTACAGCAGCCTCTCCATTTGTGTAAACCCTGAGTACAGTACAGAAGGATAGATTGCAGTTGTAGATTGCAGGTAGGTGGAAGTATCGATAAGAAAAGATAAGTTAGGGAGCATGCAGATATAAAAGACATCAATCTGTTGTAGCCATTGCCCCTTAAACTCTCGTTCCCTGCCTCCTTCCTTCCCTCCTCACAGATTTTCTTAGCAAACGGGAGGGCAGAACAACTTTCTAAATGCACTGTAAGAGGTTCCTTTTTTTCCCCATCCCATGGGGGAGAGTGAATGAGGGGCTGTGTGGGGTGTAGCTGCTGGACAAGGTTAAACCACAACAAATTGTTAGTCACAAGGTATGTGTTGCATCATAAATGATAAAACGAACTATTATATTTCTTCTATCATCTGGCTTAATAATGCTTTTCATAGGATTCTCTCTCACACTTAAATGTTCATGTAGCTTTTTGTAATCAAATGAGTACTCCTCTGTGTTAAAACATAGGAGAAGTATAGAGAAGTTAGATTCTAAACTACCAGCTTGCTCTAAAATAAACAAAATGCATCTTTGCAGCAATGAGGGTTCTGACTTGGTTCTTTTGCAAGACAGTTTTGGTTATCAGAGTATTTTGGTAATCAGAGAGCACAAAGTGCCTGGTCTTGAGCCAGGCTCTGCCCCTGGCTGCACACTGAGTTGCCTATTGCTTGTATGCAGGCCTGCCAGTGTATGCACAATTACATCACATGGATATGATGTGCATGGATAATAAGGTAGCAAATACTTTTTTTCCCTGATGTGTTCCGTAATGTAGTAATGGCTTTTTCACAATATTTTTCTGTGTGAAAAATACAGGAGCTTACAGAATTGCTCTTCACACTATTCAAGAGAAATGACTCAACATCTATCAATCCTTAATAACCACTTTAAAACTGCCAGTGGGATTGCCAGTGGAGGCAAGACCATGCAATCTGAGAGTGGTTACTGCCCTTGTGACAAGCAATGACAGCCAGCTGCCTGTCCATGTTCTTATGGCACTAGCAGGGAAGGAGAGAGGCATTGCTTTCTGCTTTCCATTTCTCCTCTGGGCAGGGAGGCAGACTCTCCACAGTACTGGAGGGGAAGGTCAAAGTGTTAGTAAAGATTTTATTATTCCTTTTGGCTTCTGTCCTTCTTCAAACAGGTCTTCACATAGTGGGTTTTCAGTTGCACATTTGCCATCAGCCTCACTAGAAGCTAAAACTTCACTAACCTTGAACATTAATCAGCATTACGAGTTATTGCTGCTCAATTATCTAGCTGCTGTTGTTAAACACTAAAAATCAGAAAATAGCCTGTTTTTCTCTGCACAGTAAGCTGAAAGCCCTTCAGGCCAACCTAAACTGAGCTGCATGCAATTGGAAACAAATGAGTTGATGCTGCTGAGCTCTTCCTGGCAATGCCAGTGCCAGTGGAGGCTGCCTGTGCTGACAAGATGGCTGGAGTGTCAGCACAGGGAAGGGGACTGTACAGAAACCTGGAGCTACCTCTGCAGTAAAAGCTACCTTTTGTGCCATGCATTTAACCCAGGGTCCTGTGGGGTCAGCAGAAAGGTTTCTTTGGGGATTGAAGTTAGATCTTTGTCACAGAGATGTGTCTTTTTGATAGTGTCTGGGTTACATCTGCCCCGTTTCAGAGAAGAGCTCAGCTGATTGGAGCATGGTGCTAATAGAGCCAAGGTTGTGGATTTGATCCCATATGGGCCATTCACTAAAGAGTTGGACTTGATGGTCCTTGTGGGTCCTGGACTATTCTGTGATTCTGTGAATTGACAGACATGAATCAGGTGGGAATTAGTTCCCTAAATGTACAGCAGACAGAGAGCTTTGCTGAGCGTGGCAGGGCTGGCAGCATCCTGGTTTGGGCTCCTCCAGGTGCAGCTCTGTGAAACAAGGTACTGCCACGCCTGCGAGGGGAGCTGGTAATGGAATGGGCCCTGCTTAAAAAATAAACCGATCAGCCTTTAAAAAAGGAGAGGAAAGGTGTTGGGAAAATCTGTCCTAAGAGTACTGAGCTGCTTAGTCTTTCAAGTCTGTAATCCTTTGTGTAGCAGGAATTTGCTGAAGCGGCATTCAGTGGCTCTGCTCTCTTTACCCTACCTGCCACAGCCCTGCAGGAAACTCTCTGCTTGCAGACTGCTAAGATAAACCTCTCTGCCATTAGATTAATTGATTGCAATTGCAAGTGTCTGTTATTGCCACACTGTTCAAACATAGGAAGGGGAGAGAGAAGAAAAGCACAGCATAAATAGAAACTATTGATCTTAATTTCTATTTATTTTCATATGCTTAGTGAAAAAGCACACCTATACTGAAAAACATGTAATCAGATGTTCCCTGTAGCAGGCTGATGTAAAAAGGTGTATTGATGTTATGCTACAAAAGAATTTGGAGCATTTGACAGTTGTTTTTTTAATTACTTTTTTGTTTACCCTTTATTTATGTTCATCACCGTATTTTACCCCATTATTTATTTTCTTCCTTCCTAAGATTAGGAATAAAGAAGTATGCTAATTTCTCTTTTAAATTTTTAAGCAAATGTTTATCTCTGAATATGAAAACTGATAACCAGAGATAAAAATGTCACTGGAAAAAAATTTTTTAAATTATCTTAGCAAGTAGGAATAGTCTCAAATATGAGTGCAGCATGTCATGCCAAAGGAATGACAGCTGAGGAGAGCTGTCACTGGTGGTTCTCAGATACCACATCTCCTTCCTGGTACCCATGAGCTAGATGGTGACTCCCCTGCCTGATGGGCTTCTTCAAAGTGTTGACAGAAATATGCAACTCTTTCAGACAAAGTCTGGCCAGTGGTCATGCCTTAATCAGAAAATGATGGGAGTGGTTGTAGCTCTTCAGGCTAGAAGTGAAATGACCCACAAAATAGTGTCAGCTTTCAGAATCTCATTGCTTCCGGTGTTTTTTCTGAAGGAGCACTGCTTTCTGGACACTTACAGACATCAATTAATGACTAAGGTTCTGACTCCTGGATTCAGTTTAAATGCAGAATATAATTGCATGCAGAGTGCTTCATACAGGTTTCCAGGCTTTTTTTGGTACATGTGCTCCAAAGGTCATTAGACAGACATGATCCTGAGAGTGTAACAGAAGAACCAGATAGGAAATAGTCAAAGTTCACATAATTTTTAATGAAATATTTAAAAAGAAAGAGATTACAAGCTTTTAGTAATAAAGTATGTTTGCATGCATCTACAGTTCTGACAAATGGGAAACAGTCTATGGGTTGTGACTATATATGACTTTATATAATGTTTTAATTTTTTTTGTTAAGAATCTTATAATTTAAATTCACATGAAAATTACAGGTAATTTCTGTAGTTGACTCAGAACTATTCCAGTTTAAAAAAATCAGAATATTTGCTGTTTGCAGTTTTGAGAATATAGTTTGTGCTGTATATTTGCCTAATGCAGAGTTCCCAGGACCACAAAATTGTCCTTTTGCCAAATGGTACATGCACATATTTAATGGAGTGGTCTACAGCTTTACAGAAAGTAGGGCAAGCTCTGTATGTAGAGCATGTCAGGTAGTTTTTCAGATTTTTTTTATGCTACAAATGGACACATTTGTTCTGTGGTGGATGTTTTTCTGAGATTTTTGTGAAATGTCTAACAGCATTGCTTATCTGTTGTTTCACCTACAGGTACATTTATGTTCCAATGGGAGGATCTCAGTCCAGTTTGCTTGGAACACTATTATCTACAGCCCTCACTTTTGCCTTCGTAAGCTACTGGCATGGAGGACAGAGTTATTTGTGGTACTGGGGTGCACTTAATTGGCTTGGAGTAATTGTGGAAAATGGCACCAAGAGGATACTTTCCATTTCACTTATTCAAGATTTAATTGTAAGTTGAATCGCTCTCCATTTCATATTCTTGTTTCCTGGCTCCATGCTCATCTGAAGTTCCCGGTTACTAGTTTGATTTAACCAAGATCAAAAGTCATGAATAACAGATAGAGTTAGCATTCCCTTGTCCACCCTCCAGTATCTGAGGTAATAACTAGTTCATATCACTAGAATTTTTCAAAGTAGCAGCAAAGCAGATGGTGAAATATGCATGGTCTTAAAAGCTTCCTCTGCAGTCCTACAGTAAGCAAATGCTTGTCACGTTGTATATGGATGAACAGAAGCCAGTTTTAACATTTGTATTCTGATTTCACTCAGGATGGCCTTAAAATATTCATCTTCACTAAAATTAGGAGTGTATATTTCTAACCATGTGTTTCCTGGACAAATGTGTGTGTAGCAGCTGCTTGCATCTGGGAACAAGCTTACACTGAGAAATCTTATGCCACTAAAGAGCCAAGTAAAGATAACATTATTTTGCCTTGAAATCCTCTGATATTTTCATTTTACTTACACTTTTGACCTTCATGCTGTGATTTCGAAAGGAAAAAATTGACTTTGATGAGCAATTAGATGCAAAAAGCACTATTTTAATTTTGATGGTCATTTTAATCTTCAGGTTTGCTCACCACTAAATCCCAATCTTCTAATAACTGTTTGTAAGAGTAAATAATTCATGTCTTGCTTCCTTACTAGTGATAATTGCACAGAATTCATACTCCTATATATTGCTGTTTTGGTGGAAACTCACTCTGGAGCCTGATGAAGTCCTGATGATCAAGGAATGATGTTTGTTGTCCATCCTACCCATTTCGGTTTTCTATGATGTGGCATCCTGTGTGTGGCAGCTGATACAGCTCAGTAATTTAATAGCCAGTGCTACCTTATACCACCCAATTGTCCATCACTGCAATTTCAGTGATAGTCTGGAAGCAGATTTTTACCTTCCTAGAGAATGAATTTATCAGATCCATTAATCTTCCCTCCCTCTAGGGTGACACCGAGCTTCACCATCTGACCAGCTGCATATGTTTGTCTCTGGACTGGAAGACAGCATAATTTTTTAGGCATCCAGCTGTAGGAGGAAATGAAAGTGTAGGGGCTTTTTGTGTCTGATGTCACTGTATTAGAAATTTTAATAGAACTCCAGGGAATTAAGTGCTTAATAACATAGAAATTATCATAGAAATTTTAATGACAATGGCATAATAAAGGTGGGGTTATATATGTTGGATTAATTTCTAACACGTAGTTCTAATTATAGTTAACTGATGCTGGCCATAGGGTTATTTTTTGTCTAAATTAAATCCCTAACCAAGTGCATTTTACCCCTTTCCTCCACTTTGTTTTCCTCCAGTGTTATTAAAGGCCTCTCCAGTGTCTTCCATGTCTCCTTTGTTTCTCATTTCTATGTGGAAATATAGTTGTAGACCTTCTTTAGAAGACCCTTTCACATCTTTTCCTGAAATAATTCTGAAGCCAGTATTTTTAATATGCATAGTTTTGGCACCTACATTAGTGCATGAGGCAGATCTCACTGCAGTTGTGACTGAGTCATTTTTTTGCCTTGTGCCTTGAAGATTTCTCTACAACAACGAGCTGCAAACCACCCATTATTGCTCTCTCTTCACTCTTCTAACTCCCATTTTCTTCTTGAATGCTGAGACTGGGGAGCAGATGAGTAGTTGGACTTTGCATTTTCCTTATCAAGGGGTGGAGTGATATGACATTCTCTGAGATGTACCACATTTAAAAGAAACTGAAAATTTCCCAGTGCCCTGTATAAATTTCCTTTGTCCCCTTTTAATCTGTTTTTTGGAAGCATCCCTATAATCCTATCTCAGTGAGGGTGTGCTGCAAACCTAAACACTGTGATGTTGAAGACCCTCTTCTGGGGTATGGGTTTTTCACTTGAATTTCATCTGTTGACAAGCTGAAATCCTTTGCATTCTTGTGCTTCGCTCAGTTGCTGTGTTGGCTCTTGAGGGCTATTTTTGAAAAGGAAAGTCTATTTTTGTCTTCAGAAGAGCAGATGAGTTTCTGAAAAAATACAGAGCACAGGTTTATGCTTTTTTTAACCCATTCTGTTCACCAAAGCTCCTCATGTATTATTCTTAAAGTTGAGATGCATAATTCAGTTGAGCAGGAGGTGTTTAATTAGTAAAATAGAAAAAAATCTAGAGGTATAAGTTGAATTTTAATTCTACTCTGTTTTTAAGATTGATCACTAAGAGTAACAAGAATGGTGTGAAAACTGCCTTTTTTTTTTTGTCCTCACACTATATTGCCTCAATTCTCTTGCAAAAGGAAGATTTAAAAACTAAATAGAACATATTCAGGTCTCATCTTTCCCTGAATCCTTGTGCTGACTAAAAATATATATGTATATATCTCCTATATTTATGCAGATTTTATGGTAGTTTCAGTCTCAACACTTGAAACCTAGTGCAATATGAGGAAATAACACTTTTGTAGCAGTCTGACAGGTTTTAAATATCATCTCACGCGTACTGAGCTAGAATGAACAAAGCAGTATGGTCATTATTTATGAGAAGTAAAATCAGCATGTAAACAAATATGTACTGAAAACAGTAAATTCCCTGACCCAAAAAATTGGTTCTGGAACTTTAAATTTGAACTGGTTTCAAAGCAGTGCCTGGCTTCCTGAGTTCAGCTCTAGAAGAGCTGATGCTCCTTCTTACATTCTTTTCAGCTTACACTGTTCTGAACTTTCACGTTTGAGTGATTTGTATGAGGAGAAGATATCTCCACGTCTTTTTTCCCTCTAGAGATTATTTGTTAGTTCTCAGTAAAGTACAGCTGAATGAATTCCTATTGTCTTCAGTTAAACGTTATGTATAAAACAACAATAAATGCTAGGCTTTATAAAATAGGGCAGATCTGGGAACTTCATATTAAACAGGAGAAGTTTCATTGTGTTTTTGTCAGATCTTTTTTTCTTTTTCAGGTGATATTTAGATCTGTACTAAGCAAAGTAGTGCTTTGCTTCACTGTTTCTATATTACTTTCATACAGATGAACAGACTCAAGTAGTAACACGTTTGAAATCAATGACAGAATTTGTATTGACTTTTAATAAACAATGTGTCTGATTTATGAAAGAAAAGGCTAATGGCTAACATTCTCCCAGTGATTTAAGTTTTTCCTTCTTTTTCCTTAAGGAAAACGAGATAGAGATCTATAAAAAAAAATTAGATGCTGGTACAAAAATAGATTTAGAATGAGTTAAACCTTAGAGTAGCTGGCAACACCTTTAAATCAATGGATTTTTGAAAAAGAAATACTTGGAAATCATCCAAAAGGAAGATGTAGCAAGGGGAGTGAAGCTGGCAGATTGATAAAATGAATGTTTTAATCTACATTGAAATAGCAACATTTATCTTTTTAGTTCTTTAGTTAAGTGAAAACATTTCATTCGGTCTAGTGAGAATTTTTTAATTGGGACATAAAGATCTCTCTTCTCAAAATCATACTATGATGAATTTCTAGTTTAAGATCTTATTTTTAGATCTATTTGGTAAGAAACTAAATCCGCAATAAACAATTCATTTTGAGAAACCAACTAATTTGAAGCATGGCATATTTTAAATTTTTACTATCCTTGTAAGTGTTGCGGTTTTTTAAAGTGTAGAATACTTTGATTTCTACATTTTCATTTATGGCTGCAATGAGGTACTAATTAAGTCCATTTCGATGTGCTGTTACTGCCTACCTGGCCCCCCTTTGCAAAAGGGGAAGTATTTTATATGAGGTCCATGTTTTTGCTTAGTGATTTAGATTAGACTTCATTAGTGTGTTACATTATTCTTTTCCCCAGAGGAATGAACTCCATACATTTGTCTCTGTAGTTAAAAGATCACCATTATTTTGTGCACCAAAGATGGGATCAGTGACAACTGGTATCCTCAGCTTTCTAAGAACAGAATTTTAGATTACTTTCATAGTTTCGGTGTGGTGAGGAGTTTTTTGTCTGTTTTTTTTTTGTTCTCTGCCTAATTTTGATTGCCCTATTTGTTCTGCTAGGTGGATTAAAATTTCTACAGTTATTCATAATAAGTTATTCATTGTACAGTGATCCTGCAGACAGCTGGTGTGGAGCATGGAAAGGTTCTGACTGGTTAGCCTGGTGTCTGGGCTGTGGTTCCACAGGGCATTAAGCTGGACTAAAAGCTCATTGCTGTTGAAGGGGGGAAGATTTAATTTCTCTTTCCTCCCTTCTTTTCAGTCTCACCACTTCCTCCTCCTCACACCTTCCTGCTGGAATCTTTGCTCAGCTGATCTGGCTCTTTATCCCAGCAGAAAGCTCTACTTCCTTGGATTATTTTATTGCTAGATGCTTTGACTCATGGAGAGGAATCTGAAAAGTACCCAAAGCAGTACAGTGTAAGAGAAAAAAGCCAAGGAAAGGGAACGGAAGAGGAGGAGCTCAACTGCTTGGAACCTCCTGCTTGTAACTGTGCATAAACAGTGTGGGGTAGCAGACTGAACCTCTGTGTTTAAGAGCAGTGAGGCAAAGAAGCCAATTGGGTTCTGCTGCATTAATTACTCAGGCTATGCTAGGGCACACATTCAGCCTAACCAAGATGAAAGTGCCTGTGAATTTCACAGCCATGTCCCATATACATTGAAAAATGAGTAATTACTTCCTTTAAATGTCAGAATTTCTTTTTGCAAGTTTAACTCACTTTAAGCTACCATGAGACAAGTAAAGTTTCCTTCTTCAGTAGAGACAAGATCTGACCAAACATTACTAAGTCATGCAAGGGAGGTATGTTTGTTGACCACCTTGCAAGATTAAATCTTCAATAAGACCTTTGCAATAAATAAAGACCCTAACAGCTGTTCTTCAGCATGCACTGGGCTTTGATCTTCCTCTTAACTTCATTTGGTGGAAAAAGTATTTATATCACTTGTTTACTATTGTCAAGGCAGTCTGGTCTTTTCTTTTTTCCAGTAGTTTTGTATAATCCATACATATTTTTATTGCAGCATGGTAAGTTGGTTAAGTGACAAGCATTGCCAATGATACTTTCTTCATAACATTTTTATGTACTTGCTGTAGAATTGTGTTGAGTTTGTTGCTTCACTTTCTAAGAATGAACAAGTGCCCTTAATCAGACTTATTCTCTAATGCAGAATTGGTTTTTGAGACTAGGTACCAACCATAATGTCAAAACCCAGACTAGGGGAAGGGGCTTGCCACCCACTCCCTACTCCCCACCCCGACCTTGAGTTCAGCCATATCATTGCTCTAACCAGAAATCTTTACTATCCAAAGTAGACGTACTCTGACTCAAAATCAGTGGAAACTTCCTCTTCTAGATGTGAGCATTAGTCAGGGCAGGTTTGTGACAACTGGTCTTTGATTTGGTTTTAGAAGCAGCAATCTGTGTCAAGGTGCTGTTTTGTACTGAGATGCTGAATGACCATCAAAGGTCAATATGAGTTGGCTGATGTATCCTAGTCCATCCAGTGACTTCTAGCTTTGCTAACAATAGTTCTGAGTCAAGCAATTCTTGCCATGTTTCTGCTTTTGCTTGATTTTATTTTCTTTGCTCTTCTCCACCCTCCTGTTGGAAGGGTTCGTTTGTCTTCATGGATGTAAATCCCGTAACATTTTGAGTGCCCTGCTAAAATGTGCTCACTCAGTCACACACTTGCATTGTGACACTGGTTTTCTTTGCTGAGGGAACTTCTCATCTCAAACTCAGTAACTGTAGCGGGTTGGGTTTGTAACCGGGCAGAAACACCAATTTAGTGTAGTGGTTTGGTCCAAGATACTCATTACTGTTTATCTTCTGTGAGATAAGAATTAGGAGAAATGCAAAGCAGGCACCAAACTTGAAAGAATATAAAGAAGTTTATTAACAGACCTAAAAGAAGGAAAAAAAATTATACCACACCTTCAGAACTTTTCTCCTCCCTCCCCCCTTCCTCCCTTCTCCCACTGACAACGTAAAAAGACAACCCTTAAGATACTCAGTCTGTTTACCACTTCCATAATAACCTTGTTCAGTCCATTTAGGAAGAGGAGTCTCTCTTGCTCACGCTATGAACACATTATCACAACGAGACAGCCTCCCAGGTTGGTTCTCTGCTCACATGTGAGTCTCTTCCCCCAGCTTGCAGCTTTTCCCACAACTGTTTTCGAGGGTCCACTCTTGAAGGTTTTTGGGTTACAATTTTAGGGTTGAGCCGTTCAGAAACAAAAGTTCTCTTCACCCATCTCTGGGAGCATTTAATCTCTAAGAACAGAGGCCCTTCTCCTTCCCTGGGAGCAAAGGATCTTCCTCATCTTCATCGTTAGGACTATCTC
>NW_008240122.1:433779-472852 GCF_000691975.1 Corvus brachyrhynchos | reverse complement strand
TCCAGGATGGCCGTGGCCCAGCCTGTCCTGGCCCGAGCAGGGCCTGGGCCAGGCCCACTGGCCCCCACACGGGGCCCGCAGCCACCTGTCCCAGCACCAGAAACGACAGAGAAAATCTCCCTCAGGGTTTCTATTCTTAAGTGTGCATCACAGAGGGGTCACAACTTTAAGTGGCTCAAAGAATTGTCCATATTCAAACTGGCCAGCTGATAGGTTCTGTCAGGCCATAGAGGAAGCTGTAAGCACTCCTTTGTGAGAACATCACTTCCGAGACTATACTAGCTAACCCATGACAGTAACAAAGACTGAAAATGTAGTAGAGGGACAAGCATAGGCAATATGATACAGACTTCTGTGTGGTGAATGACAAAGATGACTGCAGAAATATTTCCGAAATAGCATTCTATTGTTTCCTACCTTTTAAGGCTTTTTTTTTTTTTTTTTTTTTGTCTAATCTGTGCAAGAAATACTATTTTTGATGGCAGAAGTGGAGAAACCATTGTGATTTTTCTGGGATGATTACTGCTCTGCTCCAGACCACAATGTCAGGTGGGAAGCCCCTGGCATAGCTGCTTGGCTATCATAAAAAAACCCCATTTCTCCCACCTACCAGCATTATTTACTTCCTCTTCCATTTTGGAGACATTGGGCAGTTTCTGGTACTCAGTCAGTAATGCTGTTTGAGAAGCAAATAAATCATGCTCCAGTGTGAAAACAAGGCAGAATGATGCTGGTTATGTGCTTCTTTGTTACTGTTACATGAATACAGCCTCCCACTGTGGTTTGCCTCAAAAATTAGTCCAGGCAATAGATGCCAGCAATTACAGAAACATGAGTTAAAGTCCTGAGGAGTGGTTGCACTCTGGTTTTTCTGCTCTGCCTTGAGCTACAGAACCTTGCTGCAGGGAAAGCATGGTCTTTATTTGTTTAGAGTGTTTCTCCATAGGGATTATTACTGTGTATTATTTATTTGATAACAGTCATAAGGGGCAAGATCAAAATTCAGCACTAATGATTGGTGAAGTTAGATCCCTTCCCAACTGGATTACAATTTAAAAGGTAGAAAAGTTAAAATGTGGATGAGGGAACTGAGAGAATCAGAACAGGCAGAATGAGAACCCAAAGAATAAAAACAGGGATGTCAAGGACTTGGACACAGAGAAGAATGCACAAATCTCTCCATCACTGAGAGCTGGGACACATTTATAGGAGTATGTACACTGCCATTACTTGGCTAAATTCCCTGCTTTAAGCATAAACCAGAAAAGAGGATGGTGCATTTCAGGGCTGTTTGTTTTGCACTTTTCTCAAGCTGCTACTTAAAACAGAATAAATAGGCAGTTTTTTGAGAGTGAAGAGTTAAATGTAGAAGTACAGAAATTTACTTGTGTGTATGTCAAACTTTCACACATGCATCTGTAAGTGTAGTGGATACATACGAGCTGGTAGGAGGCTTTCTTCAAACAGAAGGGGGAGTTGGCTGTTTGCTGAGAGATGCTATAAATGTAGATCTTTTGGAAAATCTAAAAATGAAATGGTGCTAGTGCAAGACAGCGTTTTGTTGAGTGAATGTTTAGTAAGACATCAATAGAGAAGATGAGTATCTTCTCAAATACTATATATAGCATTTATTCCTAAATTCAGAATCAAGTTCTATTTGTGAAAATAGATCTTAACTGACAGCTGCTTGATTTTAATTGTGTGGTCCTCTTTTTATAGGAGTTATGTAGGGAATTACAGGTTGTTTGCATCATCCTGTCTCTTGGAAAAATGCTGTCAGTTCCTGCTTTCATGTGTGAACCTTCCTGGAGCTAATTTTTACTTTTGCTTTGGAAGGAAAGTATATACCTTGAAAAGAAATGGGGTATGACCTCAAGCCACAGTTCAGGTTGGGTAGAAGGGAGGGAAAACTGCAAGCAAAATGAAATGCCAGAAAAATGAAGGAAAGTGAAGTAAAGGGGATGTTTCTGGGCTAGAGTTAGGTGAAGAACAGAACAAACAGGAATGATTGCCATGATTAATGAAGGATAGAGTGTATGTTGGTGGGGAAGTAAATTTGTTCTTCTATTTGGTGTGGAAGTTGTTGATGGATAAGATCTGGTAGCAAATCTTGTTCACTTTCCTCTTGCAGGCCTTTTCTTATCTTAGTACTGTTGCAGCCCTGGGGATTCCACAGTTTCTTTTAGATTATTCCATAAGGTAATATTTTGTACATGTGTTCAACCAGAATTCTTTATTTTTGTTGCTCTTCTGTTCTGTGGTACAGTCTCTACTCCTACTCTGTTGAACATCTGTCCCTCAGCTTCAGAGTGCAGGAATGTGTACCATATTGAGATGTCAGCCTCTCATGAGCTGCCTTTCCCTGGCTCCTGCTAATCTTCAGGCATAACTTCTGCTATCATTAATGAGCACGTGTAGTCCCTCCCTTGGTTTCTGCAGTCTCCCAAACACACTTTTGTCACTATGACCCATTGCCCACTGACAATGTGTATTAACAAACATAAGATGTTCCATTGCTTGGACCCAACCCATCTTTATTTCTACTGCTCACTTTAAAAATTAAATAAATTGACATTTTGTTTGGCAGAGCTTTGTCACAATTTTCAGCCTTTCCTCCGTCCCATCTGCTCCCCCAGCTGCTCAGTCACACCCTGCCCTCCATTTTCAGTGCGCCGAACTGCAGATAGATAAAATAGCCGGTAACTGTTAGTCAGGATGTGTCGCCTCCCTTCCCACTGTCCCATCTGCTCCTCGCTCTCTTTCAGCTTTTCACCCATGCTCCTGTTTTTTTGCTGTTCCGTTATTTTTGGCAAATGGCTGCATTGCGGATGACCCAGATTCAGGGAATGCATTGGGGTGTTTGCTCTTGTGGTGATATGGTGATTCCTGGGGTTCAGGGCTAGGCATTGAAGATTTGGCTTGTCATTTACCTGAGCACATTTTCTAAAAGAAAGCACTTGAGGAGGGCTGGCACCTTTAAGATTGGCTGGGTGGTATCCTATGCTCCTGTAGGAAAGTATAGAAATTATGAGAGGGGCTTATTCTTTAGCTGGGGTACAATGGAGGGTGAAAACTGAAGCTCAGAAAATTGAACTGGTAAAAGGAACTTCAGCAACTGATTTGAGGTTTTTTCAAAGCACTTTGCTGATATGCATAAGAACACCACCTGTAACCCTCCTGTACTGTGCAACTTTACCCACAAACATTTTACCCGTCCATCTCCTCCCCCCAAAAGTCCTTGTAAACCCTAAATAAAAGACCATTGCAAAAAACATTTAAATTAGTTTTTGTGATGTAAAGATGAGTCAACACTGCATCAGGTTTTAAGCATTGTCTAATAAAAACCTTGAGGAAATTAAAAGAATGGAAGTGTAGCAAGCACACTTAGTCTCCTCTCATACACTAGGACAGGCAATGAAAGATAATGCAGGACTAGGTATTATTTTCATGGTAGTTAATTTGCTTGATTTCTTCAACACAACAAATAGTGCAGTTTCTATATCTTATTTGGCTGATAGGTTTGAGTGGGAGAGAATGAAGTCTGTAGAACAGATTGTAATAAAATATTGTATGCTTTTAAAAAAAGAAAACTCTTCTAAAAATTTCTCCATGTTATCATGATCCTTAAAAATCAAAGGCAGATGAAAATAGTATTATATAATTTCTAGTTCTGCAGTTCGTAGTATCAAGTATGTTTCATGTCACTCTGGTCATAGTATCTGATAGTCTTCTTCCACAGTGCATATGTTCACATAAGAAATAATTCAGCTGCTTCTCCAATTTTATCATAACACTCTTGTTTTGCCATGTGCTTGGATCATCAATTCTCTGGATGGGTAGTTCATAAAGATATAAATGTGAGTCTCTGTTTTACTCCATGAAGACAGACTCTTGCTTAAATTGCAGGAATTTAATTCCTTTATATGGGACTTGTTAAAGTATTTTTAGTATAAGCAAGCTTGATAACGTCACTGACTTTATGTAGAAGTTTTCTTTAATCTGTCCCAGAACAGCTCTATAACTGAGATGTTTTGCAAATGCAGCACACGTAGATGTTTTCCATCTTACGAGCGTTTGCCAAGAAGTTACCAGCTAATGTCTGTCAGGGGAGACTTCCTGCCACTTGTCACTCTGTCATCAGGCTGAGTTTACAGCATGGTAGAAAACATGCGCTCCTGTTTCTGAGCCCTCCCTAACTCAGCGTGATGCTTGTGACCTGCTCCCAGAACAAGCCACTGCAGCTGGATTCAGCAGCCCTCTCAATAACGAGCCACTGGGACATGCCAAATCACCAAGGTGCCATGACTGTTGCTAGAAAAAGTTAAAGAGTGGTTGATTTAGGAAAATGCAGAATTGCTTCCCTGATAAAATACTGAGGGATCTATTTCTGTAGAAAAACTGCAGTGTGATACTGTCTATAGGACTGCCTAGTTTTGACTGCTGTACAGAATTCAGTCTTAGGTGTCTCCTCAACTTTATAGAATCATAGAATAGGTTGAGTTGGAAGGGACCTTAAAGATCATCTAGTTCCCACCCCCTGCCATGGGCAGGGACACTTTCTACTAGATCAGGTTGCTCAGAGCTCCATCCAGCCTGGCCTTGAACACTTCCAGGGATGGGGCATCCACAGCTTCTCTGGGCAACCAGTGACTCACCCCCCTCACAGCAAAGAATCTAAAGCTACGCTCTTTCCATTTGAAGCCACTCTTTCTTGTCCTGTCACTACATGTGACTTGTCCTGTCACTACCAGCTTCCATCTGGAAGGCTGGAGTACTTATTCTGGCCAGTCTTCCCCACAGCATTTTTTTCTGTTGCTGGCTAGCTCAGAGGAGTAAATACATTTACCTGGACCCTCAATTAAATCTTTCCATGCCATTCAGTGATATCATTATGAGCAGTCCTGTAAAAATGCAAATTTACTGTTGGTAGCTTTAACTGACATTAGAGAGAAGTCCTTTTAAATTCTGCTCTGCTGCCTGAAGCCACTTCTCCTGCCATGTTTGTGTATTTTGCACTCATAGTGGTGTAATTACCTTGCGTAGCAAATTAAATAAGTATTTTCTCTCTAACTCAAAATTCCACCATATCCTTTACCTTGACTCTTAATTCTGTTAACTCGCAATGATCTATTCTGGTGTGTGTTGTCCTTCATCAGCTTTCTCAAGAGACAACCATTATACAAGCTTCCTATTTCTGGCTTGGTTTTCTCTTCGAGGCTAAATGTGACATGCATGTACAACTGGAAATGGATTTAGGAATGGAAATATTTGTACCATGCGATTTCTTTTCACGCCCATCTTCCTCCTCCACTCTCAAACACATAGATTTACTTGTAAAGGTACCCCACTACATGATAGTGCTATTTCTTTTTGTAAGATGGCTGAGAAGGCTCAGTTGAGAAAAGTTTGATGACAGCCAATTTTGCTACCGAATTTTGCAGACCCAACAATGTGCAGAGGGAAGTTTTTCCCAACATCTGGCAAAAATGTCTGAGGCTGATCTTCATTTAGAGCACGCATTAGGAATGGGTTTGGAAAAAAAACCCAAACTCCATTCGGTTCCAGGAAAGATTGCTGAGCCAATGTTTTATAAATTGCCTTCTATGTCATGCTGCATGCATTTGGGCTGAGCATCTTGACAGTATGTCTAGTTTTTTAAGTGCTACAGTTCATTTATTTCACAATGTGTGGGGAGGTGGGGATGCTGGTGATTACTACAAGTATGGTAAAGTATTGATGTGAGGTTACAAGATGGAGCATTGAGGAGGAATGCAAATCAGGGTTTCAGCCAGGCAGCCATGGCTTCATTGTCATTTTAACACAAGATGCTCTTTTGCCACTCTATCTTCTGGCGGTATTTCGAGCAAGAAAGAGGACAGAGAAAGAGGAGAGAGAAAGAGATGGCAGTAAAATCCAGAGAAACACCAGAAATCCATAGCAGTTGTTTATATTGCTGTAATGGAATATATTATTAGAAGCATTAAATGGCATAATGGAGAGTTGTGGGTGTGGAGGTTGTTTTTAAATTTTGCTTTGATGTAAACAACTTGCTGTACATTCACAAAATCTACAAGCTTGTAGATATTTAAATAAAAAATGTTGTTATGGGTTATCTAGACCAGGTTTACCCTTTTTTCATTGCTAAATAATGCTTCCAGTGTATTAATTTTAGCACAATACCTGCTCGGGTACTTTCACAGTTAGCTCATTCTAGATGGCTTGAGATGTTTAAAGAAAGTTTTCTTTTTTACTTTCTTGGCAGATGAGTAAAATCTGCATTGACATCAAGGACTGTCAGGAAAATGTGTACTGCTTTTTGGATCAATGCCTAGCAAAGCTAATGGAAATTAGCTACAGCAAAACCCAGTGAAGATTCAGTGATTGTCTAAACTGTGTGTCATAAACTGCTCCTTTATACCTTATAAATGGCTAAGGGCTTTTATGGTCTATACTACATTTAACTTGCCTTGTTTAACGTGCAGCACTTTTGTAAAAGCTGATGTACTATATGTGACAGTATATTTTTTTAGTAACTGTATTCATTTAAAAAAAAGGTAGCAGAGCTTTCTTAGCTATTTATGTTATTTTTGTAATACTGCTCTGGGGTTTTTTTTACTGGTGGAAAACAGGCAAACTTTAGAAATTTACCAAGTCTGATCAGTACCTTGATGGAAAATGCAGTTAGACACCAGTTGTCTGATGGGTTGTCCATCTCCAGCTCTTCTGCTTTAGCAGAAGATTTTTTCCCCTTTCTTAATTAAAACTGTTTTTGCTTAGAGTTGACAAGCTTGATAGAAAAGGGAGAGTGAAAGGTAGATCTGATGATAGACAATGCCCTATTTGAGCTGCAGGTTAATCAGAATTAATTAGCATGATGTAAGAAGAGGGTAAGTTTGGTGACTCAACAAAGAAATTCAAGCTAGCATGATCATAACTTCTTATTTAAACTTCGCTGTTAACATGGATTTCGTAGCAAGATTTCAAATGTTTTCTCTGGGTGCTTACACTTACACATTCTGAAAAGGCATACATTTTTCATGTGTGGGACCATACATTCAAACTATGCATTTCAGGAAGAGACAAACT
Source organism: Corvus brachyrhynchos (assembly GCF_000691975.1). NCBI lineage: Eukaryota > Metazoa > Chordata > Aves > Passeriformes > Corvidae > Corvus > Corvus brachyrhynchos. Next base: position 465,766 of record NW_008240122.1, on the reverse strand, counting down.
TAAGCTGTCCTCTACGTGTGTGTGAACAGAAGGAGAATGTATTGGATATCCTTGGATAGCTTTGGAGGTGCGAAGTACTAGAAAAGGAGAAAGTTCTTTCACTAACGTAACTGTGTCTGTGAATATTTATGTAATTGTTATATTCTCTACCTCTCTCCTATCATGCCCTAGTTTTCATCCAGAATTTTCAGAGAAGAATCTCAGTCTCTGTTTTCATGCATGACTGTTTTTCATAGCGTTGTATGGAAGATTGGCTATTCTCTACTGTATGTGCAGCCTGATACGGAGCACTTGTCCTTAAACCTTATCTGTCCTCATTTTTGTGCTTACTCAGACTGACTCATACACTAGATATAGTCCTGACCAGGGCTAACGTTCAATTTCCCAGAGATTACTTTGCAGTAATATGTTGAAATTGTATTTCTATGCCTTTAACTGTCATTTATTTGAGATTTGTCACTTTATAATCTAGCAGTTGAAACATTTGTTTTGATGCTTACAGAACGAGCAATTTAATTGTCTAGAAATGTATTTTTAGGTCTGTTTTGAGCACGTGTTTATGTTGTTTCAGGTATCTGAGTATGAATTCTGGTCTGCCTGTAGCTATTAAAGATTAATTACTGCTTTTTTTTTTTTTTTTTTTTTTTTTTTTTGATGATACAGTCACAAGTCTTTATTTCCTGCAACGTCACTGTTTATGACATGAAGGCTGAGCAGCCCCTGATACTTTCCTTAGTTTCCATGCCCTGGAAAATGCTCATCACTTCACACAAAGCATTCAATCTTCTGTAAATTCAAGCACTGTGTACAGAGGCTTTCAGCCTGGGGGCACAATGTACAAGATATTTTTCCTCGTGTAGTAATGAGACAATATTTCTTGGTGAAGTGCTGTAATGTTCTTTAAAATTTCTTCTAGCAACTGCATAATGGAGGAAGCTAAAATTCCCTTCTCCTTCTTTTGCCATCTTCTTGCAGTCTCCATGCTGCACTCACACCTCAGGTGACACAGGTTCAGAAAAATGTAAAATAATATATGGTTGAGACAGACCTATTTTATTTGTATTGTTAGGACAACAGTACCAAAATCTGGATAATTATACTTTGTGAACATGAGCAGTAACATTTGCACTGGAAAAAAAGTTTAGGATTGCATGTGTATGTGAATCTTTTTTTAGAGTTACCTGTTTGTTAAGACTTACTGCTATAACCAGTTCTGATCTAATTCTAGAATCTTTCATTAATGTCTTATTAATCAACGAAAGGATTAAGGACTTCTGAAGTTGTTTCAGAACTTCTGTTTCAGAAGATGCTGTCTTCTGTGTACTGAAGTGCTTTACTCTATACTGGAACCTACTGGAAGTATCACCCACCCTAGAAGCAAAAATTCATCAAGGAGGATATTTTGTAAATAATAATTAATCCATTGAATATATAGAACTGTGTCCAGTTCTGGGCTCCCCACAAAAGGGGCATGGACATGCTGGAGTGAGTCCAGCCAAGGGACTGATAATAAAGGGACTGAAGCCTCTCCCATAAGAGGAGAAGCTGAGAGAGCTGGGACTGTTCAGCCTGGAGGAGAGAAGGCTCAGGGGAATCTTACCTGTCTGTATAAATACCCAACCGTAGGGGGGAAGAAATCAAAGGCAGGCTTTTCGCAGTGGTATTCAGTGACAGGACAAAAGGCAGGGGGCACAGACTGAAATCCAATTTAAACATAAAAATATCCCTTTTATTGTGAGGCTTGCCCAGCAAGGTTGGGCAGTCTTCATCACTGGAGATATTCAAAACCCAAACAGATACAGGCCTGAGCAGCCTTCTGTAGCTGACCCTACTTTGATCTTTCTAAGTAACCTCCAGAGGTCCCTTCCAGCCATAGCTATGATTCAAGACTGCTTTTAATCAGGAAGTCTTACTCTAACTCAAATGGCATTGGTGAGAGGTTCTGTTAGATATTTTAAAATCTTTGGGATGCGTTCCATAAGGATTTGAACTTCTGTATGAAAGTTGTTTTTTGTAATGGCAATGTCTTTTTCTAATGCTGCTTGAAAATTTGCAGGGCTTGTTAACTTCATCTGCACCTTTTGTTTTGCTCCTCAGGAGCATTTCTTCTCGCCAAGATTTCGTCGTCGACTTCATGCTGTCCTGGCATCTGTTAGCACTTCAATGCTGATTTTATCAAATCTAATATTTCTTGGAGGAAATCAAGTTGGAAAAATCTACTGGAACAGGATCTTTATGGAAGGCAAGTTTATTTTTATGTGCTTTCTAGGTAACAGAACGTTCCAAATGTTACCTTGGGTGGGCTGAGCCAGGTTCTTCTCTCAGTGCACTAACTGGGAGTTAATTTTTTTCTGGTCAAAACTATCAAAAATCTGAGAAAATTTAAATAACTATGCAGGCTGTGTGACTACAAACAAACATTGCCTTTCTCCCATTCAAGTCTAGAAGGGGGGCTGTCAGGCTTCTCTGTCACGTGAAATCATTGAAGATCAAGTAAGGAATGCATGACAAGTTACCAGGTTGATTTTTTCCCCCAAACTGCATTTCACACACATCAGTAAGAATAGGCATACTAAAGCCAACCCCGTAGATTCTGTGGAAGGTTAGTGGATAAGATCTGCATGATACAGCATAATTGAGCAATTAATGGCTTTTTTTGTAGTGAATGTGATTTCAGTTTGGGGACCTGCTCACTATTGATGACAAGGGTGGGGACAGGGGAGCTTGGGTGACAGTATCAGCCTGTGGTGTTGCTGAATAAGCAGTATGGGATGCTGTGCTCTGAGCTGACTCAGGAGACAAGTCGAGCTTTGGTTTTTTTGCCAGAAGTCAGCGTAAGTAGGACCAGTTTTCTTTTTAGGTTCTTACTGCTGCCAGTCAAATTAAGATCTTTTAGGGGAATATTTCTTCCTCGTGAGGGAGGTACTAATAGGCCTAGAAGTGCTCTCCTGCAAGGACCACTACTGTCTATTGCAGTGTTTTCTCCTCTTGTTCCTTTCAATGGCTTAGAAATCAGCTCTGGAGTTCCAAGACCCTACTTAAGTATCCCATAATAGTGAAAGTCTTAAAGGGTGAGTTATGTACATGAGTAGAAAATTTATCTTCTGAATTAAAGGAAAAGACCATTCAAAGAGCTTGAAGAAAGGAACATTTTTAGCATGAAATGTAGTGAAGCTTTTTGTTAATACTGGACAGGAAAGAAGGAGTACTAGTTTTTACTCTTTAAAGCATAAAATACTTGTTTTCTGTTTTTTTGAAAGGCTTTGTTTTTTCTTAAATTGTTTCCTTCCAGTTACCTGGCTGATAGTAGAAAATGAGCTGAGAGAAGAAGATTGAAATTTAGACATCTCTTCTTATTTATTTTTTAAAAAAAAAGGACTAGTGAAATTGTCTATCTCAGGCTTATAGCTCCATACAAATTATTTTTGTAATGCAATCCATATATTATAAATGGAGAAAGTATGCCTTCCTTGTCGGAAAGGTTAGAAGTTATGCTGGGGTTTGCAACTGACAAAGAACAATGTTTTATCAAGTATAATAGTATTTAATTAAACCAGATGAATTATTGATTGTTTTTCTAGGTTTTGGGGAGGAGGGGCTGTTAATATTTCTTTGATCTATTCCTCCTGCAGTTGAATACATAGAGTTACTTAAGGATTAGTTGTCTAAGCAGGAATAGGAAATTAGTTTAGTCATTCGCATCTTTGTTTCCATGATGTTTTAATCAAATTAACTTTATTTTTAGAACATGAGAGCTTTTGCTTAGTGTAGCTCATACTCCACTAGTAGAACTCTCAGTGTTTAGCTTTATGAGCTTTATATGCCTGTATTATTTGATCACTCAGATGACCGTGAGCGTATTCTTTAATTGCATTGTTGTTCTGACAACTCTCATGTACAAACTGAAACATCCACTAAAATTTTATTACATCTACACACCTGATCCACTGTGGAACAAATAGGGTGAACTCTGGTATCAATCCAGGCTGGGGGATGAACAGATCAAGAGCAGCCCTGCTGAGGAGTTGGGGGTGCTGGTGGATGTAAAGCTGGACGTGACCCAGCAATGTGCACTGGCAGCCCAGAAAGCCAAACGGGTTCTGGGCTACATGGAAAGGACCCCAAGGAAGGGGATTCTGCCTCTCTGCTCCCCTCTGGTGAGACCCCTCCTGCAGTGCTGTGTCCAGCTCTGGGGTTCTCAGCTCAGGAAGGACATGGACCTGTTGGAAGGAGTCCAGAGGAGGCCACAAAGATGGTTAAAGGGATGGAGCACCTCTCCTATGAGGAAAGGCTGAGAGAATTGGGATTGTTCAGCCTGGAGAAGAGAAGGCTTTGGGGTGCCCTAATTGTGTCCTTCCAGTACCTGAAGGGATCCTACAAGAAAGATGGAGAGGGACTTTTTAGAGGGACAGAACAGGGGGAATGGCTTCAAACTGAAAGAGGGCAGGTGCAGATTAGATACTAGGAAGAAATTCTTCCCTGTAAGGGTGGTGAGGCACTGGTACAGATTGTCCAGAGAAGTTGTGGATGCCCCATCCTGGCAAGTGTCCAAGGTCAGGCTGGATGGAGCTCTGAGCAATCTGGTCTAGTGGAAGGTGTCCCTGCCCATGGCAGGGGGGTGGGAACTAGATGATCTTTAAGGTTCCTTCCAACCTAAGGCATTTGATGATTCCATGACTGAAGGCCAGTCAAATCCAGAAGGACTATTCAAAACTTAGTCTTCAGTTTCAACTAAATTTAAGTGCCGGTCTGTAAGAAAGATAACAAAAATCTAAATTTGGAGTGTGCAGTGCTAAAAGCTAAAGTTAAATACATTTGTTTGTAGTCTGCACTGTTCTGGTGAATCCAATTCATCAGTATTTACAGACCAAGCTAAACACTACAAATACATACTCTTTGATCTTTCCTTTCCCAGGAACAGATGAGATGATCTAGCTACTTGGCTTGAACTCAAGCTTTTGTCTTCACCTTTATAAAAATTCAATGGGGATATGCTTGACTTGTTTGAAGAACTAAGGGTGGTGGTAGCAGGTGGGTGTTCTGTGAGGTAGGAGGGTGTTTGTTTGGGTTTTTATCTTTGTACTTCGTTTCTGGTGTGATGCAAGCAATATAAAGTTCCCAAGAATGAAGGTTTTCTCATGTGCATTATGATTCTGGAGAGCTTTGATTAAAATACTTGTTGACATTCTGTCATTGTCTTGTGGAGAATAGTCTAGAAATCTGGCAAGGGACCCCCAGAGCTTTTTTGTACATAATACCCAAATCTGTGTCCTTTCACTTGGTAGACAAAGCAATGTTCCAATGTCCTATACATTATTGAGATCTGCTAAATACGTATCTAGCTTCTTTGAGTCAATAGCTGTTAGTTTTGGGTCAAAAAGAAAGAAGATACTCTGTGAATTTCAGGTTAAAATTTTAGAAATAATATTCTTCTCTATTTAAAAGCTTTTCAATCTCTGAAATTGGTCTTCATTTAGAAAAACCAAGCGGGATTTTGCACCACTCTAGAACTAGAGAGTAGACATTTGCATTGGGAGGACATCTCTACATTCTCAGGGACCCGGCCAGCAGGATTTAAGATTGGTTGACTGAGGTGGCAGAAGGCTCTGCAGCACTACTGTGGCATAAAATCCCTCTGAGGTCAGGAATGGAGAGATGAGGAAACAAAACTGACCACCTGTGTATCAGCCGCAAAGAATCGCCAGTTCCTTTCCTTTGTTCAAATCCCACAGAATTCTGTCTACAAAGATTTGTACATGTATGGGTAGGAAAAAAATAGGAGAATAGATATCTGTTTCACAGTTTGTAAATGTAATTGGCATTTGTAGATCACTAAGAAAATTAGTCAAGAACATATATGCTAAACTCCAGCAATAAAATGCATCTCAGTGCAGAAATCAGATCTGCAGGTTGGGTGCAGCATAAGATGTCGTGTGTGGCATTTTCAGGTCTGGCAAGTGTATGAACCTCAGAACACCAGTATTGTAAGGCCCTAAATGCCCAGTGTACAGCACTTCATAGTCAGAAATTAGAAGTTCTATTGTATAGTACCGAAAAACAGTGTTTGAAGAGCAGCTTCCCATTAGCATGTGTGTGGCAGCGATGCAAATTTAAACCAACAAGCTCTTAATGGAAGGTTTTACTGAAGCTTAAGATGTATGAAATGCAATTCTAGTTTCACTCTTTGGTTACTGAAGAGGATCTACTCAGTTCCTTTGCAAAGACTGAGTACTGTCAAAAATCTCTACAGTTTTCTGAGAGTGGGGAGGAAAAGATATGGATATGAAAGCACTTAAACCTCAGGGCCAGCACAGTCAGTTCAAGCAGAACCATACAAGCGGGATACCTTTGTTACCAAAGCTTTGTGAATTGCGTGGTAGAAACAGGATTTAGATTAAGTTTCCTGGGATTCTTATTTGACTGATACTTGAACTGTTTTGAAGTGCTTTGGCAGTGCTTTCCACAGCTCCCATGCCACAAAAAAGGGGAGTTGATATCTGAGCATGTATTTTTCAGTATTTATTTGCTTTCCTGTTGTGAAAAATAGATGAAATTTATCTGGCTTTAAAATTATTTTTGTGCATCATTAAAATCACTGTTGTCAAAATTATGAGAGCAGAGGTGTGTGTGTCCTATGAGTATTTGTTCTTAATTTTGTTCTCAAAATTTTCTCTGTTCTTTCTGTTCAGACCAGCCTTAGTGCTTGTTTCTCATACTTAATTTGGCCCTGTTATTTGCAAAGAAAAAAATTCCTATGGCAAGCATTTACTTTGATGTTTCTTTAGTAAGAATTTTCTTATGAGAGATAGTGTGACAAATGTCTAATAAGAAAGTTGCAGAAATATCTCTATGTAACAAACCATTTTTAATCCTGTATTCTTTGTAAGTAATTAATGCTTCACTTCAAAATGAGATGCTCCAACAAGAAGGGTTCTCTTTGGAAGGGCTCACTCGTGCAAACAGCACTGGGCAGTGCTTTTGGTTAAGGGACTGAAATATTTTATCAAGCATGGACAAAGGCATTAAGCTGGGAGGGGACATAAGTGTATTGGGGGATAAAAGTCTAAAATTCTTCCTGTTATTTCTCTGGTTTACAAGGAACAGAGTCCAGATCAATGAGGAAAGCACACAGTGCATGTCAGGTGTATTTTACTTTGAACAGCTGTTGGAAAATTGGACAGTCATGATTTAACTGTAAACCAGTACTTTAACTACCCAATTTACCTTGCCAAATTGTGAGGAGTGCCTCTCTGGAGGGCAGTTCAGCCCATATGCATCTGTCTTAGTATGGGATGAGTTGCATTGTCACTCTTCACTGCGTTCAGAGGCATTTTGTACAGCCTAGTTTAGATTAGATTGGACACCCAACCTTTGAGAAGGTGTCCTTTAGCAGACATCCAGCAAAGAGTGAATTTCACCCTCAATTAGGAATGATTTACTGCAGGGGTACAGAACGGGTGGCTGGGCAGAAGTCCTGCAGTGGAGGATGTCTGACTGCTCTAGCAGACTGTGAACTTCATGCAGCAGCAGCATCGTACCACCTACAGCAAAAATAGACCTTGTGCCAAGATGCATTGACAGCAGTGCAAAATGCATAAATTAACCTCTTCTCCTACGTGATGTTCTGAAGGCTAAAGTTAAAATATGTGCGCTTTTGGTTACTGCAGTTTAAAAAAGCCATAAGCTGACAATTAGGGAGAAGGAAATACAACAACGTAACTGGAAGTCTAGAGCCATGGTCCTGAATAAATGGCATTGTTATGTTTTGAGAGGAAAGTATTGAGGGGAGAAATGGATACATAAAAGTTTCTGCATAAAATTTTACCAAGATATTCTATCACCAGTGGGGTCAGGAGAAGGGAAAACCCCCTGTAAAATGTAGCAAGGAGTTGCACTTCAGTGATCCTTGTGGATCCCTTCCAGCTCTGGATATTCTATGGTTCTATGGCATTACCTAGGTAAGCTGTTGGATTGCCAGCTTCAGAGGACTGTCTCCAGGTAGACAAAAATCCGTCAAGCAATGTCAAAAATACTGACTTCATCACGAGGTAGGAGGAATCTCTAAATCTCCAGACCCATTCCAAGCCCTGTTTTCTCTGAGCAGTTCATCAGCAATTAAGAGATGTTTAAAGTAAAACTAAAATTTATTTCTCAATGTCTAATATTTGTGCACTAGCTGAAGATGGTGAAGCCTTTATTTCACCTCCTGTTCTCCCTTCTGGCTTGCTTTGAAGCAAAATAAGGTTCTGTGCTAATCAGAATTCAGATAATTTGTTAATTTATAGGGAAAATGTGTTCTTATCAGCACCTTACCTACTTTATAGAGGCAGAAAGCCTTCTTCCCAGCTGTGCAGCACAGCAATCTTGGATTGTGTTTCACAGGGCATCTTAGGCACTGATTTGCGAGTGGGAATTTCCACAATCATGACATACAAGATGCAGAGCTATGAGTGAACCAAAGAGCTTGGTGTAACACGTGTGGTGTGACATGCCTAAACGTGGATTTTTTTGCTTGCTTTGGTAGAAAGAGTAGAGCATTATTTTATGATGTTAAACTAAAATTATGCCGATTGGTAATTACACGGTATCACAGGACTGAAGATTATTCTAACAATCTATATTTGTTTCATTTTATGTAAATCACTTAGTGCATGAGTTGAGAATTGCAGTGGTGTCAGCATCTTTCAAGGCATTGTCCTGAACTACTGTTGCCTTTAGAAGTTTTGCCCTTGGTTTTGAAGACAGTGAAATTAAGTTCCTGCTCTACAAAAAATCATTTGTATATTAGTAGCTGAGGTGCCTTTCTAAGTTCAACAGCTAAATCACTTAAAAACTATGAGTTACTAATTGTGCAGCTCTAGTGCTGTATGAGATGTCAGTAACAAAAAAAGATGAGAAATTCCTGTATTGGTTGTTGTATGTTCTAGTCTGGCTCGTACAAGATCAGGTCTTCACATTAGATAAGCTGTTGATTGTATGCCTTGTGTGCTGCAATAGGGAGTGTAGGAAGAAGGCCTCGGGATAACCAGTTCATATGACAGCATCTCATCCTTCAGAAGCTATCTGAGTACTGCTAGTTAGTTTAGGTCATAGATTTAGCACATTTTAAGGGCTGAGGGAAGAGGTGGAGCAAAGTAGTTAGAGCTTGCTGTTTGGCAGGGGTCAATTGGAGTTTTTAGCTCTGAGGTGTTGCCAGATAATATACAACAATGTATTAGGAGCCACATTGCGCATAACAACTTCTGAAATGGGTTGCAGTGATACATGGAGTTATCTAGCTGTGAAGGGGTTTAAAGGTGCAGGAGGAATGAAATAATGTAGCAGAGGAACTCAAATGAGGCCACAAAACCTGTCAGCTGCGGCATCCCTGTTGTACTTCACTGCCTATTCTATGCATCTCTTGCAAGGTCTTTGCTCCAATTTCTTTCCAGCTGAAACAAAGAGGAGGGCTGCATCCATAACTGACAGTTCAGAGTTTCAGATGGCCCTTGTTTTGGTTTGGAAGATTCTGTTGTAGAGTAGCTGGCATACAGTCTTCCAGCATTCTTGTTCCTCCAGATTTTCACTTTCACTGAGAAATCCCGCTTGCTGCTGTTATGCAGAAACTTACTTAGGGTCATTTTTTCCAAAAATACATTTATGAACACTATATTGATGAATTGCATAATTTAGAGAAATATTGCATAGTGGCAGAAATATTACTGAAGATGTCACATTTTTCGAAATGATTCATTCTTCTTCATGCACAAAAGAAACTTGTTTCCACAATCACCTTGCTTGGTGGGTGCAGTTCATTGGGATGTGAACTGGCAAAATACCAAGAAAAATTAATTTTGGTCTGCAGTAATAAGGAGGCAGTATTTGGTTTTTTTTTCCCCTTCACCTCCCAAAGGATGACAGCTGTATAAAAGCAAATATTCACATGTTTTTTGGGGGGATTTTCTCTAGAGCTGAAACAGTAAAATGTGTTCCGCCATTTTCTGTTGAATCATGTTGGTTTGAGCCTCTGTTCTATGTGAAAATTGTTGGAGCATTGCTATGTTTAAATTCAATTGTTGCTGTTTAATCTCAATAGTTTGCCATTTGTCTTTAGAGTCTTAGGACCTGATCATGCAACCATATCAATGCAGAAAGCTCCTTCTCTCTAGAAAGTTCCAGAACATGTGCAAGCATATCTGCTGGGATTAATATGATTCCAAGGTCAGAATCGGTCACAAAGAATCTGTATTTCATATATCTTATTAAAGCCTTTATTTTACATAGAGCATGTACAAGTGAAAAAAAATGCAGGACAGTCCACACTGTGACTGCACATAGAGTTTACTGGTGTCCATTGTGCTGTATCTTACTTACAGAACTCTGTAAACTACTCTGCACACAGAAGACAGGAAGTTGTTCCTACATCGTGCTGCCTTCTTGTTAATTTGCAGCTCTTTCATAAAAATACAAGTTTGCTACTTTGTGAGCTTTGCTGATCACAGGCAAAATGCCTCAGATTTTCAATTACTTTGGCAAGGTTCCTACAACCCTTTTTAAATTGTTTTAATATTGCTAGTGAAGGGCAGTATGGTGTGATGAGCAGTTGTTGTAGGGGGTTGGCAAAGTCCATCTTACAGATGTAACCGTGCTGGCAGTGTGGAAGCTGGAATGAATGATGCACCAAACACACTTGTTCTGCTGCTGTGGCCATTTTAGCATAGTCTTTCAGAGGCTGGAGCAGTTTGAATGTGTGGGCTCTTTATGCCTTAAACATATCATGAACATATAAAAATAAAACTAGTTTCTGTGTCAAAAAGCTTGAAATTGCCATGACCTCATGACTGCTCATCATCAGCGTGTAATTCAGCTTTGCCTTCTTGTTCCCCTGTATTTTTGCCATACACAGCAAAAGCCTCACAGTGGCCCAGAGTAGCATAGCCTGGTATAGAATACTTGAATTGCTGTTTTATTGGTCACTGTTCTTATTGGGAAATTTATACATAAATGAACTCATGGTTCTGGTGGCATGTAAGTAACTGATTAGTAGGAGACATTATTTCAGCTCAGATGCACAACCATCAAGAAAATTTTTCTGAGGAATGATGTAATTCCTTTTCCTGTATTCAGAAATTTCCAGGAGTCTCATAGGTGCTACTTCTTTCTTGTCATTGAATTCCTTTTCTTTCGTCTGGTAGCTCCTTTCATTTCTCTTCAGATTTGAACTAGTCCTGACTCACACTTTTTTTTTTTCAAATGCTTTTTGAGAGAACAGTTCCCATATACAGAAAGTAACCTTCTCGCAGCAGGAACTGGAACACCAGCTGTATTTAGCTTTGCAATCATTGAGACTTTCATGACAACTTTCTGAGTTGTTTATTTCCTGAAAAGTAATGTTAAAACAGCATTGTGGTATTCCACAATTAGTGCTGCTTGGAGCCTGCTAGATCAAATTTTTTCGACTTATAGGAAAAAAAGACACTTTTTTTTCTCCCAAATGCCAGCCCCGCATGTCAGGTTGAGATTGAGATTTCAAGCAGTGTTCATTTTGGCTCTTGCACCTCTGCCACCAAAGTCAGAGGTGTTAACAATCCTCTTGTAAAGATGCATGGGCCACAGAGGAGGCTGATCCTTTTCTAAAACCTGTGTTCTCTGTGCACAGGAATGAAAAGCAGTTAAGAGCTTATTTTTCTCACTGAGGAAGCCGGAGAGGATTTTTACTACACTATATCACAGTTCTGCTGCATTTCTACTCTAATGCTGTTTTGCCTATAATTTTATTCTAGCTTCACAAGCAAACATAGTTGTCTCAGACTATTTTAGCTTTTTTTTCTTTTTTAATCTCGGAATGAATTTATTTCAACCATTTTTAAATAGCTGCTGCTTTAAAGAAAAGAGTAACTAAAAGTACAAGAACTCTGAAAAAATGAGCTGATTAGGCCTTGTCTCATTGTCTGGACTTTTGGGATTTAGGAGAGGGTTTGTTTGGTGTTTGTTTGGGTTTTTTTAAGAGGAAGAGAGCAAAGCATTATATACATGTTTAATAAAATTTATAGACTTACACCCTCTTAAGTGCTGACAGTTCTGTAAAATGTCTTCTACCTCATGTCATTCCATTTGCTACTAAATTGCACGCAGGGGCATGTTTTCTTAGGGCACTTTGCACCAGCCAGCAAAGTCCTGAAACTCTGCAGAGCTGGGATTTAAGTTCATGCTGAACTTGGAATGTAGCAAACTTTATGTGCATATTATCAAACTCTATGAGAAACAGCACCATATGGTGGAGCAAACAGCTCTGCTGTCCCTAAGGAAGCACAATGAGGCAAAAGTGTGTCTCCTTCCTAAACAGCTGATTTTTTCCTCAGTGTTACACCAGTCATTGATAATCTTGGTGTTTAGTGTGGTACCTGTAAAAGATGGATAAGCAGGGAAGCATGTGGCTCTACTATGTGTTTCATCTCTTTGGGCATTGTCTTCCCCCGAGAGAATGGAGAAATACCTTTTCTCTCCTGAAACCTTGGTTCTGTCTGCTGCAGAGGCTGCACCCCTGGGACACACCCCTGTGCTCTCCAGCAGTGTGCGTCCAGTCATGGGTGTGACTTGTGATGACCATTTGAATACATGATGTGCATGGTTCAGGTCTATCTAAGCTCTGTGAGATCAGATAGAATTAGAGTACTAAATAGCACAGTTCCCAGACCTAACTTAATAAGCCTAGAAATATTACAATTTTCTGTTAGTGAATGTACACGTCTTTGAGCGTACCTGAGATATTAGGCTAAATAAATGCAAGAAATAGTAATGCCTTAAAGCCAGTTGTAAAGTCAGAGATCATCATAAGCATTCCCAGTTATTGTTACAAATTGCATCTGGTGCTTGCCGTTCATTCTGTAGTGAAATAATTAAAATTTTCAGAGCAGACAAATTCCTCAAGAATGTTTCTTACAAGAAAGTAATGGATTTCAAATACTAGGGTAGTTTTTATTTAATACACTGTCTTCCATTTTCTCTTTCTCATTCTCATTCATTTCTCACTTATTACCTCTAAATTTCCTGATCTAAGGCGAGTGTGTACTGGAGCGCAGTAGTGACCTGTCAGCTTGTGTGGCTGTCTGTAGGTGTTGAATTCTCACTGTTGGTGGGTTAGCCTAAAAGCCTGTTACAAATGTCTTGGCTGTCCATGCTTTAACAAGATCCGTTTTATTTCTGACAGTTGTTGAGATACCTGACAGAGATTTTCCACAAATCTCTGTCAAGCTGCCAGACCTGTGTATTCCTGTCCATTCTGTGGGTGAGCAATAAACACTGTGAGTCACTTGAAGCTACAGAGCAGCATGCCTGTGTTTAGGCATCTTAAGCAGAAAATATGCTCTGTTGTTAATAACTGATTCATAATTGTTTTTTCTTTTAAAGCTACTTCCTTGTTTTTGCAGCTTGCATCAAAAACTGGTAAATAACATAAGTTTTCTGTATTGTTAATATCCATCCTCTTAGCCATGTAAGAACATTGGATTGTTTTGTCCCTTCTGCCCTCTTTCATGTGTTTTTTCTTAGATCCACAGCTAAGCCTTCTATCAAAGATAATAATCCTTCTGCAAATTCTAACTTGGGCTTTGAAACAATCCTTGGAGAAGAGTGACTTGTGTATTATACTACAAAGTATCTATAAAAATTCTCCCAATGGTGGGACTTTTATGTCTGAATAAAGATTTAGCTTGCATCTAGATTGAACAAAATCTCCAATCTTTGTACTTGTGAGGAGTATTGTTGTTGAAGAGGGTTTTTTCACTCTTCAGAAATAGTAGTAAAGTGTTACTGAAGTAGTTGTATTGTTCAGAAGGGAAAACATCTTTAGTAGTCCTTAACACTGAAAGAAAACAGTAGGCACACTGTTCCATTACCTGCAGGTTAATATGTATCCTGCAGTGAGGAATAGTTTGCAAATAATTGAAAAAGTTTTAAACTTGAATCTTCTGACTATAATGCTCTGCCAGTCCCTATGCCTATTATTTATAGTGAAGGTATCTTCTATTTAACAATTAGTTTGCATGTAAATAGTTGAAAACCAGCTTATCAGAGAATCTTAATATTGTCCCAGTTGCTGTTGCCTTTGTTTTAAAATGGTTAAAACAGTGATCCTTTTTCTAGCATGTTTGTTGCACACAGCTTAGAATGTTACATACATACATACATACATATATATATATCTCCTTTCACTGCTATGTATAAAAACTGCTTCAGCTACATTTTTACTGCAGAAAATAGGAAATTAAATAATATATCTGCAACAACATAATCTTTAAGACAAGGGCACTATTCATCACAGTTGAAATCCGACTTGTGGATATCTTATTTTTCACCCAGCATTGAGACAGGTGACAATTTGCACATTTCTGGCCAAATGGCACATTTAAATGTTTTAAGAACTGTCAACCTGTACAAGTGTGGAAAATGAAATGCTGAAAAAACTCTAGAGAATTGCTAATGGCATGTGCAGACTTTGCCCTTAGCTTCAGTTCAGATTTTTCCAGGTCAGGAGCAACTGACAGTTTGTACCACCTAGTGGTTTTTTCTGTGCTTCTGATATACAGCTGGGAAGAAGGGATTGGAGAAAGTTGCTGTTGTTAACATGAACTCAGCAATATCATGGTGGGTTTGCAGACTTCTCTAGGAGTGGAATAAGCTTGGAGACTCAGCTCCTGCTCTTGTAAATAGTTCGGCCACCTGAGACCACAGCAGCTTTCATAAAAGCTATGAAAAATGTCCATCACACCCATGATGTGCCAGGAGGAGTATTTGCATGGGGATTTGTATATTAGTTAGAGTAGCAAAAGCAGTCTCACTCTATCTTATTTTATTCCTAGCCTTACTAAATATATCCTAGCAGAATGAGATTCACTTTTCCATCATTTTTATACCCAGAGTGTTACAATTTCATCTGAAGTAACAGGAGATCTGCATGACTAATACAGGAAAGTGCCCTGTAAGTCAGCACATAGAGCAAAAACAAGGGTCACAAAGACCCTCCGGGTAAAACCATCACTAGAGCCCTGATGGAAAACCATCAGTCATCCCCCAGAAAGCCTCTTAACTTTATTTGACTCAAAATTCTATGAGAGAAGACTGTTGTATTTAGTACCTTTTTGGTGCCCACATGCCTAAAGCCCTCATAGTGTTCACTGAGGTGTGTTAAACACTATTGTGACCAGTTTAATACTATCTTCACAATGTGATTTGGCCAGTGTTGCATGTTAAATCAATGACACACACAAGTAGATGGGAGAAATCAGGAGTCCTGGGTCCTATTCATTAAATCCTCCTTCCATGAAGCCTTAATAGTTATAATTTGAGCTGTGTAATTAATATTTTGCAGCAGATCAGCCATGTGATACACTGTTAGTGGCTAACCTTGCCAGTCAATGTGGGGAGATACAAGATAGAACTGAGCTGTGGGCTGTGGAATTTGCCTGCAGAAGCACATGGCAGCACAAAGGAGCACATGGTGGCACACAGAGGCTTGTCTCCACCGGACCCTGGGGGCAGGAGGTGTTACAGGGCAGAGCCCTACAGGGAGGAGCCTGCCGGGAGCTGACGGTCAGGTGAACAGCGAGTGATCATCCCATAGAAGGACATTTAGAAAGTGTGTTGCTGATGTGGCAACACAGGATAGGTCACGCAGTGAGAAGTACCATGTAAGAAAATACTGTGCCTTGGAAAAGTGTATAAAACTAGCTCGTTCCTTTGAATCAACAATTCAGATTCCCTGCCCGTGTGGGTCCGTGCCTCAGTCACTGACAAGTCAAGAGGAGGAGTTTCATGCTGAACATGGAGGGTCTGGGTTCATTTTCCTTGGATGAGCATGCAGAGAAACAGAGAAAGCAGTATTTATAAGTTAGGTTGGACGCATTCAGGTTTTACAAGCAAGCTGTCACTAAAGACACTCGGTAGTCTTTTAAAAAGTGCAAATAGTCTTTCACCATTGTGTCAGACCAAGTTTTGGTACATTGGCACACTTAAAGGTCAGTATTCTTGTGGTACGATGTATCATGGTAGCTTCCAGAACCAGATGCTCAAGGCAGAAATGTGTAAGGAACAGTGCAGGTCTGGAGAGTTCAGGACAGTAAAAGCTTTCATTACAGTGAGAGCCATTGAAAATGAGGTCAGTGAGTGTGTTGCTGCACACAGTGACTGCAGTGATTGCCCTCATGCATAGGGCAGGACATAACTACTGAGCAGTACTTGGTGGTACATTAATTTCCCTTGTGGAACTGAGGAAGCAGTGATTATTTCTTTATCTTACAAATATGTGTTAGGCCTCTGCACTCTTCTGCTGTTGACAAAGGACTCAGATATTTTGGCTTAACTACAACTAATGTGTGAGAACAACAAAAGACAACAACTAATTAGTATTCTTTTGACTGCAGTTCTGGAGGAAAGGAGCTGTATTCTCAGCTCCTTCTTAGGCTGCAATGGAGATTAAAATAAGTCAATGACTGTGAGGGAGTAGAGAAAAAAGAGAACTTGGAAACAAGGCAGATCCAGACAATTTCTTCACAATGCAAATTTATGGAAAATAAACCTTGGAGAGAGACCTGCATTGAACCTACTCCATCTTTGCAGATTTCCTCCATGGCTTTTGCGTAGGTTCTCACTCTTTGCTTGGAGAAATGCTGTTGTCCAGTTCCTTTTACTGGCCTGGTTTGTGGATCAGAAAGTCCCGTTGCAAAGCAGCACAAGGAACGTGGATGGCATATCGTGCAGTGCAGGATACCAGTGGGATTAGCCACTTGCTGCAAGAGCACATTCTGTTAGATGAATAAGTTATACCTACTTAAAAATGTAATGCAGACCAATGCTTTTAATTTGTAAAAGCAAGTTCAGATTCACATCTGCCTGTGGCTACATTAGCTTGTGTGGCTGGCACTGACACAGCTGCTGAGGATAACCCCAGCAAGGTGCCTGACCTTGGCACTGCAGGGCAGTCATACAAACTGTGGAGTTACTGGCTTTTTTCTTGGGGTTTTGTGTTAAAGGGACTTAGCAATCAAAGCTCTCATGCCCATTGCAGCTGGAAACAGACAGAGTTTTTTCTTGTCCCAGTTGTTTCTCTTAAAAGAAGTTGGGTGAACAGGAGAGGAACATCTCTTTGGACTCTCCAGTAATGAAGACAACTTATTCCTTGCTGGTAGAGGTTAGAGCAGCTGTAAAGCTTTTTCAGTTTCTGCTGAAATTTGAACAAATTACAACAGCTGTCAACAGGCTGAAGACTGCAGAATGCAATAGATTCTACCATGGTTTAATGAAGTCCAGCTAAGGCCTAGGAAAGATGTAAAGTCCACCTACTCTGGCTGTGCTACTTCAGACCATTTGTTCTTTTACTTTATTTCTAAACCAAAAAGTACTCATTCATCATGTGCAGGATGACTTTTTCCCTGCTAGTCCACCTTTTTGGACTGAAACATCACAAAGTGTAACACCTTTTAGATGCATTTCTCTTTCATTTACCTTAAAAAGATTACAAAACCCTTAGAAGAAATCAAGAAGTCCTTGCCTACAGTGTCATCTGGGATAAAATCCACAACATATTCAGTCATCTCAAATTTTTGCAAACAGATACTGTCCTTGACAGTATTCCTTTCTGTATGTTGTTTCCCTAATTCCCTGAACAAATAAACCAGCCAACCAACTAGTGAGTTGAGACTTTATTATCATTATTATTAGGAGAGTTGACTCAAGAAAAACATACATGAGTCTGACTTCATCAACACCTACATTTTACTGGAATACCGCAAGACATTGGTGAAGCTTTGTGTTTAGCAGGAACTCTACTTGCAAGGCTTGAAAGAGGCACAATTCCCTTTTTTTGTTCTTTTGGTCATATTTTAATCCTTTGAAATCCTTTTTCTAAGTCTTTTCCAGGGAAGAATTAAGTGCTCGACTACTTTGTGACTACTTTTATTTTTGTAAATTCTTTAGTGGATCACCCTTTTTGGATTTTACTGATGGCTGTTGAAAGGCATCAGGATTCACTCTGGGCTAGGGGATGTGTGATGGGTGGCTCATCACTCTTGGCTGACTGGCGGACTGACAGTAACACTGCTCTGCAATAGCTGTCACAGATCTGTTTAGGATACCATGACTTTTGTGGGTCAGCCCCTCCTAGTCCCACTATCAACCCGAATATCTCCTTGATACGGAAGAATCAGAATAGTTTGAGGACATTAAGGAGCAAACTGCCTGAAGAGACTGAGTAGCATACAAATGATTGACAAAATTATGTATTTGGCACTATTGGCATTATTTTTTAGATAATGTATTCAGGAGGAAATAAATCAGTAATGGGATTTTAGAAGCACAAAAGGAGATTTCAGTATAATGAATTACATTCAGAGAGGTGATACCAAATATCTATGGATATTGCAGGGAGGATTTTTGTGTGAAGCACAAATAGCATACTCAGATTTTTAACTCTGTTGAGCACTGGATTGGTGCAGTATCTGTTGAAGATGGCATTAGTGCTTTGCATTACTCATCATTTGCCCTGTTTCTGCCGGGAACTGGGTAAGTTTCCCCACTGCATAAGAAATAGCAGGACCTCATTAGTCCTTTGATGGCTGCTTGAAGAAGCTGATAATGTTATAGGACCTGAAATTATAAATCTCATTCCTCACCGAATTTCCAGATTGTTTTATTGAAGCAAAGAGCACCAATGGGCAGTCTTCAAACTAGTATGCCCACATGTTCAGTGATGCTGCAGAATGTACTATTTATGTTTCATTAAAATCTCTGTGCCCCAGTTGCAATGGGGTGATTTGAAGTTTCAAAGTTTCCAGTTTTTAATTGAAAAATCTACCCATGCAGAATTGGTTTGAATATAACTCTCTTTCCATTGACTAGAGGAGAAGGGTAAAATGCTTGCCTGGTATCATTTTACCATGGGCTAATTTCACATAAGGAAGATAAATCAGTTTTATTTTATAAGAGTAGTCCGGTGCTTGGTTTTGAAGAAGCTCTTGTGACAGTCCTAGAGCTTCTGCAAGAGAGGCTGATTGTGCACTTTGGTTCACACTGAACAGTTTGGGAACAGGTTTGCTTATGCCATTGTTGGCACCAGTTTTACTGAGCTAGAGTAGGACTGCTCACATGGTCATTACTGCTTTTGCTTAATTGAAAGGAACTGGAAACATACCTTTCCATTAGACCAATATTAAGCTACAGTTTTGTTTAGGAAAAAGAACATTAAATAGGTGTTGAATATTAGCCTTGATGTAAACATGATCCAAATAAATGCATATGTTTAGAAACACACAAAACCTTAAACTGAAATGGCTCTGACATTTTTCCTTTTACTTACTGTAAAATGAGGGAAAACTAGTGAGGTAGCTACCGCACGCTAATCTATACACAGCAGCTTTTAAGGGTTGATCAGGTGTCTGAGATTCCCTATGTGATTGAGTCAGGTAGAAATTTCCCTTGAATATTGTCTGACAAATTTCTTAATGCTCAAGTTTTCAAACAGAGGAAAGGAGTGTTAAAAGGCTGAAAGTATTTTATGAGATGCCCTGGGGAAACCTTCTTACTCATAACTTTGCTTGAATTTGGTGTGCTGGAGTTGCTTTTTAAATTGTGTAGGTTTTGTGTTTGGTTCAATTCTGGTAGCTGTAACCTCCTGCCTTAGCAGTGCTCTCTGTGTCTGATAGGAAATAGTGGCCAAAGGTGAGTTCACTGGGCATCTTGCTGTTTGTTTCCTGATAACTTATCTGAAATGTTATGGACATATTCCAGGATTGCATCTTTTTCCTTTATGACGGTGATTAGTTTTCTGGATTTATCTCTTAATTTGTCATGCTACCAATTCTGTTTCTTAAAATAATCGTTCTGTTGCAATGCTTCTAATTTCAGTGATTATTACAGCTCGTCTGTGTAGAAAAGTAGTGGCAAAATTCCAAACTAAGGAGTCTTCAATTTAAAGTGCCAGAGTTAGTACAGAATAGCATATTCCTGGTCAATGTTACTGAGCAGACAGCCTCTCCATTTTGGCCTCCAGATCATGAATGTGCACTGCTTGTCTGGCAATTGAGCTGTGGTTTCTTTTAATCTAGTTCTAATAGCATGGCATTTTTCCCTTGAAAAAAGGAGGAGAAAGCAGCTTGTTGGAGACATGGCATAAAGCTTTTTAGCCCAACAAAGAGTTTTTACCCCATGACACTGAAGGAGACACAGAACTGTTATGTCTTAGATAGCCTGGATGCTTCAGCAAGTGAAAAAATACCTTGACATTGTTAAATATGAGTGAGGGGTGGGTGAGTTATGATTTCTGGGGACTCTTAAGTGAGTTCTACTAAAACCCATATATTTTAAAATATATTTCATTAGAAATAGTCATCTTTTCCACTTAGACAGAGGACAAGTACATTTTTCTTGCAAAGCAACATTCTGTTTTGACTTTTGGAGCAATATTGAAGAAGCCCTGCAGCTAGCTACACAAATCAATGCCCATGGTAATACTGTAGGTTGGTTTGGACTTTGTTTTTTTTCCCCACCCCTTAGATTTACGATGTTAAAAACCTGTAAAAATCTGGGGGTTTTTCCCTTGAAACTCAAAATAAAATGCATAGATTAAACTGAATTGAAGCTGAAGTAGAATTTGCATGGAAGGACAAGATTTCATTCCATAACCTAAAAGAAGCAGCACAGAAGAATCAGCCATACAGTTTTGTGTAACAATATGATTATTACCATGTTAGATTGCTCCAGAACATTGTATTAGCATCTAAATTTTGGTGTGTGTCATTTATTTCCTTCAGATAATGGCATAGTTTAAGAGGCAAAATTCGCTTTCCTGTTGCTCTTCCCACCATCCTGCTATTTGGTGTAGTTTTGACCTGCGACAACTAATTACAGTTCTTTGAGGACATTTAGGAATTCTTCTTCCAAGATTTTGTTGTTTGCA
This sequence comes from Corvus brachyrhynchos, assembly GCF_000691975.1. Lineage (NCBI taxonomy): Eukaryota > Metazoa > Chordata > Aves > Passeriformes > Corvidae > Corvus > Corvus brachyrhynchos. The sequence continues at coordinate 444,837 of NW_008240122.1, read as the reverse complement.
TTTCCCCCAGAATGTCAAGTATAACCTTCTGAGGATAGTTTGACATTTCTGCAGCTGCACTCCATCCCAGTATGTTTTGCTCATGACCAGATTTAGTAAATTTCCTATGTTCTTTATCCAGAAAGAGAACAGATTTATTGGATATAATTAGTTTGTTTTAAATCATGGCTGCTTATCACTCTTACCTTTGTCATCACAGAGGTTGTTTGTAGTTTTTGTTATCTAAATATTTGTGGCATTCCTTCAGTAATTATACATGCCAGCATTTACAGCTGCTCTCCATTAAAATGAGCCTAACAGCTCTGCAGCTACTTTTTCATTTAAGAAAAACTGGCTTGTGATTTGGCAGGGGGCTCAACTCATTTGGCATCCTAGCAAATGTGTCATGGAGCTCTTTGGATACTCTGGAGTGTCAATGGAGAAACATTTGGTGTACTAGCAAGGATGTTCCTGCTGGATGACAGGCTGGATCAAGCAGAGAAAGGAGGGCTGCATTTCTACTGCTCCCTGTCTTGCTAATCATAAGTGCACCTAAGAAATGTGGGGTCTCATGGATGGTGGTATATATGTTGTCTGCATAATTAAAACATAAAGTTGAGCTGGTTCAGACTTTCTGACTTACAGGGGTTTTTCCCCCTATAGCTGTCTGCTCATTATCAGTACAGAGTAAAGAATGCCCAGCAAGTGCAGCCAATTCTGTGAATTTCAGCTTTATTGCAAAGGTAAATAAATCTGGGAGAGGCATCGTAAAGGATTAGCAGTGGAGTGTATTGCAGTTATAAATAGTCACCAGGGTTCATGATTGTGAGCTGCATTTACACACTTTCCTCCCAGTGACAGAAATAAATTGAAAGAGGTGACAGTGAGGTGATGGATGAAGAATTGGTGGATGCAACTGTCCTCTCTTGGCTTCTTTAAAAAAAGGGAAAGCACTGTTTTGTATTACTGTCATGCACAAAGCCAGTACCTTTCCTGAGGACCATGGAAAACATAGAACTGAATTCAGCTTTATATTTGCAGTTCTGGAGTTTGGGGGTCAGTCACTGCTTCATTAGTTCATGTGTAGGAGTGATAATTCAGGGTAGAAAGCGGATTAGCTTCTATTAATTACTGTAAATCCCTTACAGCATCCTCTGTGGTGGAATTAATAAGCAATTAGTTGCTGCTGGAAGCTACTGGGATTTCAAATATATGAAAAAGTAGTGATGAGTCAGAACTGTATCACATTAGCTTTGTATGGATGTTGAGGTTGAGGATGACCATGAAATTGTGACAGTGACAGAATCCCACCAGCCATTTCAGACTGGTGTTTGTAAGCTCTGAAATGTTTTTAGTTCTCCTTAATTCCTATTCAGGACCAGTACTGAAGGGATGAGTTTGTATTCAAGGCATGTTTCTCGGCTGTCTGCTGGAATGGGTTTGCTGAATGACTTATTTGGGCTAACGTAATTAAGCTTCTATCCGAGCCAAGCCCGTACCTGTGTGAGTGTGCTGCAGTGCTCCTGGGCACACTGTCCTTGCTCTCAGTGCACACAGATGGCAGGGCAGGGCTGGGGCTGCATCCTGAAGCAGCTTTGTGTAGCACGAGCAGGGCTCTACAAGCAGCAGTTGACGCCAAGGGTCTGCTGATTACAAAACGCTTTTGACAAGAAAATTGAAAATGTTAACGTGGTGTAACACTCTGAAAGCAGATACTCCATCTTAGGTGCACACTCAAAATTTCAGGCTCAAGGAGGGAAGGCTGAAGGGGATATTTCTGCTCTCTCAGATATCTAAAGGGAGGGTATGGATAAGGCAGGAAAAGAGTCATTTTAGAGTTGAATGATAGCAGAACAAGAGGCAGAAGTCACAAGTTGCAGAAAGGGAATATGCAATTAAATTTCATGGAAAAAAGTTTTAGATTCCCAGAGAGGTTGTGGAGCTCAGCTGGCAAAGCCCTGAGCAACCTAAACTGGTGGTGGTGGCACCAGGAGAAGATGAGAGACCCTTCTGACCTAAATTGTAGTCTATAGTCCTAGACTACCTTCACGAGTCCTTGCATGGTGTGCTTCATGAAGAGGTTACTTCAGACTGGATTTGTTGGTTAGCATTGTAAGGTTTTAGTTTCAGCAGAGAGAAGTCCAGTGCAGGCAGACTGTATTGCTGTGTGATGCAAATCAAAGTGCTGTAAGGAGAGGCAGGCAGAGGATTCACTTCCAAAATTTATATTTTCATTTTTAAAGGCACTTCTTGGTTTTTCTTCACTCTCCCTTATGCAGGAACATCCAGCATGAAGTAGATAAGTAACTCTTACACAGGCTCAGATCTATTGTTTAAAATTAATCACAGGTGAAAAACTGTTTTTGCAGAACCACTCTGTGTAACAGTCTGGGAGAGTCAGCAGTCTGCAGCAGGTTGGATAAGCTCCAACTTGCTTCTCACACTCATATGTTTTCATGGTCTCTCATGTTGTGATAGATTTTTGGTTTCTGAGATTTGAGTTTAGCTTTTAGATTTACTTGAACTGCTGGAACAATGAAATGTGGTGTGTGGTGAAGCTTGCAGCTGAGTATGGCAGATAAAAGGCTTATCTCTCTTCTAGAATGTTCAACATTTTAAAAAGTTACTTCTAATTTCAAATGAAAACAATACAGAGAGGATTATCTTTGTCTTAACAAATGCAACAAAACAGTAGAAATTATATGCAAAGGCATCCAGGCTGAAACTCCTACTTGTACATGTGCATGCACTGTAAGGATGTTGACATACAGTTCAATTTTCTTCTTTATTCTGGCCCAAATATCTGCTCTTTAGACTTTTAATTTCATCTGTCTCCTTTTCTGTTTTCATTCTCATTTTCCTTTTTCCTTTGCACATACAATTTTCTTATACCATGTCCCCAGCTATGTCCTTACCTGCCTATCCTGTAGGTCTTTCCTCCCTTCCCTTCCTTATTTCTTTTTTGGAACCTTTTTTCTGATATCTTCTCTGCCATCCTCAGCATTAGTCATGCACAATCCCACTTTCATTTCTACCCTTAGTTATTGTTATATAATTGTGTGTTCTCTTCTTTATTCCATTTTCAAGCATGGAAGGATGTTGATTTTACTTCCGCAGAAAAGTCCCCAGCAGTTCACTGAAATGGCTCTCTGCCAACAGTAATGATCACACAGACCCCAGGCCTCCCACCTCCAGGATAGCACTGAAACAGGAGCAAGCTCATAACGGGGTGCAGGTCCTGGGGTCTGCAGGGATTTAGGGATCTTTGGAGCAAACAGTGAAGTTTGTGTGTCTGGCCTTTCCTGAGCGTGTCCTTGCCACTCAGCAAAGTGCTGTGCTGATGCCTCTGTAGGCTTTCTCTTGTGCCTGTCGAGGGTGACCTGTTCCAGGGGTCCTTTCCAAAGCAGGTTTCTCCTTCTTGTCACCTCCGATTAGTGTGATATGAAAAGATGTTTCATCAGTCTTCTGTCTGCCACTGATTGATTCTGGTCAATGGCAGCTTGAAAGTTTCATTGCCCAGCTTCATTTTTGCATGTTAACTTAGTTCTGTAAATCACTGCTTCCCCTGTCCCCCCAATTTTTCATTACCTAATACTTTTTGCTTGGAGTAGTTATCTACATGACAGATCAGCAGTAGACCTTAAATAAGTTATGGCTTTGACTCCTGAACCTGGTACTTAGAAATATGGAAGCAGAGAGGCACAGTGTGTTCAGCTCATGGTTTTCTGGCTGGTGTTACAGCCATGGTGTGGGCTGAGTCGGTGTCGGGTCCAGAGCCAATACAGTGATACTGAAAGGTGCTGGAATTCTATCATCAACAGTGCTTGTCATCTTCTTTGGGAGTTATATGGCTTTGTGTGCTAGAAAACCTTCTAGCTTTTGACTTGAATTTCACATATTAAAAGGAGAAATTGAAGAAATGTTTTATTTCCCAAGTTGCCTTTCTTTTTACAGTGAAATCAATGGTGGAGTGAACACAATTTACCTGCCTTTTTCCTCTGCTGTCTGCCAATGATGCATCAAGTTACAGGGGATGAATTTAAGAGCAGCTCATGGTGGCATCCAGCCAACTCAATGAGAGAGGCTGCCTACAGAGTTCTGTTGCTAATGAAATGGCCCATTTCATTGATAGGTATTCATCAGCATTGGTGTGTTTCTGGGGCTTATTGCACAGAAAGGGTCATAGGCAAGGAAACAAGCTGTACACTGTGGCGGATTGACCTTGGTGTCCACCAAAGCCACTCTGTTGCTTCCCCTCCTCAGCTAACAGGGAAGAAAATGTAACAAAGGGCTCGTGGGTCGAGATAAGGAGTGAGAGCTGTCACTCAGCAATTACTATAATGGGCAAAACAGACTTGACTAGGGAAAAAATTAATTCAATTTATTACCAAACAAATCAGAGTAGGGTAATGAGAGAGCAATCTTAAAAACACCTTCTCCCCATCTGTCTGTTCTACACTCCTGATTTTTCTACCTCCTCCCACCCAGCAGCACAGGGGGTTTGGGAATGGGGGTTGTGGTCAGTTCCTCACATGTTGTCTCTGCACTCCTTCCTCCTCAAGGGGAGGACTCCTCACATCCTTCCTCTGCTCCAGCGTGGGGTCCCTCCCACGGGAGACACCCCTCCATGAATTTCTCCAGTGTGAGTCCTTCCATGGGCTGCAGTTCTTCATGAACTGCTCCAGCCGGGGTCTCTCACAAGGGATGCAGTCCTTCAGGAACAGGCTGCTCCAGAGGGGGTTCCCCGTGGTGTCACAAGTCCTGCCAGCAAACTGGCTCCAGCATGGGCTTCTCTCTCCATGTGGCCACAGGTCCTACCAGGAGCCAGCTCTGACATTGGCTTCCTACTGTGGAGGCACAGCCTCTGCCTCCACGTTGGGCTTCTCCCTCCATGGGGCCACAGGTCCTACCAGGAGCCAGCTCTGACATTGGCTTCCTACTGTGGAGGCACAGCCTCTTTTGGGCATCCAGCTGCTCTGGCATGGGATCCCACACAGGCTGCAGGTGGATCTCTTCATGCCTCTGAACCTCCATGGGCTGCAAGGGCACAGCTGCCTCACCACAGCCTTCACCATGGGCTGCAGGGGAAACTGCTCCAGTGTTCGGAGCACCTCCTTCCCTTTCTTCTGCCCTGACCTTGGGGTCTGCAGGGCTATTTTTCTCCCATATTCTCACTCCTCTCTGTCAGCTGCAATTGTGCAGATTTTTTCCCCCTTCCTAACTGTGTGATCCCAGAGGTGCAGCCACTGGGAGCTGGCTGGCATTGACTCCACTAGACACAGGAGAAGCTTCTTGCAGAAGTCACCCCTGTAGCCCACTGCTACCAAAACCTGGCCATGGAAGCCACATGTACACCCAGTACCATGGGTTTGCATCTTGGACTTTGCTGTAAGGGCTGAAGCAGTGTAAGAGGTTGTGAGACAGGGAGGAGCTAAATGCAGGTCTCTTATGACAGGCAGTGACAACTTGTAATGTTCATATCAAGTTAAGTGCTGAGGACAAGCAGAGAAATGGTGGCATAGAGGAAGGTACAGGGCAAGCAAGTGGTCCTTGTGCCCTATAAAGGAAGGAGCTGGGGGAAAGCAGTGACACAGAGTGTCTCAGTACTGTTATGTCTGTAAGTAACTGGCAGGGATGCTGTGTTTCTGTGCTTAGAATCAGTAGAATGGAAGCTCACAGGGCTGCAGTGCATGCCATCACCCTGGAAACATTTCTTTGAGAAGCCCTTTGTCCCTGTCTCGATTGTGTCTTGCCCATGAGAGACAAGTGCAAGGTCATAAAGGGTTGTTCCATAGTCCTGTGCCTGATAGAGGAGATAAGCTTTGTAGAAATTGTTCCTTCTTTATAGAACAGCAACTAAAAATATTGACAGTGTGTAGCAGCACACCGAGTGTCTTCCTAGACAAGGGTCTGGGCATCTTCATCCTCAAATGAGACTTAAACTGCAGAAGCTACAGATAAGGAGAAATGGAATGCTTGGAAGCACTGGTGACTGTTTTAGTGGCTGATACCCAGCCAGAAGAGTTAGATCAGAAGTCAAAGGGTTACTAATTTATTACAGAATTCAGCAAGTTATTGGGTAAAATAGAACAAGGCCACACGATACTCAGGATATTGAATCCAATTTATACAGCTGATAAAAAGCAAGGAAAATAGGACCTCACTGTAGAACCTAGCTAATAAATCCATTCTGAGAGAAAGAGCAGGAGCCACAGGAGTTTCGTTGCTGAGAGTCACTGGATTTGGTACATGGAAATTAGTGGGATTCTGCTCATGCTGCTATCGAGTGACAAAAATCTGTCTTTCATGTAGGTAAAATAAGGCCGTGCTTTGTAGTATTTCTGTGTAATGATGGGCTCCCTGCTTCTCTTTACTCTGCTGTGTTTGAACTAGTTATAATTAGCAGTGACACACATTTGGCAGGCAGCGGTGGGCAGGTGGCCATGGCACTTAGCAGAACTGGAGCTTAGGAAGCACTGAGTGCTGGCCTAGCCCTTCTCTGCCAGCTCAGGTGTAGCAGCTGACCCTGCTGAAACCCTCGCTCCCCCAGCATCTGATTTTTGGGTGTGAATTGTACTGGTGAGCCAGACCTCGTATCTTTTTTTATGGTATTTGATGGTGGCTTTCCAATAACATTCAGCACCTCTCTCTATTTGAGCAAAACCAGGCTTTGGGAAGACAATAGCTGTGTCATGATGTACCGAGGACTTCATCAGCTGGTCTAGTACTATTTGCATGATGTCCCTCACTGACTCCATTACTTCTTGTTGCCGTGCAGTTTTATTAAAGGGCAGTAGGGAACATTATAGTTTATTAAATCCAGTACTAGTCAAATTTGAATAAACTTCAGTTAATTATAAATTCACTAGGAAACCTGATGTGATGTAAAATGGAATTACACAATTCCCCTTCCTCTGTTGTTGTTGTTAAGTGTTTTTCCTATTAGTCTGGTTTTCCTGAATAACAGCCTCTCCTTTTTCTGTTATTTTAACTTTCCAAAGTAGCTTCCTTGTATTTTCAGAGAGATGATTCAAAATAAAGACTAAAATTTCAGGAATTATTTCAAATGTCTGAGGCAGTCCCTGTCTATCTTACCCCCTTACTTGAGCAAGCACTAAATGTTAAATTATAATAGTAAATGTTAAAGGGAAAAATGTCACAAAAGAGCTAATTTGGTCACAAATTAAGACATCTCATGTTACAATGAACTGCAAACTGGTTTCATTTGGATCTCCTCCTCAGCATTGCCAAATGTAAATATCGAAATACCAAAAGTCTGATTGCATAAGATGTGTTAATGTCTTGAAAATAATTTTAGAGCTTTGTTTCATTTGCATTTTCTATCATAATTTTGATTTCTTGGCCATTGGCTACAGTCCAATTGTGTTTCAGGTAGCTTTCAACAAATATGATGGCTGAATGCAAGCTCTAGTTTCAGTGAAAAGCTGAGTTTTTTATGCAACTCCAGCACCTGGGGCTTTTTTAGAATCTAGTTTGCCCAAGATAGGAATTTCGATTTCTATAGCTTCAGCTAGAAGTTGAGCATTACTGTTTGTTTTGTCTCCATAGTTGAGCTGATTTTCAGCACCAAAAGGAAAATAGAAAGTTGAAGGTAGGAATAATCATATTGGGAGCACTTAAATGGATTTGCAGAGGCCGTAGGGGGAACGTATTCCTTCCTGTGTGCCAGTGTTAAGTTCTCACTTTCCTAAGTATGTTTGTTTGTTTGTTTGTCTTAATTCTTAGTGCTGTTTTGAGAGCAGTGGGATTTCTTTGGTTTGGATTTGGTTTTGGGTCTTTTTTTATAGGACAATTATGACCTGAAAATTTTGCTTTTCCAAAAAGGTTTCATTTTTTTAAATCAAGTCGTTTCATGATGACCAGATAAATGACATCTATAACTCTTCCCTTGTCCACTGCCATAGTCACTCCACCACAGAAGGCCTCTAGGCTGGTCAGGCAGGACTTGCCCGCGGTGAAGCTGTGCTAGCTGTCTTGAATCACCTTCCTGTCTTCCATGTGCCTTAGCAGAGCTTCTCAGAGGATCTGTTCCAGGATCTTCCCAGTCACAGAGGTGAGGCTGACAGGTCAGTAGTTGCCGGCTTCCTCCTTTCTACCCATTTTAAATCTAGATACGATGTTTCCCTTTTTCCAGTCACCAGGGACTTTACCTGATTGCCATGACTTCTCAGTTACCATGGAGAGTGGCTTGGCAACTACATCAACCAGTTCCCTAGGTCTCTGGGATACCTCTCGTCAGGTTCCATAGAACTATGTATATTCAGGTTCCTCAAGTGAGAACAAACCTGATCTCCTCGTACAGTGGGAAGGACTTTGCTCCTCCAGTTCCTGTCTTGTGGTCCCTAAACTGTAGGGAACTGTATAGAAAACTGGTAGAAAATGTTCACATACAGAACATCAGGAGCTCTTATTGTCACATGTAAAATGGAAACAAACTTGTATTCGTCCCTTGGCTTTGGTTGCATCTAAGAATATGCCTCTGACAACCATCACAAGCCACAATCATCCTGAATAAAATGCTCTGGATAGGCTGTATTAAAAAAAACCCCGCACTGATTCTCATACTTGCGTAAGAAAATTCACCTTCTGAACCTCTGCTTTTTATACCTTGTGATGACTCTGCTCTGTTGTCAAAGTTGCCTGTGTACAGTGCACCAAACGTGACCATATGTTTTATTGTTGGGTTCTCCTTGAGAAGAAGTACTTTAAGCAGCAATAAAGAATGATGGGAAGCAAATTCACTAAATAAATAAATGGGGTTGTAACAAAATTGTCGTGCCACATCCATATGTGTGTATCTATGTGAATTCAAAGGAAAGAAATAAGTAAACATGACATCCTAGCATCCAAAGCTTGTGCCAGATGTCTGTTCTTGGAGTGAAGTCCTACATGAATCAAGAAAAGCTGCTGAGTTTAATTAAAAGTCGATTCTGATCTACTTAGCTTGATCTTATGCTCAGTAGAGAGCTACTCAGAGATTAAAGTATTGCCTTTCATCTGTGAATGTAGGAAAACCTCTGTTGTGTTGTCTTCAGTGTGTAGTTCCCAGTATTTAATTCCCTCTGCACTTAATGGAGTAGAGGAAAAGGATAGGCCCAATTTTATTTTTCTCCAATTCCTACTGGTATCCAAGGAATTCTCTGTGCTGCAGAATATAAATTTTCTAATCCCTAGAAATGAGAAGTTAGGAAGCCCTTGCTGGAGCAGCAAGGGAGCTGTTGCATGCCTGATACCACACACTCAGCCTTTTTGGATAGAAAAGGAAATTTCAGGGCTGATCTACAGGCTGCTGTTGCAAATGAGGCAGATCAAAATGCCAATGTGCTGCCATACAAATGAGAATAATAGTGAGGTCTGCTCTTCATGATTCACATTATCAGTGTTTTGTGATCATTACCATTCTTTCCTCTAGAGAGAGACCCCAAAAATCAGATTAGAGCTGTCAAAAGTGAATGGGAGTGATGGTAAATTTGGAAGTCTTCCAGAAAGAGACATCTGTATGGACCACAGCATATGGGACTTACTGTAGTGTAATGTTTATATCTTACTTTTCATAGAATCAGGTTTGGGTAGGAAGGGACATTAAAGACCATCTGGTTCCAACCCCTCTGCCATGGGCAGGGATTTTCCACTAGACCAGGTTCCTCAAAGCCCCATCAACTCTACATCAAGGACACAAAACTTCTAGCTGGTGCAGAAATTTTTACAATATATAGTGAAATGGAAAATTCTTATCTTTAATTTCACAGAAGAGGAAACAGTGAGTTTATGGAAGGTTTCTGCTCCTTGGTCTGACTGCTCCAGAGCTAGAAAGAAGGCATGGATTGCCTGTTATGGTTTTCCTCTTTACTCAAATTCTGCAGGGCAACTTTGAAACAAAGCTAAGAGGGCAGTAGGTATTTGAGAGCAATTTAAAGTTGAGCAGGTGTAGTCTAGGTCAAGATACAAAAGTATGTGACTGTTCACAGATCAGGTGGGTAGATACCTAGTTTGTGGTACTGTGCTTAAAATTACAAGGCTGGGTAGTGGGAATGAGAGAAATTTTCAGTTTTCAATGATGCCACCTAAAACAGTGGTCTCCAAAGTAGATAGGCAAATACTAAATTGGTTAAAAAACTGCAAGATCAGTATCTCCACTATGAAATACAGCACCATCCACGGGAGTCAGTTCCCATTAAAAGGCAAAGTTACTTTTCTTTGCTATCAGGGGCTCAGCTCCCAGAGACAGGGAGTTACTTTGGGGAGGACTGTACAGGTGTGGTAGGGTTTCTTTCAATCACCTAAAACAACCTCCTTAGACAATCCCATGTCCTATAGCGAAAGTGCCAGAACAAATATCTCTAAATTAGATGCGGGGATGTATTTCAAACAATGCTCATTCAGAAATCCTGCCTGGTTTGTTCAATGTGCCATTTGTTACAGCAAATATGCAGGAAACAGCTTGCTGTGCGTTTCTTCCCTGCTTAAATGGCTTGTTGAGCTGATAATTAATAAGCAACAGGACATTAGGTTTGTTGTAACTTTACTGGATGGATGGTTAATCACTGGAGGTTGTTAGAAAGTACCGGAAATGTGTTATCTCTCAAGACTGTTCACATCTATAGGAATTGCAGCCACTGATGTATGGAGTAGAGCACTCCCTAAGAACTGTAATATGCAAATGAATTATTACTGTGTGGAAATTCTACATGGGGTTCTTAAGGTATTCTCCTTTTCTTCAGCTGAACACCAGGTACAATAGTATAGTGTGGTCTTAAAATGAAAGTAAGAGAAATTTGGGCTAAATAGCAGTCATGTGTGGTTTCTGTGGATGCATCTCCGTTGACATGCACTTAAACTGAAACAACAGTTCAGGACTACACAGAGATTAAAGTATTGCCTGTTAAATCCTTAAAAACTAAAAGCTTCCAAAATACCCTCAAAGTTTCCTTTACTAATTCTGCTCAAATCTGTTTCTGTTTAGGCACGATGCTCCAGGGAGGTTCAGTGTCTCCTGCACATATGCCAAATGCACAGAGTAGGCAGTAGTACAACGCAGGCTTGTGGTTAGAACGGGAA
>NW_008240122.1:422752-433761 GCF_000691975.1 Corvus brachyrhynchos | reverse complement strand
TCAGCAGGACAGGAGGCTGACATGCAATGCATATCCTGTGGGCTAGGTCCTGCCACAAACAGCTGGGTGCTGGGGAGGGCTGCTGAGCACCGGGCTGCTGTGTACGTGTCCTCCAGGAAGATGATGGGGAGCAGGTGCTGCTGACTTACAAGCTGATGAGAGTGCGGATGCTCATCATAAGCAGCTGGCTATGAGTAACGCTGCTGCACAGGAAGCTCTTCTGTGCCTGTGGCTGTCTTTCTTAGCAGTTTCTGTTCTTGTTTTCTCTTAAGGTCAGCTCTTCTGTTAAGGTGACCAAAGTGCGTCTTCAAGACAGGGATGAGGAAAGCTCGGGGCAATGAGCACACTGATTGCGCACACGCCTCCCGCTCGTGGATGGCAGCACTGTGCTTTAACAATGGACTGCATCAGTGACTCCCTGAGGTGCTGACGAACCCACCTGCTCATCAGAGCTCGCTTCAGTGTGCACATAGGTGATTGCTCATACAGACAGTCTGTGCACTGAGGCTGCCTCGTGTTCTGGAACCAAGGTAAAGCTGGGAGTCAGGGCATTGCTTTGTCCCTCTGTTCTTGTCACTGCATTGCAGCTTGTGGGAGCAAGTCGTAAGTGTTGTCCCCACTGCAAATACAGTCCTAGAGTCTAAAGGTGTGTAAATACAAAAGACCTGTTAAAGCTACAACACTCTGCGCCTATTGTAAAGTTTCTTTTTGCTGCTAGAGACATGTAAAAGAACTTGAAGGATTTTCAGTCCTTTATGAGCAACACTCACTCCCAAGCTTCTGCGGGGGCATGGAGTAGAAAGGGCACAGCTGCATATTGAAGGCCTTTCTCAGTTCATGCTTACTTCATGTGCAGCGCTGTGAGCATCACTAAGCAATAATGAAATTTTTGCATTTGAACTGCTTAGTTCTTTGAAGAAGTACTTTTTAGTTCATCTTTGAAAGCTTGAGGACATTTCTTCATGGTAGTCTGCTAATGCAGGGACAGTGCTAACAGGTTGCTTCTAAAAGCTTGTCACGTTTATTTATCTACTTGATGGAAATGAGCTCTGCAAAAGCTTCTCTGCTGGGGCTGCAGTGTAGGAGGAGTGAGTAAGGAACAGCAGTGAAAGAGCTGCATGATCAATCAGATGGGACAGTTGCAACACTTCATTCTCTCTGCTTTGGTGAGCACCAACTGCTTGGCTTCTTGGAGGTGCCTTCAGAGCAATGGCAGATGCTTTGGCCTGGATGCAAACAGCAAAGTTCGTAGCAGTTAGGAGGTAAAAGCCTGGAATTTCCTTCCTCCTGAGAGGCAGTGGGCACTCTTTCACTTCAAATAGACAATTATTGGCCGGTGTCCTGTGCTGGACTTGTTCTAATCCAGCAAGGTCTTTCTTGGAAACCAGAGCAGGACAGGAAGTGGTTTTCTTGCCTCAGGGAAATACTGAGTGTCCAAAAAATTTTCTGTCATAATATGGACTAAAACCAGTCAAAAAGCAGTTCGTTTTCCTGACCTGTCAGACAGGGTCCAGGGAGGTGTGTTTGCCTTGGATTTAAATTTCATTTAGATTTGAATTTTTTAAATTGAAAAATAAAATCTTAGCTTGCATGTCAAAACAAACATTTGTGGGCAGGAATTACTTTTTTATCCTGATATAGGAAATTGTAAAAGGTTCTATTTCATTGTTGGGGTTTTTTTTTAATGAGAGACCACACACAGAAGGTTTGTATAAATTTGGCCCTCCCTGCCTGGAGTTGCAGCCTCAATGTGAGAGTGTAATTTGGGTGAGGAAAGTTCCCAGCTCATTACTAGTAACTAAATACCTTGTGTAGAATACCAGGATATTTCAGTGATCTCCTACTGCAACATATTTGCACATGTTAAGTTTGAATGCTTTGTCCTGTAGGTTCAGCATCAGATTCTTCAAAGGGGGAGAAGTTCAGTCAGGATTGCAAAGAACTGGAAGTCCTGGATGGAGACAGTAGACTGCAAAACCAGCAGGTCACCTTGCAGGAATTTCAATTGCAGTTCCTCAGCAATCTTTGCCTTTCCAACCATTGGCAACCAATTCAGTGTTTTACTCCTGGCTGTATTCAGTCTATAGCAAAATGCACCAATTTCTAGTAGCTCTGTAGAAGACATGAGATTAGACATTGGTACAGTTATAGGTATATAATGTAATATAAATATATCTGTTCATAATTGGTATCTTATTGTCTCATGTTTGGAAATGATGCACGTGGCTGGTGAGTGTTTCCACTCTGTGCCTCCAGCTCTGACTCCAATAGCTGGATGAATTCTTACCTGCTTAAGGCATTAAACAATTATCTGATGAGGAAGGATTTCAGCAGGGCTGAAGCTCACTGCACTCTCTCTGATTCTTACATCTTGTTATCCTCACTTTCCTAATTTTCTGGCAGACAGATGTGTTCTTCTGTTGCTGTCTGCATACAAATATTTAATTAAAACAGGAAGTGGTAATGCTTCTCAGAGGCAGCTGTTGTCCTCATCTCCAAATGCAAAGTGTCAGTTTAATAATAGCTTCAAAATGCCGAAAACCAAGCAGTGACCTGGTCAGTAAGTCCATGCTGGCATCTGGTGCATGTGCAAGGAAAGACCACGAGCAGGGTGTGTCAATGAGTGCATTTGGCAGCATGGCTGGCTGCAGGCTGCCTCAGGTCACACAGCAGCAGTCAGAGCTGTGCCTGCTGGGGAGCAGGATGTTCATGGAGGAGTCGGGCTTTCAGAGAAACAAAGAACTTGGGGATGCTGCGAAGCTGGCCAGACTTTTAAAAGCAGAGGAGCTGTGATCACTCAGTAGTGAATATAGGGGACAAAATCAGTCTGATGACTCTGCTGCAGCCCTCAGCTGCCCTCCAGGCCCCTTTGATGAATCATCATTCTCATCAGCATCGTGGTGCTGACTGGCATCAAAGTGCAGTTTTCCTTTACCAGAAAGCAGTACACTGAAAACTGTCTCTAAAAACTTTTCTTTTTTTGGATGCAGCAGAAGCACTTTTGGTGTGTTAGGGCAACAGCACTATGCTGACTGCTGCCTTTTTCATTAGAATGTCCTGGCAAAGGTTATTGAACAGCTTCCTTGGCTTGTTCATCCCACAGGCATGCAGGCAGGGTATTCAGAAGTAGGATATTTTTTTTAAAAACCCTACATGGTATATTTTTTTAATAATGAGATCCATTTCTCTGAGTTATAATCAAAACTTATATATTAAAAGGTTTTGTATAATTATCACAGAAAAGACTGAAAATATACAGATGCAGAGAGGAAAAGCATTGAGGGGAAGAATTCCTTCAACATTGTCTTCCTGCTTTGATCTTGGATTTTTTGATGTTCAGAAATGTCTCAGTTAAAAGCAGGAATTCCCTAGAAAATGTATATATACATTTCATTAACTTGCCAGCAGGTGAACAAGAGGCATAGCTAGAGAATGAGTTGCCAGTTCACTGTATCATCTGTTGGTTTTACCAGAATACAAAACAATGCTTTAGAAGAACAATAGTCCTTTTAAGGACAATATGTTCCATGCTGCAGATTTAATAAAAAAATAAAACTGAAAGGAAAAAGAAAATGGAGAGAGAGAGAAAAACCCACACTCATTGAGGACTAAGAGGCAAGTATATGGAAATCAGTTTCATAATTCCTGTTTGTTATTTTCATATATAGTTTTGAAGGAAAAGTAATTAAAGTAATTGAAGTTATTTCTCTTGGATTCACATCTATTAAAATCCCCTTGAATACAAAATGAATGTAGTTAATATAATAAAAAGATCTCTTTTATTCTGTCTCTTGCCTTACCACTTCATCCTGCTGTTGAGTGCTTGCAAATATATTTGTTTCTTAATGTAGTAATGAACACACAAAGCATTTGTTACAGTTCTTCCTTTAAAATATAGAGAGCAAGACAGAGCAAGACTATTTCACTTTTCAGGTTTGCTGGGCATGTTTTAAAATCAGTAAACATGGTCAAATGCTCTCTTATAACAGAGTGTGTTTAGCTGTTCATGTTTAGAAGAAGATCTCCACTTGCAGGTGTGTGCATACACGTGCACACACTTGAATGAATCTGGTATTATGATAGATTAGATACAGCATCTGATTTGGAGCCCACTAATGAGAAAGCAGCTCTGTCTTATTCTTTCAACTGCTGTTTGTGATGAGATCTCATTCCAGTAATACTGATGAGTATCAGGTAGACTTTTCCTTTAAGAACTGGAGAGCATCCCTGGCTTATTCCCTACAAAAATAGCTGGTAGTTGGTAATGAGCTTTTGCACAAGCTCATGAGAAAAAAAAGAAAGAAAAATTCTTGATCCAGCTGCTTCTTTTTCTTTCTTCTCCTTTATCTGATTGAAATTCACAACACAGTTTTGCCTAGAGAATGCACCTCTCTCACTTTTACTCCCACTGTTTTTTCAGTAGTTCATTTCTAATGGTGTTAGTGAAACTCACAGTTTAAATAGATGAACTAAGTTAATAAAAACCTAAACATTGCAAGTGCATAATGACAAGTGATCAGTACAGTACCCTGCTCCTCAAACAAGACAGAAAATCTATTATTCTATTTACACAATAGATCTTTAAGAAATCAGCTTCAAGACAAGTAACCCCTTGATTTGATTCTGGAAAAAGAGAAATTCTAATACTGATTGTCTGTATTTTCTGCCATTCTTAACAATTTCCATTCTATAAAAGCTCTACTCTTATACATGGCTCTAAAGTGTCTGTGAAAATTAAGCATTAGGACAACCCTGCCTCCAGCAAATATTTTAATAAAAGTGCCTTAAGAGAATGAGAACAGCTGGGATATTTTATCCTTTTATAATCCTTTCAAATCCATGTAATTTCTCTTCAGTGAGGCAATTTAACTACCAGTGTTCCATGAAGTTTGACATTCCAGTCACAGAATTGACTGATTGTAGTAATATTTATTGGTTGCCTCCATTTGTTATAAACAGAATTCTCCAGATTTGCTTCAGACTTTCTGTCTGACACGGTAAACCACAATTTTGGAAATTAAATTCTAAGATTCAGATTTTTACCTAAACTTTTCTTAAAAGGCAGTTTTCATGCATTAAATTATATGAATTTGGTCAAAGAAACATACAGCAGTAAGCATTGAATGCAGAGATCCACTCATTATTGAAGCAAGTAGTCTTAACTATGTTTGATTAAAAATATTTTGAAGCTGTGTTCTTAGAAGTTGTGAATGTCTGAGTGCTGTTTCAATTTTTGGGCTGTCTAATCAAAATATAACCATGGGGTTTAAACAAGCTAAACAGGGCATTTCTCTTCATAAGTGAAAATCATGTATCACCTCCTAGAAGATGGATGGGATAAACAGGTTCTATTTTGTCATATTTACACATCATCACTGAAAAAGAACTTCTCTTTGAAATGATTTTATGAAAAAGCTTCAGCTGTTTTTGTAAGAAAAATTGAGCAATCACACAAAAAAGGCAGAAGATGATGATGATGATGATGATGATGATTATTGTTGTAAAGTGGGACAGTAGATGACTTTAGGGGATTTCCAATAGCACAGAAGAGCTTGACAGTACCTTTGGATATCTAAGACCTTCAGAAAGTCTGGCCCATACTGAGTCCTTTAGCATTGAGCTCTTACACTCTGCCGGTTTTCCTTTCAAAGAATCATTGAATGGTTTGGGCTGCAAGGGTCCTTAAAAACCATGTAGTTCCAACCCCTCTGCCATGGGCAGGGACACTTCCCTGTAGACCAGACTGCTCAGAGCTCCATCCAGGCTGGTCTTGAACAGCTCCAGGGATGGGGCATCCACAGCTTCTCTGGACAACCTGTACCAGTGCCTCACCACCCTTACAGGGAAGAATTTTTTCCTGTTGTCGAATCTGCACCTGCCTTCTTTCAGGTTAAAGCCATTCACCCTTATCCTGTCACTCTCTGTCTGCCCTTGTAAATAGGCTCCTCCTTTCTTGCAGGCTCCCTTCAGGTACTGGAAGGCCACAGTTAGGTCACCCCAAAGACTTCTCTTTTCCAGGCTGAGCAACCCCAATTCTCCCAGCCTTTCCTTGTATGAGAAGTGCTCTACTACACTGCAGTACCTACACTGTAGGTACTTTGTAAGTGGAAAGAGGAAGATGAAGAGCACTGATTTTAGATTCACATTGTGTTTCTAACTTTTAGCTACTTTTAAAAAAATCTGGTATATTTTCTGAGAAAACAGAAACTGAAAATTAGTTAGGACAAAACTTCCTCATTTTCGTTATAAACATAAAAAGTACTAGCATTTCGTGATAGAAGAACACTTCAAACAGGGCATGAATTCACTTAGGTACTTCTATCACATTATTTAGTGCATTATTATAGAACTTGAATTGACATCCACAGCTACAGCTCTTACTTATTCCATTTCTACATTCATATAAAATCATCACCTTTTAACTTATTAAACTTTACAGCATGATTCACTAATGCAGTATTTCTTATATAAATCAGTTCAATAGATTACCAAAAAGATCAGATGTTCAGTAAATTCACCAGTGGTTCTTACTAAATTTTAAACGAATTTGTTTAAAAGACAAAATGCATTAAAATGTAATTTACATGGTAAAAATTAATTTTGAATTAATTCCTTCATCTCCATGCAATCATGGATGCAACTGTTAAAGGGAATAGTTCTTTGAATGTATGTTTCCTCTGGCCAGCTGCTCCCCAGCTCCTGAGTCCAGCCATTCCTTGTGCTGCAGCATTTACATCAGCAAGTGCTGGTGTCCACTGGTTTTGCTCCATTGGCGTCTCTGGTCCTAAGTCTGAACTGCTCCTTGTCTCAGTCTCCTTCCACTGCTCTGTGTAAGTCTTCCACTCCATTACACCTTGTGCCCGCACCTCCTCTTTCTCCTCTCTAAGATCCTTCACATACACCATGGAAGCAAATTCCAGTAAGATTCTCTGGCTGCCTTCTGCCAATGGATGTATTTCTTATACATGTTCATTGTCCATTTGGATGCTTTTTCTACATCCACATGATGCTAAATTTTACACACAACAACGCTGCTCAATTAGGTACAGAGTCTGAAAGATTTTTACAGGGATGTTGGTGAGATAAGGAGCAGGCCCTCACTGGAATTACTGACAGGTCATCCTGACAGAGGAGCATTTTATATTCCCCAAGTCTTTTATTGCAGTGTATGTGGGTCTGTAATTTCTTTGATGTTGGAGCTGTATTTAAGTGCTGGGCATTTATTGTCTCGAATCTTTTGGGTTAAGAATTGTGGTGGACATGGGGAGGCTGGTTTTTGTTAAGCTTTCTGTTTCATCTTCTTCACACATGGTCTCCTGCTGCACAGACTTGGCTTAAAATTATAAAATGCAGAATTAAGTATTAAAGAGGATTTTGGAAAGGTCAGTGGGTGACTGATGAACAATCTGGACTTACCATGTAAAATCACATGGAGGAAAAAATCCTCCTAATGTGAAACTGGAAGGACTCCTCTTCCTTGCCCTGCTCCAGCATGCCATGTGCCAGACTGAGGACTCTGCCTCCCAAGGTGGGGGCTGAACTAATGCATACCTGAATTCACAAAACTAACAGAAAGTACATCTTTTTCTCAGAAACAGAAAGTACCATTTCCATTTTGACTGTTACAGTATTACTGTCATGTAAAGTTGTGGGAAACAATCTTGGGTAGAAGTTGCTTTGTATACAATTTTGTGATTATTCCTGAAAAGACCCTTTTCCTTTGCTATGAGCCATCTTTTAGTTCTGTCTGTGTTTCCAGGGCTATTTGTGTCAATGTATTTCTGTGTTCAGCAAAACCTCAAAAGCCTGGAGCTGCTCATTTAAGAGAGTCTGATGGTGATTGCTCCTGCCACCTCCAGAGATCTTTTAAAGTGGAAAGAAGATTAGAAAAATCAGAGGGTAAAAATTAGGTTTTAATGGCAATTCCAAGAGCATGTTGGAAAGGTAGATCAGAGGCGCTCTGTTGTTTCTAGCTGAATTGTGTGTTTTGCACACAGAATGAAGGGAAAGCTGGGTTCACAATACTGTGTGTGGTTGGTTTTTCAAGGCTGTCCAGTCTCCTCCACTGCTATTTCCTAATCAGTGACTGATTCATATGATAAAGAAAACTCCAAAGAGGCTGCAGATTTTGGTTCTTGAAGAATTTTTTGGGGTTTTTTTTTCCAAATCAGAAGTACCTCAAACACCTGAAATGTACTCACTAAGGCAAAACCTCGTGTACAGTTGAGTTGATTCCTAAATGGCCAGGAAAGTCAAGGAGTGAGACTTCAAATGCGTCTCACTGACTCAGTGCGTCCTGCTTAGGCATCCTGGGAGAGCCTTCCCTTTTGCCATATGAAAAAAGTTACCAGACCTTTTAGAAACCAGTGTCTTTCAAATCTACTCCAGTGGGATGAGCTCAAGGAGAACTGTGAGCAGTTTTCCCACCTACTAGTTAAAGACAGGTAGTGAATAAGAACTGAGAGGCAGAATAACTTTGAAATATGTTTAACCTAAATACTTCTATACATTTGAACCCTAAGCACTTACTCATGCTGAAATAAGACTGCATACTCCTTAATTTTTTCCAACAGTGATATTAGAAAACTGAAGAATAACATTAACATTTCTGTATTAAAATAATCCTTAAAAAAAGTTTGAATTGATGTATTAGTATGGTTAGGAGCACCTCACATTTTTTGCTACAATACCATTAATTGTTTATTTGCTTTTTGGGATTTTTTTAATTCAGTTTTTATTTCTCCTTTCCCTCAGGCCAATTCCTAGAAGAAATTACTCAGACAAAACATTTCAGGCATCTCCAAGTGTGGGGCTGAAGTGCATACAGCCAGGTTGGCAGGTTTTTTTGAAAGGCTAGAGGCAAAACTTGACATTTGGCTAGAGATGAGGAAAAGGAGAAGGGAAGTATGGGGAGGACTTCAGATTTGTGTCCCAGAGGTGAGGAACAATTGACTCTGTCAGCATTTGGCTTTTGTTTTGTTCTTTTGATATGTAAATGTTATTTAAATTATTTATGGAGTCTGATCTGAAACTGTGTCAGGATGCAGGACAGAGCCTGGTGTATGCTGTGACTTCTTTGCATGCTTCTGTCTTGCTTGTTAGTGCTTGCAGGTCATGCACTGTGGTCTAGGCAGAGATGCAGCCTGGAGCAGACACCACTGCACTTCCCCAGGAGCTGAACTGGACTATACAGGTGACTCTGACTTTGTCCTGTTCTCTCTCTGGTTTTGTGGAAGAAGAAGTCTTTGCCTGGGGGGCACACATTGCTGGTCTGCTCACATCCTGTGCTTAGTGGTCGACTTTGCTCATGAGGGTGAGAATTAATGGTAAAAGAGCATGCAGCAGAGCTTGGCAGGTTTTGGAGAAGAGCAGTGGCGATGGCGAAAGGGTGAGATGGTTTCCATTCACAGAATGATTCTGCAGATAGGTAAGTTTGTAGCTGAAAGGCAACAAAATGCTGCAGTGTGAAAGTCAATAGATGGAGAAATTACAGCAAAATTTGTTCAAGTGAAATTTGCAGATTCAGAGCAGACACAACCTTTTGTTTTCTAAATGCTTTTCATGAAAGTTAGAATAGGAACACTTTCCAGAAGTCTGGTAGGTATTTGTTAAAAAATTAATTTTACGGAAGTATTTTGATCTGTCTATGCAAAATTGTGTCTTCTTTTTTTCACTGAAGTTGACAAAAAGATGTTTATTTTCCTGTCCTCTACTCCCAACTGTTTTACTAGAGAGATACATAATTTTAACACTCAAGTGTTGCTATTCATTAAGATACTGAATTTACTCATTTTCTTAGATGGGACAGTGTGAGGGATAATTTGGATGGTGGGGCAGGGGAGGATTGTGAGAGAAGGTCCTGTCAGGTATTCATAAATGTGAAGTACCAGAATAACTGTTGCAAGCAAATAGTGTATTTCCAAGGTGAGGTAGGCATCAATATTTCAGCTACTTTCAAGCCAAGTCCCTCCAATTACTGAGTGCTCAGCTCCCAGCTGAGTTGCTCGGCGTGGTTGTCACTGTACAACAGAGAGCATCATACCCTGGCAACCCAGTCCTATTTCCTTTAAAACTGGTAGCAAAATCCCCACTATTTTGTCAGTACCAGATTGAAATGTCTGAATCTTCTTTTGTCAGGTAAACTCATTTTCTAAAAAGACCAAAGGATTTAAATCTGAGCCTTATTATGTCATATGAAAATTTTAGTAGGAGCTTATCCTAGATATGTTAAACCTTCCATTTACTGCAGTCGGCCTTGTTTCTTTCACATACACTTTCATAGCCTTAGAAAGCACCATCAAGGTGTTGTTTTCAAGAAACCTTCTCCAAGCTGTGAGGCTGTCTCACAAAAAGCTAATTTGGGTAAGCTGCATGCTGAATTTTACACAGCCTGCTTTCAGTACACTTGCTGCTTTGTGCTGGCCTGAAGATCTGTTGCCTGACTCCAAAAATGAGTCCAAGTTTTGTCACATCAACTCTCTGCAGGAAGTTGGTGTTTTCAGCTATTGAGCTGCTTCAGCTTGTGTAGTGGCAGTTGTGTCTTTTATCCCATAAACAGTTCAATGCCAACCTTTTATTCTGGGTCATGCTGCAAAACAAAGCAAACAAAGAAAAAGGAGCCCAAAGTTATTTTTTACTTGATAGCAGCATGCCAGTGCTTCCTGAGGGACATTACTAACAGCTCCCCTTGGTGTAAGGGACAGAGGCCCTGGTTAGAGGGAGAACTGTTGTATTTAATTATGTGTGTAATTAAGCTCTGGTCCATGCATTTAGGAGAGGTTATCCCTGAGGGATGCAAAGTAACCAAGATGCCAAATTTCTTAAAGACTAATGGCCTCCTAAAGAGTGTCTCCCAAAGGTCTGGGATTCCTTTGGAGGACCACTTTTCAAGGAGGCTAAAACCATGAAGGGATTTCTGCCAGAACCTAGCTGATGCTTGGTTCTGTGTTCTCACTTCGTATGGTGGGGCCACACCTATGCAGAGGGCACCTTTGCAAGTACAGGAATGC
>NW_008240122.1:391315-422732 GCF_000691975.1 Corvus brachyrhynchos | reverse complement strand
AGGAATGCCCAGAGGCTGCACCACCAGGCCATCTCACATGAATCCATGCCTTGTACTATTTCAGTAAAGCTCTTCCTTGGGTTGAAACAGCATATAATGGCATGAATAGGCTTGTAACTTTTACCAGAAAAATTATGTACAACAGAGATTGAACCTTTTTGTACTGTTATCTGTGTGCAGCCTAGTCATAAGGGACACAGAGTTTTGCTAGGGCATTTGATGCCATCTTTCTGCTTTATACTGAACATAAATGCTGTCCCAATCACAGCAACCACAGTTAAAGGTCTTTTCTAGTAGTAGCAAGATGATTCTGTTGTTTCTAAGACATCCTTTCCAATGAGCCTGATGGTGACACTATCATGCAGCTCTGTGCACATCTCTGTATGAGTTAAACTTTTAATGGTGCATTAAACATTAAATTTGCATTAACCTGATAATGCAAATTTTACATCATGGTACTCTTTCTGAAAAAAAAATTAAATAGCACCTGTCTTTATTTTAGTAAAACCTCTGTTGCACTTAGCAGAAGTGCTCAAAAATGTTGAGCAAAATTGCTCAAAAGTGTCCCAAAACACCTGTCCTTATAAACCTGGTTTGTCAAAAATTATCACTCCTGAAGAGAGAGCAAACGAGCATGGTTTCTTCTCCCAGCTTCATTTGAATCTGCTTTGGTCACTTTAAGGTTACAGTAGATTGCCAGGTTTCTGAGCAGAAAAATATGGCAATAGATGTGTGTATCCTCTTGTTGACCTGTATTGTATTTTTGACCTAACCATTTGAAGAATTTTGTGATTCCAGTTGCTTTACAAGTCACAAAGGGAAACAAAGAGAAGTAGTAAGTCAGTAGCAGATCTGGGAGTAGATCTTGGCTCTTGTGCCTGATGTCAGTCAGAAGAAATTCACATTCATTCCTCCTTGTGGTGTGCTTTTCCACAGCTCTCCAAATTCTTTGGAGTTTGTGAATGGAACTCAATAAGCACAGAATGATGAGCAAGACATGGTCATGAAGCAGAAACACTGTTAGATCCTTTCAGTGCATTGTTTTTTGTGCTTCTTGAGCTGACAGTAAAGTCTTGTGTGGCAACAGTGCATGAAAAATCCACAAAAGGGATTGCCATGAGCTAGTGATGTCTCAATTTGTTTGACCTATGCCACGTTTAGAAAGGTCAAGTCCTTATTAAAAAAGTCCTGATCACTCACTAATGTGAAGGTGTCACCATTTCATTGGGATAAGCATTGCAGATCTGTCTCCCACTGAAGCTGGCTCCTGCAGTGCAGTCAAACACACAAGGTTTGTATCGTACTTCTTTTTTAAGTAACAGTATTGCTGATGAAAGGTTGTGAGATGAGGACAGGAGAAGCTAGGAGATAAGAGTCAGCATTTACTTGCTTTGACAGTCAGTCTAGAAGAATTGTCAAAATGTATCTTGTGAGATGAAACAGCTCTTTTGGTTCCATCCCCCTTTCTTCCCTCCAGGATTGTCTGTCTTAGTGTGTCTGCCATGCATAGGTTAGGGGTCCTTTATGATGCTCTTATTTTTATTTGTGTGGTTTTTTTCTTCCTCTGAAAATCTACTCTCACCTTTACTGCCCACTGTTCAGGTAATGTGAAGTAGTGAGATGTTCTTCCCATGGTCTGGGCTCTTGATGTCTCCTGGGGAATGCTAAAGACAATCTGGAAGCATCTGTAAGGATGTAGTTTCTGCCAGTTGTGTGCCATACTGGAGAGTCTGATTTACTTCACGCAGTTGCTGGATAGAAACCAAGTGTAGTCTGTGGAGCAGGGAGAGGACCTCTCTCTTCCATTCTGCTGCAGGAGGGTGTGCAAGCTGTGAGGTTACAGAAAATCCTGGGGTGTTCATGTAGTGACTCTAACTGAGCCACAGAGCAGCTTCCAAAGGAGGCAAAGAGCTGAGCATCAGGGCAGCTCCAGAGGGAGCCTCCAGCTGAAGCTTCCTGGGAAGAAGCATGTTTCCCTTGGGGAATCTAGTCCAATATAATTACTACCCCATCAAATGCAATATGCATTGTTGCTACAACATGGTGTGCAGGTGCTGCTATGAGCATGGCTACTGACAAAGTCAAAAAACAAAGGAGACCCATCACAGACCCAGATGTCACATCTTAGAATGCTGAGTCTTCAGCATGATTCTGAAAAAATAAGGAGTGTTTTGGGATTTTTTTGTCTTGCTTGCACTTTGCACTTTCTGTATCTTCCCAGTGTCTGTGGTGTTACATAAAGTAGGTATGATTTTATCTCAGTGCAGGCACAGTGGTGTAACCAACTGCATGGGTCTGCCTGCAGTAACCTTCCTGCACTTGTGTTACAAGAGTGAGTGCTGACCCATCAGCTCTCTTGAAACTGAGACCATGGCAGTGCTGTGCTTGGCCAAGGACACACAGTTCATGAGCGTTTTAATCAGTGAAGTTAATTACATCAAGACCTTGTATTACATGTAGTACTTTGACAAATTTGTACTGGGTTTGAGATGACACAAATTACTTCCATGACAGTTCATAGATGATTCCAAATTAATGTATAGTCTGATTAGATCTCCATTAATCAAAGACAGTGGTTATTTTGTTGAAAATGTTAACATTTACTTAAGACTTTTTACAGAACTTTTCTACCGTCATGTGAGTTCTGCAGGAGTAATTTAACTAATAATTCAATTCAGCTTTATGTACTGCTGCCTTCATCAAAGAAGTTGGCTACTGACAGCACTTGTGTTTAATATTCTGTTAAGCCTGATTGAGATACAAGATTAAGTCCACTTATATCTCCAAGAGGAAGGCAATAAAATTTTTCAACATTAATGAGATGACAGCTATAATTAAGCTGCTGGTCAACCTGTGCCAAGCTTACAGGTCCTCACTGTAGACTATCTTAAGTGTTCAGACTGAAACAAAACTAGCATCATTAGCTCTGAAAGAAGGCTCAAAAGACTGGACCTGTTTTCATCTGGTAAAGGCCACCCTAGTTAGTCCTAACTTGATATTACAGATTGATCATGTTGGGGGGTCTCTTTTGCTACATGACCTTTGGTATCCATTCTGCACATATGGGATCCATCTATACACCAAAGGCATGAGGCAAGCTGAGCTGGCTGTTGTCCCTGCTGAGGCACGCTCAAGTTCTTGTGTTGACATACAAGCTTTCTTTGCTTTTGTGACTAAAACCAGCCAATTCAGATTTGAAAAAATATATTGTTATTGAATCTTTCTTACAGTCTACTTTTCTAAAAAAAAGTCTTTTTTTAACAAGAGTACTTGAATGTTTTAGTCTCTCATAACGTACTTGATTAAGATAATTTATCATCTAAGGTAGCATATAGTCCCCATTCTTTGCCCATATTCTAAGTGGACTGTTAGATCAGTATTGATGAGCCGAGGAAGCCTCTTAGGTCTTCTTTTTCAGTGAAGAGATAATTTTTTTTTTTAATCTGTGAGTTTGATTCTTGCTTCCCATCTTTTTTGTTGCTGTTTCCCTAGTTGGGTTCTCAGTTCCCTAGTTGGGTTCTCTTCCTTTTTACTGGAGATGGACTTGATCACTTAAACACTTTAGTTTTGCATAGTCTTTGTCTAGAGTGATGCCAGTGCATTTGAGTCACCCTTCTGCTTTTGTCTTTCTTTGTACTTCCAGTTATTGTGTTTAAGGCCTCTAGTAGCAGATCAAAATGGAGACACAAATGGTGCCACAGCTTCTCAAGTATTCTACCCAGCAATTATATCATCTGTTGTAGTTTGGGTTAGGATTTAAAACAAATTAAGCTACATCACTCTCTGCAGAATAAAAGAATAGTTTATTATTATATAAGCCATAGAAGATACAGGGACTTCAGCAAAAGGGAAGGTAGGAATGTTAGTAAATTGGTAACGACCTTGGTCCATCTGCCAGGGTAATTTTTCTGCCTTGGTAATTGAAATGTATTCAAATGTGATTGAAAGGTCATAAAGAATGCAAGTCAAAGACTTAAGCACAGTTTCTGATCAAAACATTAAGTATTGTCTTTGACTTTTATGAACTGCTGAAGGACTCTGCCAAATGGTAAGTTTCGCTTATTTAATCAGGCTTCTTTGTTACGACAAACTTTCACTGCAGCTGAGCTCTTCACTTGAGGCCAGTACTCACTGAAACACCGAAGGACAGATGAAGGTCTTTTATCCATAGTTGTCTTGCAGTTCTGCAGAAAAGTGAACACTGAGGCAAATCCCAGCGCAAAGTAATTCTTCAAAAGGGAAAAAGGGCTTATCAAGAGCAGTTTTGACCCATATGATGAATACAGTGTGAGCAGATGTGAAGGATGCTAAAACTTGTGCTGGAAAATATGATCCAGAAACCAGAACTTTCAAAATCTATCCTGGGTGTGCCAGTGTCTATTCAAAAGATTCTTTTGAAAGGAATTAGTAAGATGGTAGATGGTGGCTGGACAACCAGATTGTGCATTTAAGATTTTCAAATAGGGAAAAGAACCAGTAAAACAGACTGATACTTTTCTTTTTAAATGTCCCTTTCCTGTGCAAAAATCAGCTGCATTCAGTGACCATGCATAAAATTTTAAAAGCTCTTCCATTCTATTTCATCCAGAATATTTACTTCAGTATGAGGCATTGATTTTTAGTAATAATTCATATAGAACCAGTAGAAGAGCCAACTGAAAATAAAGGAGAAGGGAAGAAAATGAACCCTCTGTCCTCTCTGTTAGGTATGCTAATTATTGCCAAAGAAATTGGCATTACTCTCCTTGTCAAGATCAGGAGTGATACAGCCTTCAGAAGAAAAACAGCCTATTTCAGCAGGGTGAGCTATGTACCTCTGCCCCCATCCCCGCAAAAAAAAAAAAAAAAAAAGGACAATATTTTGGTTCTTCTCCAGATAATTAGCGTAAATTGTGGACATGCTGCACTCTATCCTTCTTCAGCGCTGTCTTTGCCCATGCCCAGCCAGCCTCAGTAGCCACCATGCTCTCTTGATTGGGCATCTTGGTATTTTAGTTTAAAAATGATGATGTGGGGAAGTGTTGTTTTGACATGTAGTGATTATAAGCAAAGATATTTGATCACGGTCTGGGCCTGCTTGAGATGCAGCATTCATTGATTAGCCCACATGTATCTGTAAAATGACTAATCCATGTAGCCACACCATTGCACATGAACTGTGGTCTGAAATCAGATCAGATCCAGCTCTGTTCTATTGGATCCACTGAGCTGATGTGAGGGTGCCTGGATTAGTTAATTATTCTGGTTGTGTGGCTGATCCCATAAAGGCAGCGCTCACCACACGCTGGGGAGAGATTTGCAGAGATGATTGTTTAGCAGAGACTGTACATATGGAAATTTGTTCTCATTTCTTCCTTTGTGCTATCCCATTTACAAATGAAAATGACTGCTTCGTAGCCAGTTCTCATTATATTTCTCTCCCATGAGATGTGAAATTAGCGCTAGGAGAAATCCCATGAAAGTTGGGACTGCAGCCCAGTTTCTGTCATCAAGGCTGCCCCACCAGGAGGGGGGAGCAGGGAGTCAGTGAGGCTGGCAGGATCCTGCCCTTTCCAGCACATCTTAGCTAGGGACAGAAGAAGAAGAGGAAACTAGTTGAGCAGAACAGAGTTCTGCCCACTCTCACCTTCGGAGAGGTGTGGGTATACACTGGTTTTGAGCAAGATGTATATATTGGCATTATTGACAGTCATGTTAAAAGATTTGCAGCACTGCTTTTATTACACTGAATAGCAGAGCCCACGTGCAACAGAGAATGTAACAGCTGTGCATCAGATCATGCTCCTTCCTAATTTGATGTGGAAAGATTATATCTCATTGCACTAAACTGCACTTTGTTAAATAAGGCAATTTAAATATAGGCAAAACTTTCTGGCAAGGCATAGTAATTCTATGACTTTGTTTTATGTAATGGAAAGGTTTTTTCCTTCCAGAAAAGGGAATATGCTGGTAAAGATACAACAGTTTTAAAAGATGGGGGCTTATGAGATGTTCTGCAGTTGCAGACTTGTTTCTGTACATGGCCAGTGCAGCCATCTTTCCTGAAAGGAACATTGTGAGTGATCCCCTTCAGCGGCTGCTCAGGAAGCTTGCTTAAAACAGGGAAGCAAGGAGAACAGCTAGGCTGTTACAAGATTTAATCTTTCCATGTGCATTCCTCTAAGCCAGCTACAAGGCAAAGAAGGGTTGTATCCATCAGTGTCAGCTTGGGTTGATGGAATGGTTTTGATCTCTGTGACCGCACTGGTAGGTAACTGATTCAGATTTGTGCTCGTCAGACCTCCTTCCCTTGGCTGGCTGCTTGCTGGCTGCTTACTGGCCTGAGATCAGATCCCATGAAAGCAGAGCAGGGCTTAGGAAATGAGATCACTGTCCTTGGAAGTGCTGGCAGATTTTGCATGGTGATACAGCTGCCTGGGTATTTCTAATCTGTGTTTTCTGACACAAACGATGAATGGTTTACCAGCTTTTGCTTCAGATGACCTCTGTGCTTACACAGCTCACCCAGGTAGGCCTGTATTTTCAGGTACTCTCTGTTTGTGTTGCCTAGTTAACACAGAAAGCAGGGAATAAGGCATTCCCTCCCCAAACTCAAAAGCAGATGTACTCTTGAAATCCAGAATGTTTTTTCTGAGAATATACAAGCAAATTGTCTAATTTTGTCCTTGAAGTCAATTAAATATTGACATTATTCAAGGAATTTTAAATTAGTTTTTTCCTTTGTTTCAAGTGGTC
Organism: Corvus brachyrhynchos; assembly: GCF_000691975.1. Classification (NCBI taxonomy): domain Eukaryota; kingdom Metazoa; phylum Chordata; class Aves; order Passeriformes; family Corvidae; genus Corvus; species Corvus brachyrhynchos. The sequence goes on along the minus strand of NW_008240122.1, from coordinate 415,997 downwards.
TTGATGATGGACCAACACAGACTTGTTTTCCCCCCAAAATTAAAATTAATTTAGTCTTATCCACAAACTATCTGTAATGGAACTATTTTACTGATAATTCTTCTATTTAGTTGCTATGATTCTATGGGCTGCAGCAGGGTCAGGTCAGCTTGTACAGCTGAAAAGTGAAGCAATTGTTCCATCAAAAACTGGTCTACTGAGGTCAATCTGGTATGGCCCTTTTGCTCCAGATAACTTGTGTACAACACTTCCATTTCATGGGATATGCCACCAGTGGGATGGGGGTTGTTTGTTGTCAGGGTTTTCTGTTGGCTCATGGCTACCTTCAACTACCCCTGTGCTTCCAGGGCTGCCTCCCTAAGTCTGCATCAGCTCTTTTCTTTGCCCTTTGGTGACACTGTGAAAACAAGACTCAAGCAGAAGGGGAGTAACTTCATACAGCCTGAGACCAGCAGTGTTCAAAATCCTTTAGTCCTGCATCGATTGCTATGGCTCAGTAAACGACTGCAAGATTGCCTGGTTACCTTATCTGGGCACTTCCATCCCTCAAGATATTTGTATTTGTGCTAAGTGAGAACCCAGCTCAATGACCCCACTTGTAGTGCTAGCTTTACACTGATATAGCAATTATCAAAATGCAGTGTTCATGTTAACATTGTGCTCTCAGCCCTTCGCTTACTGCATTAAACTCTAGCAGTTAATATAGTTTTTATCCACGGAGCATTTCAGGTACGAGAGCTCTGTGATAAGGAGTTGTAGTTTGTTTGTTGCTAGCGTAGCTGGTTGTAAATACTTGTTAAATTTGTCACACTGTCTGCTTTTTTTCTTATTCTTAATGCTGTGAAGAAACAAGACAGCACCATGGAATAGCTGCAATGGTCTTGGAATGTAAATGGTTTTGAAGATGACAAGGAAAAATGGCAGATTAAAAAATGGGTTGCAGGTAGGAAGGGGACTGTGAATAATTAATCCTTAAATCATTCTTCATATTTAAAAATTAATTATTTTATGGTCATTTAGGCATCTTATATTCATGACCATTTCAGGGTACCTTAGCCAGCGATCACATTGGGGAAATAAATTATAGTGCTCCACCTTTTTACCCAAATGTTTGCTTACTGGTGATTGATGGCATGTGTCTGAACCCCTGGTTTAAATCCTCTTCTTTTGTGAGTATTTAGCCTTGATTTCTCAAGAGCTCCCTAGCACTAAAAGGCAAGAGAAGGAGCTTCACTGTATGTGAAAAGCCTGACACACAAACCTAAATCCAAGAACCCCAGTTAGACTGGTAGATAAATCTTCCTGAAATTTGAAGCTCTAGTAGATGGGAAGTTAATTCACCTTTCTACTCAGCATGTCTTTCTATATATAACATGGGCATCTCTCTGCTCAGTGAGAGGCAGATGCTCACCTCAGGATCCTGCTAGGCAACAGCAGTGTTCCCAGCTCTGCCTTTGGGATGTTCATGTTGTCCTGGGCAGTTAACTCTTCATTCTCCTGTTTCATCTTAAAACTGTAACAAAAGGAGGCTCCTGGCTCTGGTGTTTTCATTGGTGTATATAACACTCAGCAGATAATTACGACTGAAAACTGCCCTAAAATCTTTGCAAGTCTCATCTTTAGGTACTTGTTCACACCATGCAGTTCTGTTGGGAATACCTGAGTAGACATTTAATGATAAATACAGTGTTGTCCTAAGCCAGATACATTACTCTAAAATGTTTTCTTTGCAGAACGCTTCATAGAGGTAGCTCTTTTGCCTTGCTTCTGGGTGAAGATGCATCTTTGTTTACAATAATGCTTTTAGAAGCTTTTGTCTCCGTACTAAAAATAAATGAGCATTAAGATTTCGTATTTTGTGGGCTTTGATTTCATATTAGCTGTGTGTAGCTCTCAAGACATGAGAGGAGAGGGAAGATTTACAGATTCAACCCTTCATACTCTGAAAACTAAAGCTGGTTGGTTGGGGTATTTTTCCTTTCCCATTAGCAGTTTTGGCAGGAAAATTCCAACAGGCAGTTTTCATCAGTCTTCCTTACTGTTAATTCAAATTCAGCAGTAGCACGAATATGCTTCTTTTGATTTTAGTTGAACTACTCCAGAGTCAACTTGATATGCATGAGGCCACAATTACTGCCTAAAATATCAGGCTTTTTTCCACTGACTAGCTCTGCTGGGAAAACTACTAGAGGGTGAAGATTTATTTTAAAACATGAAGCAGAAGGCATAACTCCTGTGAAATTTTTTTGTGCTTTTTACAAGGGTTAGAAGTAAAAATGCTTAGGGTAGGATAGTATCACAAAAACACTCCAAGAAATATAGAGTGAAGTTATCCTGCTCGTATCATGTGATACATACAGGGGAAATAACTCTTTTTGTCTACGTTGTGCAGCATCTGGAGAGCTGGTAGTGGTCATGGTTAGTTAGCATTAAATGAGGTTCTAGCTCCAAAGACAAAACAGAGAATCCATGCAGGCAGGTGTATCCTGTATGGATACCTGCATCCACAGAGCAGTTGCCAGCAAATAGCACAACGTGATGGTTGTGGGGGTTTTTGTGTTTTGTTTTGTTTTTCTTTCATATACATACTTAGTGCAATGAAAATAGTGTTGGCACCACCACTGAATTGTGTTGAGGGGTGCTTCATAAAAGCTATAGGATGGGCCAATCTATTGAGCTCTACCTGTGAATTTATTTATTTGCAGCTTATCTAATTAACAGGAAAAAGTGTGATCAGCAACCTTAGCCCTGACACAGGTTAAGTTGATACCTTGTTGCTTAAGAAAGTCTTTGTCAGCACACAACTTCCTTCAGCGCCATCAAGCATAAAAGTAAAATGATTTTAGCTATGGTGAAGCCTGGTTCCATGCACAGTAAGAACACAGGAAAGCCACAACTTTTGTGACCTCTGTCTACTAAATCCAACCTGTTTGCATTATGAGAACACTAAGAGGCTTTGGCTTTTTGCTTTCAGTAATGCTGATCTGAATGAGTTGTGGTCATCCTGTGTTGCAGCTGATGGTCTTGGACTGTTATGTCTCCATTTTCAGTTTCTCACAGCAGTGATAAGTACTCAGAAAGCCTCAGATGTAAGCATTCTTCAGGATGATAATGATTTAAAATTCACGTAAGTAGACTACTATGTTCTACGTTTGTTAGTGCCTTTTGCTGGAAACTGCTTCATGTCTACCAAAGAGGAAGATTTTGTGGTTACTGCCAGTGTACCTGGCTGAGGTTCAGGTCTAGACCTGAAAGCTTAGAATTTTGTCCTTCTTGGTCATGTTTCCAGATGCTGCATGGGACCAATCTGAGTTATCCTTTGAGCATTTCCCTGGGTTTCCTTTGAAATACTACCTATTGTACAGTAATACTTTTTATTAATATTTGGACCTTTTCCACACCCACCAGCTAAAAGTGTCTTCAGTGCCTGGAAATCTATAGGAATAGGTCAGGTCAGCCTTACCTAATCTGCCAAGCTGGTTCCCCTTGGCTGAGCTCCTCTGCTCCCAAGCTGCACAATGGATGGAGGGGAAAGCTGTGGGAGCTGTTAGCTGGGGGCTCATAATGGGACATGGTGGTATGTTGAATTTACAGACCCTGTGACTCTGTGTGCTGCTTTCTGTGGGATGGGAGGATGGGACTTGGAGGGCTGTGTGTTTGTAGAATTTATTGCCTGTCCTTTAACACATGTGCAATGTGGAGTCTGAAAGTAGCCGCAAAAAAACCTGCTCTGAATCAGGCTAGGGCTTTGCTATAACACAGCTGAAAAGAGACTGAGTTTTCTTTTCCAAATATCTGAGGACTAATTGGGTATCAAACTGCGCCGTGTTTGTAACACATGCTGTGTGACATTCCCTGCTGTAGTGGTCAGACAGGTCCACCTGGAAGTGACAAAAAGACATTAAATTAAAATTAAAAAGTGCAGAGTTTATCTAGCCCAGCCTTTGAAGATGCTTCAAATGTTGGGCTAGATAATAGGCGTCTTTCAAGAGATCTTTAGTTTGGAACGCGTTCTTTTTTCTGAAAAAGTGGTAGTTTTACTGATCCTCTAAGTATGTTAGTAATTGTAGGTAAGAGACGTCTTGGCCTCAAATGCTGGTTTGCTTTGGCTTTTTATTATGCTTGGCAGACTGGTGCCTGTTCTTCCTCCTTCCCACCATTGTGTCTCTTTAATTCCACTTTACAGAGGAGTTGCTGCAGTGTCTTGTCACATTTGAACTTTTGTTTAAGAATAAATTTTCCTGAGTGCTAAGCCTTACAGCAACTTAGGTACTTCCAAATCAGAGTAGATGCATGCTCCTGAAGCCAAGCTTTTCAGGGAGATTACTTCTTCTGACTTCAATTGATTTAATAACTACTCTGCACTTGAAGACTTCTGAGGACTGTGCAGCCAAGGCACAGCTAAAAATAATGTTCAGGTCCAAGAGCCACTAAGGCAGTTTTGGAAAATGCAAAATGTAACTGCAGCCCCTTTCTCTTACACCTCACAGGTTGGAAGGAACAAAGGACTGTTTCCTAGCATTTTGATGATGATTGAAACCTGCCCAAAACATTGCCAGTGTGATTCTTTTTCATTACTGTGAGTGATGAGGAAATTTGAAAGAGCTTCTTTCTGGATACATGATTAAATGTTGGTTCAAATGATTTGAACTGAGGTTATAGGGATATAACTGGTCTTTTAAGAGCTGTGATCCAGACTGTTACTTTTTAATTGAAAGCTTAGTTTTACACCACTCCTGTCAAAATCCAGAATGTGTTAGAAACATGACCTTTTCTAGTAGTTTTCAAAGTATCCAGAAATACTTTGGAATGAGGGATAGGAAGTTGAAAGAAAGGAGTAACTCCAAAAGCTGTTCCTGTAGCAGCAAGTTTGTATCAATTCTATCTTGATGGTGTAATGAAGACAAGTCTCCTGCTCTTTAGGCTAAAAGCTGGGTACATAATATACCAAAATGTGGTTTTAACCAGCAAGACTCCTAGAAAGTCCACGAGCTCTGTTGGACAGAGCAGTGCCTCAGGACTAGCTGGACCTGAAGACTTCTCTGGGAGGAGGTTGTGTGATAGATGATCAAGTGCTGCTGCTACCTCTCTACAAAATTTGCACTCCTCCTCACAAAGGAGCTCGTGTTTGATGTTTTGTGGAGCAGCATACCTCACCATAAGCAGAGAATTTGGTTGTGATTCTCACCCAGTGTTCTTTTGTTAAAAGTAATATCCAGCTGTCTTAGAAGACATTTGTGCAGACATTTGTGTAAAGCTCACAAATATTGCTGGATTTTCAAAGAGCATATGAATTAGTCCTTGTATCTACAAATAGCATATGTTAATGAATACATTAATCTTCCTGTGAAAAAAAAATTATGAAAATCTGAGTAGTCCCATGAAACTTGGCCTTCAAGCCCAAAATCAAATTACTGAAACCAGTCAAGAAACTGTAAGATTTAAGGTGTTACGTGACATGGTTTTGAATAGACAGACTTAATTCAGTCATTTCCTAACAGCCTAGTGCTTGATCTGAAACCAATAATGTTTTAAAGAGCACATTCTATGTATGACTTCATAGAGAGAGACTGATCTAGAATGCAGACATGTACCCTTCCAAGCAGAGTTTGGAGAGTGGTACAGCATAGGTGAGGGTGCAGTGGTTTAGGGGGATAAGGCAAAGCTGAGGAGTCACCAAAAAGAAGAGCCCTCTGAATGGTGTCTGAGAGTAGGAGCAGAATGAGAGACAGCGAAAGGCCTGAGGGACAAACGTACCTTACAATGCTGGCCCAGGGTAAAAGGAGGACATTTCCTTGGAACTGTGGATCCGAGGCCATTGGTACTGTTTGGTTGCTTGGGTTTACAAGGAGAAACTGTGGAAGCCAGAAGAAGGCTCCTGTGACCTTGCCTTGTGAGAGAGCAGCTCGTGCTGCTGTTTGATTGTGGAGGTCAGCAACAAGGAAAACGCATGCTGGGCAGAATTTGAAATTGCACCCTTGCTGCATTAGCATTACTTCAGGTGTCCTTCCCTACATCATCACCTTCTGGAGACCAAGTTCTTCAGACTTTTCAATAACCTTATGGTATATCCAGTCCTAAAATGGAAGAGATGAGTGAAAACAGTTTAAAGGTCCCCTGCTTGCTTCAGGCTGTCCTTGGGCTGCTTCTCAAGTGTGGATGTACCTGTGCAAATCTGCCTTGAGTGGGCTGGAGCTAATCTGGGATTGCCAAGGAGCAGAACGTGATGCCTTTGAAGCAAAGGCATGCATTTCCCCACACCCACCCACCAGCACTACACATGGTTCCAGTATGGCAAGAAAGGGCAAGGCATAGGTGCCCCTTTACCCCTGCTTGGAGCTGCCTCCTACCTGAGCAGCAAGAAATGCTTTGGGATTTGTGCAGCACCTCCTACAAGAACTGTAGCAAGATTGAATTTTTAAAAATCCCCTTTTCCTTTGCCCATATTGGGGTCACTTCGTCTTCCCCCTTCCTTCTCACCTTCATTAGGTCAGGAGGAGATGATGTGCTGAATGCTGCCCCTGACACCCGTTACTGTACAGGATAGACTCCCTGCATTCCAGGAGGATTACCACAAACCTGATTATAGTGGCTAAAAAACCTGTGAACCCAGGTTCTGGGCACTATGGAGGAATCTTACTGGAAGCCTAAGACATCTAGAAAAGATGTCCAGTGCATAGCTATGTGTTCTGACAGGATCTCTATACACTGCTTGAGGAGAGCAAGCAAGTCAAACTACGGTTGGCACATTTTCTGTGTGCCAGAGCTTTACAGTATTTAAAAATGCAAAACATGTAACTAGCAAATTTCCAAAGTGCCCCTAAAACAGAAGAACAATTCTAGACTCAGTCCTTTTTTAATTTTCTGGCTCAGTCTGTATAAAGCAGCCGCCACAATATTGCTGCCAGAAGAGGTATGTTTTTATTACATCTATTGACATACTTTCACATGCAATTTTAGCAGAGACAAAGCACAGCTGGGCTTTAGCTTGCTGTTGAAGGTGAAACCTAATCTGTAGTAGCCTAATTTCACTGAAATAAAAACAAGACTTTTATGGTTAAAAATCCCTTTGGAGATACCTCAGCAAATTCATTTTGTGAAGCAAATAATTAAACAAAAGTATAATTTGGCTTCAGGGGGTTGTGAAGACAAGGGATTAATATTTGTAAATGTCTCCATGAAAATCAGTCAGGTTACAGGACTGGATTTCACCACAAAGCAAGGCTAGAATAATTAGAGGTTCATGAAACAAACCCAGCTATTCATAGCAGGGGGAAGCAACTTTTTCTAAACCTGTCCCAGGATGAAATGTGACAGTGCCCAGCTCTTGGGGCACAGAGGAAGGATCCCAGCACATGCCATCCCCAGAAGTGCAGGACTGAGTCTGGGGCTGTGAGTTCTGCTGAACTCACAGCAGGGTAGTGAGCCAAGGCTCAGCTGGATGTGAGCACAATTTAACTGTCCCCTGGCTGGAATTAGCTTGGAGCCTGGACAAAGCCAGCCTGCAAAGCACCTTGTAAATATACCTTCAGAAAGAGCTCTTCCTGCAGAGTATCATGTTGTGCAGAGGTTACAGCTTCTCTCCATCCCTTCTTCCAGGCCAATCTCATGTCTGCCAGCAGGTTCCTTTAGACTGGAGTTTTCCCCAAGAGGGGCAGCTTTTCTTTCAGAAGCAGGTGTTGGTAGTTCAAGGACAGCATGCAGAAAACCAGTCATGCACATAACCAAAATTTTTATGTCAACAAAAAAGCCATTGAAAAAACCCACAAACGTCTTTCTCTGTGTCCTCTTTCCCCAGCCAACACACACTGAAAAACATCAGGGCCTAGCGCTGAGGATTTCAACCTGTAAGATCTGAATTTCATACATTCTAAAGAAAGGAGGAGAATGGACAAAGGGAACAGAGGTGTCAGGAAAGGTATCAAAGAAAGCAAAACCATTTACTTGATTACAGATTTTTCGAATTATTTACAACTCCACGGGAAAGCAACAGACCTTTTGGCTTGTGACCTCCTGCTTACTGCTGTTTGCTGTGATAAGTTCAAGTGAAAAGATGGTGACTTTTGCGTGAAAGAATTTGTAATATTAATGAAACATCATTTCCCCAGCAAAGGTTTTATATATTGGAAGAGTCTTTTTAGTTAAAAAATAGCCTGGGCATCAGGCAAATCAGGCAGAGAGGTCTGTCTGTTCTTCACTGACACATATTAGCTGTTGGTGGGCTGAAGAGGGGTGCATCAGGCTTTACACCAAGCTGCAGGATATCCAAAACAATCTTAATGAGAGATTACCCCAGACTCCTTTTGCAGAACAGGTAACTGGACTAGTTCAGATTTTTAATAATCTTCATTGTGGCTATATATCCCTTTGTGCCTAGGAAGTACCATAGCCAGCTTAAAGCATCAGGGTTCATTGGGGCAATCTGCTTGATAGACAAACCCACTACAAAGGAGAGGATCAAAACAGACCTTTGTAATTCGACAGGAATAAATCTGGTCCAATTCCCTGACCCCCCCTGCCAGGGGGTCAGGCAACCCTGAAGCTTAGACAATTTTCCTTTTCAAATTTTGTGGGTTGACTCTACTTACTTATGAGACTGAACTGCTAATAAAATTAATTGGAAGCATCGTAAGTTGGTCTTCCCAAGAGTATTTCTACTTGAAGCAGTCATTAATTATTCTGACTGGTATTGTCTGTCTTTTCTATTTATAGGCTGGCCATGGGCAACCCTGACTGTTCTTGGGTTCCTGTACTGCTATTCTCATGTTGGAATTGAGTGGGAGCAGAAGTACGCGGCGCATTAGGAATGATACAAACAATTATTCTTAAGGCAGGTTAATGGTTTTCCAACACTGGATATTCTGTCTGCATAAGGGTGAGCCAGACCAAGTCTTCAGTCCAGGTATTAAAACCAAAAGCTATTTAATTGATTCTGGATTGCAAATGCAGGAATTGAACTGCAGAAACACTGATGGCCTACGGCCGGGAATGGGGAGAAATTATGAAGCGTTTGGAATTGTGTTATTTTTGTAAAACAGCATCTCTGTGACGCTATGTACATTAGAAGTGTACATCTCAGAACAGGTATTTTATATATGTTGAGGATTTTTTTCATGTTTTGCTGCCTCTTTTGAGATACTGAAGAAAAAAAAAAAATTCTACCTTGGAGAATTCAAAAAGCCCAATCTCTCACAGTTTGTGTCTGGGGGCATGTAGGGCTGTGCCCTGCACTTACACTGCTGCATGAAGGGCATGATGCTCATCAGTTCTTCCTGATTGCTTTCTGATATAAGCTAGAACATTTTGTATTCTCACTGACTGGAGTAGTTCTGCCTTAAGCTACTTTTCCACCTACCGTAGCAAAGTCTGCTTTTTCTTTTTAAAGTCTTCATTTAAAATTTTGCCTTTAAAATAACACCTTTTTGGTAACCTTAGAAATGGTTTTGTTTCTTTAAAAAGAGAGAGTAGGGAGGCAGGTCTTTTCTTAAGGAACAGCTTTCCTTTTTAATCAAATATGCTCTTAAAGCTCCTCGGGCTTTAAGTGCTGTCTGCCTTGTCTTAGAGCTAAAGCATAAAATACTACCTTTATTTTGGGGCTAATACCACCTTCAGACTGTTCAGTCTGCCTCTTGTATTGTTACAAAAGGAGATATCCCCAGTCTGGGTGAATGGTAAATCTGTTCAGTCTGCTTCATTCTCTGGTGTCCAGACAATCAGCTCCTGCAATATATTGCAGACACCCTAGGAGGAACTTTTCAAGTTCACCTTTAGGAAAAAACAGAAAGGTCCAATACAGTGGCACCAAATTAGCTGGAGCTCCATGTCCTCTGCCCACAGCCAGACCTGTTACAGCAGCATCTTTGCCCAAAGATTGTGTTGTCCAGAGCTGGGAAGGTCATGCCTGCAGGTGTCCATGTTGCAGGAGTGCTTCAGCACACGCTGCTTTCTGAGGGAAGGGGAGATCCTTCCCCTGTCTGGTGCTGTGGGTGTCTGGTACACTGTTCTGTTTTAAACTGATATTGAAGAGCAGCCAGAAGACCTTTAGTCTTTCTAAAGTTAGACATTCTCCCTAGGCATGGTCAAAAGGCCACGAGTTCTGGAGAGGACTTCTTCCAAAAGCAGCTTCCTTCACCCAAAGCATGTCAAAACTTGTTCCATGCCCCTGGCAGACCTTTCAGCCTGTTTGGAGTTAGTATCCTACTGTCCATCACTCCTGCAGCTTCAGCCAAGTCTGATACAACTTATCCCTTCAACAAGGAATTCAGTTCCTGAGAAAAATAAGCAGAAATTCAGTCTTCTGCTTATTGCCTGCATTTCTGATGTCTCTGCTGCTCACAACTATGGCAGCCTTCTTGTACCCTCCATTTATTCCTGAAGAAATAAGGGCAGAGGCTTCAGCTCTCTATCCATGCAGAGAAAAGCCCATCTCTTTCTGTTTCAAAGCTTTTTTTGTTGAGTGCCCCCGCTCTCCTGCCTTGAGAATGTCATGATTTCCCCTGGAAGCCAGTTCTAGGAGACACCATGGCCTGTTGAAAATAACTTACCTTGAGTGCTGCCTGGCCAGAAACATGGCCCTCCTGACTGGCTGAATGATGATTGCAGGGATTCTCTCAGCCACAGAGTATATGGCTTTAAGCCTCTGAATTTATTAACGGGATCTGATATTGGCCTCCATTTTGGGGCAGCACTGAGATAAGGGCAAGAATTTTCTCAAACTTTGCAATTAAGTGGAATTAGCATTAGAGCAAAAAGTCATGAATCTGTTCTTCAGTCTTATTGATTACCATTATTACATGAACCAAGGAGCTGCTGAGTGATTGGATTCCAATTTGTATGCATGCAGAACTTCTGGGTCCAATATGGAAATGACTCTGAAGGTCATATAGAGATGCTTATTTCAGAACTAAATTGTTTTCTATTTTTTTTCAGTGCTTTATATATCTTTCATAATTTTGTACATTTTTCTGTTTCTATGAATAAAGCTGAAATGGACTGTTGGCTTGAGAACTGTGTCTTGGAAAACTATAGCCTTGTGTAAGAAAAATAAGTGCTCCACTGTGGTGGAGAAACACTAATATTCACTGAAAGCCTGCAGGATGGGCACAATGCAAACTGGTCACTTTTATCCCTGCTGTGCACTGCATGCAACATGCATTCCCTAGTGGTGTGAGTTTAAAAAGCAAATAAGCCTTTCGTAGCTGGGTTAAGGAGAAACTTCCGCATGTGAAGCTTCTGAGAAGAGCAGCATGCACATAAGATTATGCTTCCCACTCACACAGTTCCTTCTCAGTCCTGCTTATACAGCAGCTGTCAGCATGGGGCATGTTCTGTCAGACAACACACAGCTCTATGCCTGAAGCACTTCAAACTTGCCACTGAGTTACACCTTCAGCTTGAAGACAACATTCCTCAGCACGGCCTGAGAAGAGACTCATCATGTGGCACCTGATCTAATTGTGTGGTAGCCCAAAGTGGCATCCTCCAAGCAAGGCCTCTGTGACAGCCCTAGAGAGGTGGGAGTCTGCAGAGACCTGGAAGAGACTGGAGTAGCCGTGCCACTTGCCAGAGGAAAAAGATAGGTGAGGGGTGTGTGAGAGACTTCCAAACCCTGAGAAAAAGCTAGCTAAGGGGTGTAGGAAACAGGTGACAAAGACAGACATGGCCAAAGTAAGTAAAAGTAAAGATGCTGGCCATTGGGAACCAAAGGGAGCACTTCTAGTAGGGGCAGGGGGAACAGCAGACAACAACTAGTACTGCTCATAGACCCTCAAAGTCACAAAAGTGCAGTGACCAGAAAAAACCCCCAAGATGGTGGCTCTGAAATTGAGCTGGACAGCTACATGATGGCTACTGACAACAAGAGTTCACAAGTGATTTTGAAAAGCTGCCTAAGTGACTAGCAAGCATAGTGTGTAGTGATATCTGGCTTTAATGGTCACCACAGAGCTGTAGTAAAGTCTCTTGCACACACAGACACACATCTCCTTGCTCTAGCCCCTCCTTGGCTAGCAGAGCCCTTGTCATTACTGGGTAAGATTATGCTAAGTGGCTCTTTCTTTAATTCTGCATTGATTAGAGGGTGAGAAAGGCTTCGCTCACCTATCCCTTTCACATCTGAGAGCTAAAAGCAGCTTAGTTGGAATAGCCAGCTTACCACATGTCAAAAGAAAACCAGCTTAACTGTGAAAACCTGCAGCAATTTTGTTATTAGTCACAGCAATAACGCAGGGCCTGTCCTTTCTCTTGCACACCCACTTAATTTCCTTCGTCACCACTAACCCTTGAGCCGATCACAGTTTGCACTTGCTGAGGGGGGAGGCTTTCCTTCCTCTGGCTTGGTGGCAGGATTGTCCTCAAGGAGCTATGAAGAGCGAGGAGATTGCTATGCATGGTCTGTCACAACTTCTCCTCACGGTGCTTTATAGTTTCCCCCCTTCCACAAATAGTGCAGCCCATTACTGCTTTCCAAAATAACTCCCAGCACACAGCCACTTGTTAGTTAAGGCATATATTTTAATGCAGTAGGGACAGCTGAAATACTGCTTGATGCAAAGCCTGTGTGAAGAATGCTGTGCCTGTTACACCTTTGAGGAAGAGGGGAAATCTGCATTACAATAGATCATTTCTTGTGTTATGGGACATCTGAGATCAACCCTCTCTGGTGGGTCCCCATGGATGCCTAGGGGTGTTCTGTGCACATGCACTGAATTCGACAATCCAGCCAGGAGCTGCTTGTGGAGCGGTCCCTCCGTTAGTTGCATGTAAAAGGAAGAAAAAATGAAGACCACTTCGGTGTTTTTTAATTTTCTGCTTCGTGCAAATGCAATCACATCCAACACAGGTCCTGCCAGAGCATCTGAGTCCCAGCTGTCTGTGGCACCAGTCACCTACGCCTGACCTACGGATGGACAATGTGGCTCAGACATCCCCAGCCCGGGGGACAAGCACTGGCAAGCTTGAGAGGCTTTCACAGATGCCACCAATGCCCAGGAGGACAGGAAAAGGAAAATTCTAATGGATATGACACACTTTAGACACTGCACAGGAGATGGAGCTGAAGGGTGTCAAGGCTCAACTTTGAGGCAGCCTCAGCACTGCTCCCTTTAGTTCCCACAAGCTTTAGCAACCTAAGTGAACTGCTCCAAGAGGAAAAAGGTGTGTGCACTCTGTACCCAGTGGAGATAATGCCAGGATTAAAACTATGTTCAAAAATCTCCTCATTCCTTATGCTGGGAATCACAAAGATCTGGGTGAGAACAAGTCAGGCTACCATCAGGATCTAACAGGCAAATTTTGACCACAAACTAGGCTGCACCACCTTTCTTAATATCCAGGGGCAGCTCAATGTGTAAATAGCCTTAGGCAGCTGCGTATCAGCACCTTTCAGGAATAGAACAAATTAAATGGCCTACCTGTGGCCTGTGCCTTCTCCAGCAATGGTCAGCCTGCAGGTAACAGAAATGCATTCTAGCCACAGGGATTTAAGAAAAGCTTTATATATGGTTGGGTAGCTGAAGTGAATCATTGCAGACAGGTGCATCAGCCAGCCACTGAAAAATTAAAGTCTACTGAAGAAGTGGCACAGAAATATAACTTCAGTTATGACCTGAGACATTTAAATTGTATTGGCACTCCCTCTAAAGCTGATCTTTCTTGACAAAATTAATTAATTTTTATGGACCATAGCATTTTCATCCCTGCACTAGTGCATTTGAGTTTCCGAAATTAGGTGGCAAAAATAGAAGAACTGGAAATGATACTAGAAGACCAGAAACAGCTACACTGTTTGTAAGGTAATTAAAAGGCAAGTCAGTGAAAAAATTAAGGTCCAATTGATTTTTTTTTTTTTCAGATTGCTGCTGGAAGGGTTGAGGTTGCTTTAAGGACTCAGGTATGCAGGAGGATTACCTTATAGTAAGTCACAGTTCAGAGATAAAAATGAGCATTTATGAGACAGTTCTTGAAGTGATGGTACTGCTAATTTATAGTTATGTGTTTCTTTACTCTTGCGGTAATAGTTTTGTGCCGAGGCAGTAATTCATTATGAAATTACAGGCTAATAACTTCCATTTGGTTATATATTTGCTCCAGGCCACTTCAGTGACCTCTCCACTGCCTTTCCCCAGCTCTTGGCATCCTGTCTCAAGGCTACCCTTGGATCCAACTCTGTTTACGCACACTTCACACACCACTGCTGGTGCCATCTGCCCAACCATCACTCAGGTTATTCTTCTCAGAGTTCCTCAATTTGATCAAATCCTGCCAAACATCACTTGGTAAAAATAAGAGACCTACAGAGGGTCCTGCTTGCCTTGAACAGTTATGCCAATAACCACTGACAGCATGAACAACTTGGATATGGCATGAACAACTTGGCAAGTTTGGTATGAGGCCTGACATAAGTGTAAGGCTTTAAAAACCATGGCAGCCATTCAAAATAAAATAGCACACCGCTTTTGGAGTACTTGGGGCTCTGAACTTGGGGGCTCTTAGTTCATGCTGGTTGAGGAAACTTCTATGTTAAGAAAAACGGCGTTTTCATAATAATAATGTTTCCAAGCTAAACCTTTAAAACTTTAGGGGTGCTGGCAGTAACACAAGGGCACACTCTGACACTGGCAGAGACAACTGAAGCAGGGTAAAGTATCTCACAGCTCCTTCCAGCAGGCAAATGGTGACTCAGAGGGCTACAGCCCTTTAGAAACTCCAGCTGAAGGAGCCTCCTGGGCAGTCAGTTTCATTTGCCCTTGTGCCAGTGTTGTGCTTCCCCTTCCTGCTCCCTACTGTCTACCCCCTTGGTGAGTGCAACTCACAAACCCACCCTCTCACACTTCATTTTCCAAGGCTTTCTTCAGATGCTTACCTGAGACACAGACAGGTTTCCTCCATAACTGATTTTCCTGGGTGAAGGAAATGCAGCTGATTCAAGCCACAAAGACAGGTCTCCAGGGCTCTACTTTGGCTTCATTATATGCTGCTTCTATTTGCTGCCATGACCTTAGACTCTCCCTGGTCTACCCTGGGGTCAGAGCAACCAGCCTGCAGCCTTTCAGCACACCTGCTGAATAGCTGCTCTATTTGCTGCTCACAAATGAGAGGTGCCCACCCTCATTTTACAGAGCTATTTACGATTTGTGTTGGCAGAATTGTAATTTCATGCAGTATTTCATGCACAGTTCCTGTACACTTTCCTAAAGGATGCTTTTTCCAACCTAGCTTGCAGCTGAGCAGCTGTACTTTATATTTTTGTCTCTCCACTTCCACCTAGCCAGGGTCAACGTGGTTGCATGCGCAGTGTTAACATTGTAAAGGAAAACAAAAATAAATATTTTGACTTGGGGCTCCATATGGATTAGCTTAGCTTTCTTTCCAGTCCTCATGCTGAGAGTGTTAATACATTTTCCTGTTATCGTTAGTTCTTCTAAAACACCTTCTGCTTAACCGTAAAACTCACCAAAAAAGATTGCTGGAGAGCTTTGAAAGCAATCTATTTCTCCTCTCTAAGCCCTGCTTGCAGGGAGCCATTTCTTGTTGAGCTGTCTTGGTCCCATTGCTGAGCACACAGTAGCTCCCAGGTTTAATAGTGCACTTTGTGTGCTACTGCTGCTTAGCACTTCCCCCCAATGGCAGCCCCTGATGAAGAAGAGGCCATAATCTTCCTTTTATAGAAAATCCACGTGGAATAGATACTCCAGCACAGTTTCTTTCTCCCTCCAGTTGTGTAAGCTGGGAGATGGGGAACATGGAAGAAAGTTCCTCTTTGATTTGCACATACAAACTGCAGTGATATTTGCAGGGGCTCTGTGTCCCCCCAGGTAGGAATCAACAGCCAAGCCTGTACTTTCCCCTCATTCCTCATTCACCTGAACAGAAATACCTTCAACAAAAAGTGAGCAAAGCTTAAAAAGAACCAAAACCTCTTTAAGGTTTCTCAGACACTCCTGCCTCCGTAAGTACTTAAAGTGAGGCTGCAGGGAGAAGGCTTCAGAATTGGTAATGATGGATGGAGCTGCCACAGTTAAGCTTGTTTTAAACCTACACCTGTGCCACGGGGCAGCTTAAATTTGAATTTGGCTGTGCTACGTAAGGACTTAGAACTTAATTTGGAAAGGTGGAGCAAGAATGAAAAAGGAAAGGAAAAAAAAAGCAAAAAGACAAGGCTTGAGCACATGTATTTTACAGATACAGCTGTGCACAAGCGTCTTGGTGTCTACTTCTGACAGACTTCAGGAGTTTACTTTCCCTAGTGCCTTCTTTGGATTTCTCACAGGTTTTTAGTCATCCTGTCTTTCAAGAACAGGACAGGTTATTTCTCCCAGCTGCCACGTACCAACACAGAAGTTGTGGTGAATTAGAACGAAAGAAGCACAGACTGAATCGTCTAGGTGAAAAATACTTGTATTGGCTGAGATTCTTTATATGTGTGTTGCAAATCAACCCCTGATACCACTGGCAGCAATAAATACCATAGCAACACAGCATCCTTCCCAGCATTTTCTGTTTGGATACACAGCCTTACTAACCAGCCTAACTCGTGGAGCAGAAGGCAAGCACAGAGAGCAGCTCATCAGCCAAGGTCTCCTCAGCCTCAGTGCTGGGGTGCAGCGGCAGCTTCTCACTGGGTGAGGAGCTCGGTGCGCTCTCTCCCCGAGTTTTGGGGGGGAAGGGGGGTGGTCTTCTGAGCACTGCCCTGCACCAGGCACACACACACTGCTGGGACATGCTGAACCAGAATAGTTGTGATGTTTCCTTAGTGCTGGGGGAGCAAATAAAACCCACTGCTATTGCACACGTGTGGGGGGAGGGATTTTCTGCGGTTCAGTCCCACTGGCTCTCACAGCACAGAAGAGCTGCTTTATGCTGGTTGTCTTTACTCCATTGCAAAAAAGCACCAGAGTGCTTCTGACATTAACACAGATACTAAAATGCACCACAGGACAACTAAAGAAGCACCATTACCAAATGCAGAATTTAAAGCTGTGTATGCAGCACTTACCTCCCCACAAGCCGATGCACTGCTGACTGCCCCCGGGGATCCCTGCTGCTGCCCTGGGGCTGCACACTCAGCCAGATAAAGACCCCACGTGCCTGGCAGGGGTCCCCAGCAGCTGGACACTAATTCATAGCCAAACAGAAGAACAATACCTGCAGCTGTTTCTGAGAAAAATCGGAAGCCACAGCACACTCCCTGTGCTCTAGAAACCTTCTGTCCCTGCTCTGAATGTGCTCCCAGGTGCAGGGAACGAGGAGCAGGGGCTGGTGCAGATGGGCCCGAGGCTGCTCACAGCTGCTGGGGCTGCAGCTGCCCAGCTGAGCCCAGGCCTGATGGGCAGCATGCAGAACATGGACCTTTGCAATCTGGCATGTGAATCTGGGCAAAAAGTGCTGTAGTTAATTACCTTTGGTTTGAAATGCTGTGGGGATGCTGAGGGGAGAGAAACTCTGATGGGGAACATTGAGTGGCCAGTGCTAACCCTCCTGCACTCACTGAAGCCTGGAGCACAGCCAGGGAGGCTGCGAAGAATGCAGGAGCAAAGAAAATAATGAAGAATCAGAAAATGAGCACAACAGCCTCTAGAGACCTCAAAAAAAACCCAAATAAACCAAAACCCAAGCAAAAGTACATGCCTTCACTATGGTAATTTTCCCTTTTCCAGTAAGTATAAGGACACTGTATAACATCACACAAAAGAAAGTTGGATTTTCACTCTGGCCTGAGAAACAATGTGAGTGACAAGAGATCCTGTCACACCACATACGACAGTGGATACTGAAATGGTGTTAAAAATAGCTCCCCATTGTGCTCCTTGGCTGCTCTCCGTACAGTTCCGCCCCAGCTCGGCAGTCTGAAAGCTTATGCTTTATTGCTGTTCTTTTAGAGATGAGACTGACAAGCCCCTGGAGTGCATTAATACAGGTGACAGCCACATTCACCAGACCCCTGAGCGAGAGGATGGAGAATGAACCACAAAAATGGCTGCAAAGCTCACGGGGCCCAGGCTGACATCCTGAAGACTAAAACTTTGTATAAACTTCCAGTGTGGCTAATGTCCATCCTGACCTGAAAGGATCTCCCATTCCCATGACCTCTGGTTATTGATTCCTTTGCTGAGGTAGCCAACAAAATAATATTCATTGCTGCCTGTTGCAGCAGTGTCACTGCCAAGTGACACACTGCTCGGGGGTTCCTCTGTGGGGTTTGTCTTTGTGTAAGTCCATGGTGAGGTCACTTTCTTCTGCAGCAGATGACAGGACAGCAGAAGCTTCTTTGATCTCTGGTTTCCATGAGCTTTGTAAAAGCTCTCAGATACTGCAGCAGTGAACACAGTCTAAAACACAGACCAACTACAGACACGTGTGCCCTCAGGACATGGGATGATCATTTCAGACAAGTCACAGCCAGTCCTCTGGTGATCTCTTTTTGCTCAGCAGATACCTGGACTAGACTTGAGGTCCACAGCACAGGACACTGCCTGGGGTGTCAGGATATTCCCTTTACAGAGCACCTGAGTTCAGTTTATAGTAAGCCTGGAAATGTGAATCCCTTTGCACTGATACACAGCAGAAAGGAATCTGAAAAAACAACCTGAATCATTTACAATCAGGGTAATAATATCCCACTGCTCCACTGATAACACTTGAGATACAAACCAACAGCAACAAAACTGCTAGCCAGAAGTTCCAGAGGGTAATTTAAAACTACCTTGTTGATCTTGTGAGCACATATTCAACACAGAGAAAAGCACACCAAAGCAACTGTAATGTATAAAATAGTTTATTACTATAATAAATAAAATTAAACTTTTTTTTTTACAAATATTATTTGTGCTTGTTTAAAAATGTTGACTAGGGATATCATTAATGGAGGTGGCTGCATTTGTATCTAAAACATTCCCAGACAGTGCATATACATACATACATACACACACTGTCTATCTACTGGCAGCTGCTTTGCTGACCACAAAAATAGTATCTACTCATTCTCTGTTTCTAGTCATGCTTCATTGAACAAAGTGACAAATGCAAAGAAAAAGAACTCAGAGTATTCGGTGGATTTCTGAAAGGATAAAAATGAGTGAAGTACATTGAAAAGCGCCAAAGCAACTGCATTAACTGCATATCAATCAAGTGTCCATGCAGTAGTGGCTAAATATTGAAACGCAGACAGGTCTCCAACAGATGTACAAATATTGATTGTATGTAGGTACAATAATATAACACATTCATTAGAAAACTCGGTATTTCTTTATATAGCAGTTCATCCTGATACAAGATTATTGAACTTCTTTCATCTACAGCTAAAATGATTCTTTTTCTATGTTAGTGGTCACAGATTTAGTGGGAAGAAGAAAAAAACCCATGAGCCTTTCAGAACAGTTAGTGAAAACCCTGAACTGTTTTGCTAATATTAGGCATTGGATCCAGTTACAGAGATGTTCTGGGATTACACATCAAATATGTTTACACAACACTCAACAATCAGCTTGAAACAAATTACAGTTGCAGGTAATTCACATTAGCTTTGTCGATCTGTAAAAAAAAAGTCTCTGAAACAAACACTTTTGCAATATGATGGGCTGGCTCCCTGATATACAAAAGTACTTAGACAATAGTTATGTCTCTTTGTTTTATGAGGGGAGAGGGCAATTGGAATAATTCATTATCCTAATAAGAAGGCAATAAGTGGAGAAAGAAATGTGATTACCAGCAAGTGATTTCCATTAGATTTAGAAAGCTAATCAAAGTGCTTCATCTTTAGGCAACACTGTAAATACTACAGAACATTAAGAAGGAAGAAGAATGGAATCACATTTTGAATTGTATCACTTATGAAAGGGTCTTAAGGCTAAATGCTGGATATATCTTATTGCAAAAAAAGCTTTATTTTTATTTAATTGAATCAATGCTTCCCACAACAATGTGGTCAAAATGATGTCAGATTGGAGGATACAGTATCCTACTGTGCCTCACCTCAAATTTCTGGAGCTTCCCCTGCATGGGACTCACTCTAAAAGGTTTGTCTTGATGTATCATAAGTGTCGCTAAAACACAGACTTTGTTATTGCCAATACACACACAGGAGACTATGTGGAAATGAAAAATTCAGAAGATGCTTTTACCACCTAACACCAGGACAAGAAAGCAGAGGTGCAGCAACCATGTGTTATGCTGCCCATGAAGAGAAGGATAGGCTCAGCACCTTTGAGACAACCCCTGGTACCAGAAAAAAATAAAGCCATCTATTCCACCATCTCTCTTGCAGAAAAAGCCATGAGAAACACTACCAGGGCAGCTTGGCTTCAGATACTGTGAGCAACAAACACCAGCTTATGAGTCTTATCCCCACCGACTAGGATACAGCATCTTTCCACTTTCACATGGATTTCTCTTTCCTGACTATCATGACCCTCACCAGATCTTCTTGCAGTCACACTATTTACCAGACTCACAGTATGAAGTTGAGGCCAGCTAGAAAAATCCAAAATCATGGCCTTATACGTTCAACAGATAACAAACAAGACACTAACAGGACACTCAGTGGATGTCTACTGGGAAGATTTAAGCTCCCTTCTTGGACTGGAATCAATGAGGAATGTGCTTTTACTTAACAGAAATGCAATCCATAGACTTACCTATACATAGATATTATATATATATGTGTGTGTATGTACACGCATCTGCACAAGTGTAATCATACACGTTGTTTATATAGTAAAGACAAATTATGTAGTAATTTTTTTTCACAGATTGGTTAAGAGTGATTGAAAATATATCACCAGATAGTCACAGTAAGTATCTTGTTCAGTTCATTAAAGGGAAGTACTGTAGAAACAGAACATCTCCTTCGAAGCTGTTAAACAGGGTGTTCGCTGGGATTCAGAGCAGAACTGTGGAAGAGATTTAAAGGAAGAATGGTGTTTTCAAAAGTATACTTGTAAAACCAGACAGAAGTAAATGTATCTGAACAAGGCAGGGGTGAGGGCTGGGGTTTGCTTTTTTTAATCCTTTTTTATGTGCTGCATATTTGTATTCTTTCTAACAATTTAAGCATGGACTTTCAGAAGTTCCCATTTGACCAAATCATAATACAGCTCCTTCTCTCAACTACCTTGACTGAAATTTAATTACACCATATAACCAAAATGGAACACATCATCTCTTTTAGAATGATGCAGGTCATTTAGCAGGTTGTTAAATGGCAGAAGCACTATGCCAGAACACAAACTCAGGTGTTGGGTTTTGCTTGGTTTTTTTCTTTCTATTATGTACAAGCATTTGCTTGTGAAGGGGCAGAGTCTTATTTTCAGAGATGCTTCATTTCTAAGCTGGAAAATAATTTAAGCAAAAAGGCGTAACCAACATGTAGAGAGGAACAAGAGAAAAAGGAAAAGCTGACAAATAAAATCAAAGAACAAGTAACATTTATGGTGGGTCCACATGCCATCCAGCCATAGGCATCTGTCTAAGTGTAAGGCTCAGGGGAGAAAGACAGATTTTTAACACAGGGGCTTTCAGCCACTCCTTAAAGGAAAAGTGCTGCATCAGCAGAGCCTGGGCACCACAGCACAGGTCCAGATTAGTCCAGGGTTCAAAGGAGTGGGCATGGATTTGTTCATTTTTTAACCACTCAGTAGTCCAGGGAATCCAAACACCAAAGCTCATCCCTAGGTGGTATTTTTTTTCAAATTCTCTTACAACAAATACAGGTTGCTGAGGGATGATGCACTCTCCTACGACCAGTTTTAGTGCCTGACAGTTCATAAAAATGGGCCTCGCCTCAGTTACAGCTGTACAGGTCTGAGTGACACTGACTGCTGTCAGGGCTCATCTGGAGCACCACCCTGAAGGTGTCATTTTAAGGAGCAGAGTTTCTCTGCCATTTCATGACTGTAACAAAATTAAATTTGGCCATAATCTTAAAATTTTAAGTGGAATTCAGCAGTGTGTTACAATCTTTGAAGGCTTTACAAATAATAAATGCCTTTATAGGCCATTGTAAGAGCCTGAAAAAAAGCCTTAGAAAAGGACTGGGTGCTGCACACCAGCAGGGTGGGAAGGAGTTCGGTATCATTCTGAGCATCAGGCTACACAAGGAGCATCCCCAGAAAATGGGGACTTGTCTGCCTTTGTTCACAGGCCTGGGTTATTATTACAATTAGGGGGCTTCTAGGGCTGGTCCTGCTGGGATTCCAGGCTGGGCAACCAGCAACAACAGAGTAACCTTTAACATATCCCTGAGGGCACACAAAAATATCACTGAGAAACATCAGTATCAGCAACAAAGGGACAGGTAACCTGCAACTGCACATTTAATCGTAGGTCTGCACTGCAATTCTGGAGACACTAGGCACATACTTGGGAGGTTGTAAACACTTCCTCCCTTGTCCCCCTGGGCTCATAAGATCATGTCCATGCTTATTCAACTGCAGGTAAATGAGTGACACTTTCACAAAGGACTTGATAAGACTTTCAGCCTTTCAAAAATTTTATGAAGGAAAGTGTTGTGAACATCATGCTGGTGAGGAATTTGCCTGGATCAGAAAACTGACTCCAAGGTAGTCTCAAAAAACTTGCTGGAACTTTTGGAAATCAATTACAAATCCTTGTGTATCAGTACACCTCGGGTTTACTTTGGTGGTAGTTACTGTCTAAGAAGACTAGAAAGAAAAAAAATCATGACAGAGTTTCTCACAGGAACTGTGGATGGATGGGTTTCTGTGGCAGCCCTGTTTTTGCAGGTAACTGCTGCCACTTACAGTGATTAAAGCACCAAACACAAACAGCATGGCTTTGGTCAGAGAGAGCCTTCCTCAGCACTGCAGGTCTGCAGTGAGCAACTAGAAAAGACAACAGGTACCACTGGAAAAACCTAAACATGGAACCAGAAATAAGTTAAGGAAGTGGCTTCTTGTTTTCAGACTAATCCACCTCCCTGCTTGCCTTTTCTTGTGGGAGGGAAGAAGGTGACCTACATATTTGAACCTGAGAGTTGCTTCTCAGGAGTATTTCAATCCTTGGCTATGAATTCGCCTCCCTCTGGGCACCTCCATACCAAACCAAGGAGTAAGACAATGAAAGCCAATCCTAAACCACCTGCCTCTGGACTTGGAAATGGTGGTGCTAGGCTTGGAATATTGTTATCTTAGAGAGCAAGGGCAGTTACTGCAGGAACAGATACAAACGAACACACTGCTGGCAGGACCTGAGCTGGGAGCTTTGCACAGGCACGGCCTCACCACTGTGCCACTCATCAGGGCACCTCCCACCTCCCTGGGGATGTCTGACACAGTTCTGCATTGCACTGTGCGAGCATCAGGCCAGCAGAAATCCTTAATACTGCTCACGTTCTTTGCCTCTTCTGTACTAAACATGAACAAAAATCTTCCCCCAGAAAATGCTGTGTTCCTTTGTAAATGACTCAGTACCAAGGAAAAAGAATGAGACTTAACACATACAGTGTTAAGACCTATTGCCATTAAAAATGAAAACCCCTTGGAGTGTGTGCCATACTTCTGAGCTCTAAGCTACTGTTAAGCAGTGAATATACCAGATCAGTGGAGTGAATAAATTGTGAATATACACCTATATCCCAAGGTGAGAACCCAAGTCTGTGCTACCCTATATGAATAATGAAGAGTAGTTTTGGTAAAGTGCTTCAATCTTCCTCTGAAAAAAGTTATGAAAATATAAGTTTTGGAAACATCTCCTTCTTTAAGAAGCAGATCTCTTTGTTTCCTTGCTACAATAGCACTTGCATACAGTAAGCACTGTATTTCTACCTCTACTATCCATTTGCTTCCAAGCTAGATTAGATCAGGAACAATACATCTGGATGTAGAGGAAAATGCCACAATCTAAAATTGTTAAAAATTCTGTGAAAGCCTTTGGCTACAATGAACTTTATCAAAACAGAAACTTCTGAATAATAATTTAACAAGAATTAAAAGAGCAGATTCATAGCAGAACAGGAGATAAATGCCACAGTATATTTTCATTGGGAAGCAAATCTGCAGGACCTGTTAGCGATGTTCCAAATATGTTGTGCCATGGGCTGCTCTCAGATACACTGCACACCCCAACCTCTGGCCTCCAGCAGCTGGAGTTGAAAGCAAAAGTATCAAATGTTGAAAGGCATCTGAGACAGAAGTCAAGTTTTTGAAAAAACATTAAAAGTTTTGAAAAAACATGTCCTTGATTCAGTGAATGACAGTGTGGAAGGTCCCACTTATTAACAGATCTGGAATACTGTGGCTATTTTTGAAGATGTTGCTAAATGTAATTGTTTTAGCAATATGTCAGTTTGAAATTAAAAAGTACAATTTTTTTCATCTTGTTAGCCCTTCGTTGACTGCCCAAAAGAAACTTCAGCACACAATGAAATACATGTCTCCTACTGCTTCTTGCATTATTACAGATAAATGAAAATATACTGTGACATCCAACATGCTGTAGAGATGACTGAGACAGTGACAGCAGCAACAAAACAAAAAAAACAAACAACCCACCAAACACTGAAAATATAAGCACCCTGGCAAGTGCTTATTCATATAGGCATAACCCAAGCTAGGGACATAAGGCATGCTCCAAAAACCTCAGAGGTCACCTGGGGCTCACAGGGACGGCTGCTGCTGTCAGAATTCTTATTCCAACCTCCCGGGGCGGGGGGGGGGGGGGGGGGGCA
>NW_008240122.1:380704-391277 GCF_000691975.1 Corvus brachyrhynchos | reverse complement strand
GGGGGAGGAATGAGGACAAAGGGAGAAAAGAAATTTAGAAACTGTACCCTTGCTGTCAAAAAGGCTTCAAAGTCAGCTGCCATCTTGACATGAGGTTGCAATTTCTGTTACCATACCTTTTTAGACAGAGGGAACATGCTTAGTGAACGGGTCCCTCACTCGTTTTCAAGAAAGATTAAATGTAAAGTGTTAGGGGGCTGTTTCTTTGTTGGTTGGTTTGTTTGTTTTTAAAAAGAAACACCTCAGCTAGCTCCAAACACGTCTTTTTCTGATTCTGGAGACTGGGGCCTTGATATTTCAAACAACTCCTGTGGAGACTGGGAGCTTCTTCTTGAGGTTAATATCCTAAGTATCTCAGCAAGCTGATTTTCTATATTGGTCATTTTTGTGTTTAAAGCCTTGATGTCCTCTTTCAACTCATGTTTCACTTCCAGCATGGTGGCCTGAAGAGTCTGTTCTGGGATGGGATAAAAGGAATGCTTGACCTCGGTGAGGACCGGGCTGTGGTCCTGCGGGCTTCTCGTCTCCCCCGCATTATCCAAGCGCAAGTCACTTTTTGTAATGCCACTGTCACAAGAGTCTGTCTTCTTCAGGGTAGCTTCTCCCGAAGCTTTAGTTCTCTCAGGTAAAGTCTCCATGGACTCTGCTTTAGAGACCTTGTTCCAGTCTTCACCTTTCCCACAGGCTTCCTTGAACTTGGCCCAGCCTTTCCGCCGGGGGTAGTCCCCCGCTGCCTTGCACGCTGCGTGGTCCGATGGCGGGGCCTGCAGCTTGGCCTGGTCGGAGGCCCCGGAGGTGGAGGCGGGCTGGTACGACACGGGGGTCGCCGGGCTCTCCCGAACGGTCACAACGCTGGCCTTGACCACTGCGCCAGCACAGGATTGCTCCCCGACAGCACTGCCCTTTTCCACATCCAGGTCATCCGGATCTCGGCCCCTCTCTGCCGCAAGCCGCGCTTCCTTCTGCTGCCGGAACCTCTGGAACAGCCGCCGCACTGGGTGGTCTGGGGGTAAGATCAGAGGTGCTTCGTTCTTCCTCTTCATTCTCTCCTCTTCTTCCCGCTTGACGTCGCTGATTTTCCGGAACACGATCTACAGGGGGAAAGAGATTTCACTCTGTGATTAACAGCACATTTGTTAAGGGGGGAAAGTTGGAGAAAGAATTATTTGAAAAGATCTATTTTAACTGAGAAGTGCACAACCTCTGCACATTTATAGCAACATTTTCGAATTCTTATGTTGTGTGGAACATGGCTTATTTCATTATTTAAGAGCAGACACCATCTGTCTTATAACACCAGAAAGAAAAAAAAAACAGAAGAAAAATACTTCTCCAGCTCTGACAGGTCAGCAAGGCAGTGCCATTGTACATGTAATGATCCCAGGAAGACACTTCTTCTATTTTGTGTTAAAAGTGACTTCTTGTATTTGTTTTCCTGACTCTGTGGTTTAGCACCAAGTTTCTAATGTTTCAGAGCCATTCCTATCAGTCTCAGAGCTCACTCACTGCAAGGGATCTGATATTATTTTAGTGCAGCTTGGCCACTCGTGGTGCCAGTACAGCAGAGACTACTCTGGACTCGTTGACAGCAGTTTGGAAAGTGCTTCTTCCCCTCCCTTCCTCCCACATATTCTTCTAGAAGCAACGTGCAGTTTAAGGATGCAAAGGCTGAGTCACTCCCAAAGCCAGGGGCACAAGGACGATGGGAGGTGGGCTTGGCAAGACATGGGGAAGCTGCTCATGGCTTGATTACCTCAGAAGCTTGTAGAGCTGTGTGTCTTGGTTTATCTCTTTATTTCTATGCAAAAGAGAACATCTTTGCACAAAGAAATATTAATTTTCCATCTACCCTCCTAATTATATCTTCCTGAGCCTCTAGGCTAAGTGATCTCTAGGAGCAGTCTGAGGATCCCACAGTACTGATAAAAACCTCAGTGTCCCAACCTGTAGCCAGGCAATGTTTCTTCCTTGTATGTGATGGAAACACATTCTCTTCAAAAAATCTGTGTATTTTACATTAGCATTGGTACTTCCCAAGCAAACCCAAAAATTCCAGTCTGGCACCAAAGGAGAACCAGTAAGTAGTCTTGTTTGAAAATGACAGGTTCCCAAAGCCGAAGTTTGCAATACAGAGGGTAAAAGATGCAGCCCCCAGTTTCTACTGAACACTGATACCTAATCCCTTTAGCTGCTTTTGGGAAAATCCACTCAAAGACCTTACACTTCAATGCAAATACAACTTTCAGTTTCAAATCATTATTAGGAAATGTGTAAATAAACCCATCCCTCTGTTGCAGACAAATTTAAACTAAAGTTAATAAGCACTTCTTCACTGGCACACCCAAAATGAATGTTTCTCCAGACTCCAGTGCTTCTTGACAGTTTTGTCATTGTGGAGCAGGGAAAAAATACATCTTAACAGCGTGTCTTTGGAAGGAAGAAGTTGTCAGACTTGGCAGCATTTCCTAAATACAAAAGAATAAAATTAGCAGGAAGGATATTTTATTTCCAAGCTGCAATTAGGAAACTAAATATGAGATAAGAATAAGAAAACAGGGTACTTGACAGTCCTTTTTTTCTTCCCTCCAGGAAACTCACTCTGCAGTGAGCTCAGTAGAAAGTGGACAAAGCAGTGTAATCCTTAGAAGTGAAAGAACAGCACTCACAGGGAAGGGAATGCAGTGCAATCCTGCAGGCTAATGGCTTCCCACACACTGGCAGTTTCCCACTTTACCTGAGGGATGAGTATCAGCCCAGCGTTGGGGCAACTGGCCTGCTCACTCTGCTGGAGCTGAGTGATGCCAAGCAGGGTCTCAGGGGGTCACTCCAGCAGCATCCTGAGGCTGGCTCTGGGGGCACAAAGCCCTAGCAAACCGAGGCAGCTACAAGCCAGGTCAAATTGTCCCTGCAAAATGTTGTGCCCCAAGCCTTCTCTCTCTTGAAGTTTACATGTTTGTATGTGGACATCCACATCTGTGCCAGATGCAGCTAACAGGGCTCACTTTGTACATGAGCATGTTGTCTTGGTCTGACTCATGGATCAGGACTTCCCTTAAATGCTCAGAAGGGATGTATGACTGGCTGGTGCAGCGGTCACCCTCTCAGGGGTCATCAGGGAAGGCTTTTCAGACCCAGAGGCCGGGATACTTCATAGAGTCCATGTCTGGGCCAACCCCTGCTCCACACAGCCCACTCAGCACTTGTCTGGAAAGCAATGGAGAACCTGTCACTATTTAATGACTGTTTTTTACAACATAAAAGGGTAAGTTATGTGACAGAAGCTGCCTCTGCTACAGCACCATGCAGGAGAGAGAAATGAGCAAGTCTCAAGCAATCAGTCCGATATTAGGAGCCTGGCCCAACCCGTATTAGCCCTAGCCATTGCACCTCAGGCAGCTGGTAGCATGAATCCCGTACTGGAGGACACAATAAATCTACCAGCAAATGCAGAAAGGTGAGCGCTGATGGACAAGCTGCTGGCAGCCCTTATCCACCCACAGCCTCCACTGCTCTCCATGCCACTGCCAAGGTGAGCCCTCCCTGTGGATGCCAGGCACATGTGGCCATGGAGGAGCTGCCATCAGCCTTCCCACTGTGTGGGATCAGCCTGAGGGCCCTGAACACACCCTCACTGCTTTGCCTTCGGGAGATCCGACTGCAGCAGGAACAGGAATGTATGTGGAGGGAGCTGTACATCAATACTGCCTTTGCCATGGACAACTGCTACCATGCTAACAAGACCCCTAATTTCCATCTTCCACGAGGCCTTACACCAGCTCCGAGGGAAGTACCCCACGGCAGCAGCCACTGCACGAACGCAGAAATGCAACCCTCGGGTCCCCCACGCTGCTTGACATCTTCTGCAAATACGCATTTACGCAACAAGCTGTGCCCATGCAGTGCAAGTCAAACCTACGCACGTTTGCCAGGGGACATCGCCTCCAACTCTTGGGCTGGCTCCTTTTAACTAACTCCTGAGACATTGGAGAAACAGCTGTCAGAGAGCAACTCCTCTTTGGGAAGCTCAGGCAAGGCTGTCACTTGTCTCCTTTTTTGCAAGTTCCCCAATGCCATATTTTCTCCAGACAGCTCCATATTTATGTATTAAGCAAAAATGTTACAGCTATGCAAACTTCAGCAGTAATTGAAAATACTTTCATTAACTCCGTTTTGGATTTTTTCTGCCTTTTTTAAAGATTAAATGCAAGTCCTTATAAATAAAAATACAAATAACTTTAAAATGGACTCTTTTCTTACAAATGCTGAGGAAAACACAGTTTTTAAGTGGTTAAACATCTGCAGCAGCAGCCAAGTTATTCAGAAAATCTGGTTGTTATGCCAATGGATGTACACCTGCTCCCACAAGCAGTAAGAAGGAAAAGAAGATAGATTTCATTTGTTGTAAGGAAGAGAAGTCTGGACCTACACAGATACTTTTGTGTGGAATTTTCATGTGGCTACAAATATGGACCTTAATCAAAGTTAAAACCCAAAATATTGCGGCAAAGAGCCCAAGACAGGACTTTTGGAACAGTCCTTCTTTATCGCTTTCTCCAAGCACTCACGTCTGTCTGGTAAGAGACAGTCCTTTGTACCTTCAAAATCTCCTAGCCTGTGTATCATACACTGCTTAAACACAGGGGACTTCACAAATTATGCAGTTCTCCACAACATCACACTCTTCAAGACCTAAGCACACAGAAAAAAGCCTAGTGGGAGCATTTTAACAGTGTGTCAAGACCAAAAGATGGACAAAGAACCTGAATTGAGATGAAATAACATGAAATTTAAACACCAGGCCTAAAGCTGCATGTTTCACACATCCCATCTCAAATCTCATCTCATAATTCTGTTTGTATTAAAAAGGTGCTGAATCTTGTGCCTCAACAGGGAAGCTGCCCAAGCTGCCAGAAATTGGATTATTGTGCAGGTATCAGCCTAGATTTGCCAAAAACTTGGAAAATAGCCCTGTTAGGCACAGATCCTTGCAATTGTACAAACATTTAACCAAGCCATGCAGTTACAATGACTCGATAACCATTTTATTTTTTGGAAAATGTAGTCAGAGACAAATGGAGAAATGTGCTGATATGTCCTGGTGCACTCCTGCTCCCCTATGTCCCCACAGCAGCACTCTCTCTGTGACCACATTCTTGCCTGTGCATGAGTCCTGTCCAAGAAAGGAGGACAGGGTTACACCAAGCATTTGTCCCTTTCCTTGGTATTACCTAGTTGTGAAGTCTTAAATGATTCTGGGTAAAGAGTCTGCCTCTTTTGAATCATCATAGAATTTTCAAGCTGTATTTCTAGAATCAATGTTTTTGTAGATTAAGGTCAAAGTATTAAAAAAATGACGTGGACATAAATGAATACTTGGTTGTCAAATGTGGAGTGCCCAGCAACTGTTACAAGGACCTTACTGTGCTCTGCACTGAAACCCAAGCATCAACTAAATAACAGAGCATGGACTTTATTTGTGAATGTGACTTTCATAATTTGTTTCTGGTAAGACCAGAAGAACAGATGGCAATGTGACCCCCAGCATAAGGCAGCCATAGGATTGCTCTGAAGGGGCATGCATTCCCTGGGAGGAATCTTGTTGCCACTAGATTGCATCTTTTAGAAAAACACCCAGTTTGATGGCAATGAAGAATCCATCATCACATCTTGATGAAAGATTGCTTCAATTTTTGATTCAAGGCTAAGTTTTATGGAACAACAGAACCATAGAATGGTTTGGAAGGGACCCTAAAGATCATCTAGTTCCAACCCCTCTGCCATGGGCAGGGACACCTTCCACTGGACCAGCTTGCTCAGAGCTCCATCCAATCTGGCCTTGAATGCTTCCAGGAATGGGGCATCCACAACTTGTTTGGGCAACCTGTTCCAGTGCCTCAGCACCCTCAGAGTAAAGAATTTCTTCCCAATATCTAATCTACACTTACTCTCTTTCAGTTTGAAGCCATTCCCCCTTGTCCTGTCACTGCATGCTCTTGTAAAAAGTCCCTCTCTATCATTCTTTTAGGACCCCTTCAGGTACTGGAAGGCTGAAGGTCACCTGGAAGCCTTCTCCAGGCTGAACAATCCCAGTTCTCTCAGCCTTTCCTCACAGGAGAGAGAGGTGCTCTACTATGTTGTCCACTGTCTGCAGTTGTTCTTGCAATGAACAGCCCACTGCTGGTTGTTCACAAACCCCACCAGAATGGTGCTGCCTGCCAAGAGATGGCAAGTCACATTCTTTGCCTCTCCTCACACTGCCAGGAAGGTAATCAACAGCAGGGCAAGGCAGGAATGATGTACTGGCAACCAGATTTTGGTCTTGTGTGCCAACACTGCATGAGACAGACTTAAAGATCACAGGATGCTACATTTAGACAAATTGTGAATATATTGAAAAGCTTACCCTGACAAATGCTGAAAGAGACCTGCCTGCACCTGAAGTAGAAAGGATCTTTTGGTCTTGTGCAAAAACATCCAAGGTTTTTTTCAACTCTGATTTGTAAGGACTGATCCAAGACCACAGGAATAGATAGAAAAATGGATTCCATCATGTTTTGAATCAGACTGTCATCATAGAGTTACAATTATGAGGCTCCTAGCCACAAAGCTGCTGCTATTATTAGCTCTGCAAGCTTCCCTTCTTTCCACCTCTATAGCATGCACAAATACTGCAAGATTTGGCAGGCCTTCCTCAGCATAACAGCAAGTAGCGTGGCATTTTTCTCTGGTGCTTAATAATTCTCTTTCACAGATACAGAAACATTCCCAGAGTCTAGAAGTACCAGATATCATAAACAATTAAAAGCTTAAAATTACTTCATACAGTGCTCACAGAAAATGAACTTAAGTGTGAGGAAAACAATTGTGAAAAGGCATTCATTATTACACAGTCCATCTAGGATCTGCCAAGAACTGATGAAAATATCTTCAGGCTGATGTTAGTCCGATGAAAATTGGATCCAATCTTTCTTCCTTTTTTATTTAATTTTTTTTTTGAGAAGCAAAAGGGGGGGTGGGGAATGGAAAGAGACAGAAGGCTTGACAATGAAAATGCTTTTGACACTGATGCTAAAGAAACCAAAGCTGCATGTGATCGACGTAGAGTGTGATGATGAAGAATCTCTATAGCAGTGTATTAGCAGGTGTGAGGGAAAAAGGAGCCTGTGTCTTTTGCAATTATGTGGGATGGCTTGTCAGAAAGGAGGGAATCACTGGTCCTACCTTCCCATGAAATACAGGATCAAGAGAATATGCAATAATGTTGCAGATGTCATTAAGTTCTCTCTAGTTTTACTGTCTGTAACAGCAGAATTTAGTTTCTGCTTCTGAAGAGGAATGAGAGTCTCTCCAGTTAAGGCCACATCCCTTCTGGACACTCCCAAATATTTCTAGTTTTGATTAATTATCTGAAAATTCAAAGCAAACTAAGATTTGGACGGTCCTGGCAGTGGGGCTGTGAAGGAGTTCTGGTACCAGGAGTGCCTCAGGGATCCCTGGGAGACACAAAGCCCAACAGCCAACATGTGGAGAGGCACAGCCCTTTGTGCTGTGGAGAGCCATCACCCTGCCCTTCAGACAGAGCAGTACCCACTTACTTCCCAAAAACCAGACTTCTGTGCACTTCATTAATAGACAAGTGCTTGGAAGAGACACAGCTTCATCATTTCATGAGCATCCAGGCTATCCAGATGAATAGAGGAAACAAGGGTTTCAGTCTCTACAGAACAACATCTGGGCTAAATGTTACTGTCATGAGCACTATCCGCTTCAACAGTGCTGAAGCTCTTCTCTGTGACAGCCTGCTTTGTAGCCTAATTACAAGTTCTAGAAATACCAACTCAAATATTGGTGTTTAATCGTGTCACTATTACTTATTTACAAGCTCTGCACAACTCAAGGCTCTACTCCTCTATGTCAAACTCATTCTAATTCATGTTTACAGGCTGTGCTAGTGTTGAGTGAAAAGGGAAAAGCTTTTACAAAAATACTACTGAAAATAAGTCAGAATTCTGTCTAAAGCAGTTAGTGGAAATAACAAAAAAACCTTGCCTGATCTGCAGCAGACTCCCTAGCAGGTTTTGAGGCATTAAGAGATGTCTCTTCCCCAAAACAGACTCTAAAACACTCTCAACAGTAAACTTAGACAACTGCACAACTAAAAACTAAAAACCACACTGGTTTGGATAGACACAATTACAGCACATTAGCTCATTCAGCAACCTCCTCCACTAACATAGAAAGAATGCAAGAGAAATAGGGAAAAAGAAACCATTGAAATACATATATTGCTAAAGATCTACTAGAACATCATTATTTTGAGATGAAAAGTAGCAATTACAAGTAAATACCTAATGTGCAGACAAGAGCTTCAGGGAAATTATGCCCGATCTGACTGGTGGAACATTATACCCCCTGAGAACTACTATGTCCATCAAAATGTGAAATGCTCTGTAGGAACTTCTTGTTTCTAGTAAAAGAGGAAAAAAGAATGTTTATGGGTTTTGACAGCCAAGTGTCAGCAGTTTCCAGCAGCAACTCCTATAAAATACTATTTTCATGTTTGTTTGGGGGCTTTTTTTGCAGGTTTTTTTCTTTTCTTTTTCAGCACATGGGTTGCTTTTCTAGCTGTGGGCAGACATCAGACACATTAACAGTTCATGTAGTGTCATGTTTTATTCCAGATCAACATACTACCTGCATTCTTGGGCAGAAAACACTGCCTCAAAAACTGCTTTAAGGAGAGCCCAAGGCACAGCAGGAACTTACCTCTCTGTCACCTAAATTACAACTATACAAAACGTCATATAATCTGTACAACGTGCCTTCTCAGGACTCAGAGTCTGTTTCTCCAAGCTCCCTGTGGCTTGCTGCCATTTACTGTTTCCTGGAAGAAACCAGGCAATTTGTGAGAGTCAAGGATTTGGGATTTTTTTTCCCCTCCTCTAACTCAGACACAATTTCACTTGAGATCTGAAATGGATGCAGAGGTTGTAGAGCTGAGAAAAGCAATGATGTGTTGAGGGAATAGTTAAGTTGTACAGTTTGCCTTCTGTGATTACATTTTGGACACTAGCTTGCCATTAAGATAGCTTCCTCTCAGCCAGTGTCTTCTTTTCATTCACTTGTTTTTCCTTCTGCTTTCACTTATCTGCATTCTGTCATTAGGCTTACAGTGATTGACAGGTATTTTACTTTCCAAGAGAGTAATCAAATGTATTTTCAAATGTATTCAAATTAATCAGAGCTTACCAAGAGCTTACGAGTCATTCAGCTGCCTTCGAATGCCCACTCACAAACCAATCCACACAAATACAATGCTTCGTGTTCCCAATGCACAAGGTTTGTTCAGCTCTTGAAATTATAAATTGAGAATTAAATTCAGATGAAAGTTCCCTGCATAAATTGCCAGAGATAACATGAACTCTCCTTTATGTGTCTCTCTCTGAGCTAACAGGCTTAAAGTTCAGCTATAATATTGAAGAAAAGCAAACTAACCTGCAGCCCTGCATGAAAAGAGAATAAATCTTCTACCCAAGTAGGTGGCCCAGTATGGCTGCACAGCCATGCACAGACAAGCACCCAGTGCCACTCAACTCGTCTGTCCTTTCCCTGTTCAAGAGCTTGGATAACATTATGTGAGAAGGAAACAAACTACTTATAACCGAATGAGAATCGGCAACAGAAAAATTGCATTGCTTACTATTTCCCAAAGCAGCTGTCAAACCCCTTCAGCCCTAACTAACAGCCAGGAGCTTAAAACATTGGAGGGAAGACAAGAGTTGACTGTAGTGAGGTGTTTCAGACCTTCTCATTACAAGAGCTCCTCTAAATTCGCAGTTCCTACAAACCCTCTCTGCCAGTTTCCCACGGTTCAGTTGCAGCTGGTGATGGTAAGTGATGGCCCTGTTTCCTTATCAGTTGTCAAAACTGATAGCTGTCTCCCATCTGCTAAATCCACAGGTGAGCTAATTAGAATAGCCGAGGACTGACTGATCCCTCCAAGTAACTTCACAGAGAATCGTTTAAAGCTGAATTTCTTGATTTTCTTTCAGCTGTTTTAGTTCTGTGAAAGCAGACGCTTAAGTCCCAAGGTGAATGTAGATTCAAATACAGGCAGAGGTAGGTGCTCTCTCTCTTATCAGTGTATTTCATTCACACATCTCCAAGAGTTTTACAACCATTTCTCAATCCTCCCAATATGACCAGTGCCATTATTTTTATTACTTATGTAGCAGCAATGCTTAGGGTTGTATTGGGCTTTCAGTTTATATACACACAGAGCAAAGTGTCATTATTCAGTGAGGTGAAATGGCCTGTTTCATGGGAAGACATCACAGGCCCAGCACATATTGCAGTCTCATGTCAGCTGCACGAGTATTTATCAGGAGTTGAACTGTTACATGTGCAAGACATCCCTTCCTGATACAACTGGTGAGAGTTCACCCTTACAAGTTCCAGATAAGAGATCCTCAGTACAATTTGTCAAGTGATTGCAGACACACTTAACTTAAACATTCATTAATTTCTCCTGAAGAAAACACCAGCTCTAGAAGAGGAAAACCAGGATAATTCA
>NW_008240122.1:353091-380568 GCF_000691975.1 Corvus brachyrhynchos | reverse complement strand
CAGCAGGAGAGCATTATTTCTTCAAAAGCAGACTGAAACCCTCGTTTTAAAAACATTTTCCATCACCTACATTCAAAAAATCACAAAGTTAGATCTGATTATTGAAAACCTCTACACACCTTTTACCAGGAGCAGTAGGAACCGCAAACTCCAGACTCCCTGAGATCATCAAATGGGAATCTAAACGCTGCCTTTGACCCAGCCTTCGTTTGTATCACATCTCTCCCTCTTACACAGATATGGGCAGACACACATTCACAGTGGTTCATTCATCCCCAAACACCTTTTCAATCATAATTCAGCTGCATTTGCAACCAGTTTTGTTAAAAGATTTTGTTTAGAAAAAGCATGTGCTTGCATTTGACTCTTGGACACCACAGTCATGGTTTTGTTTACCTTTTTTTCCTGAGTAGTTGAGAGTACTCATAGACAGCAGAAGGCAAATTCCCTTTTCCCCTCTGCCAAAAGGATTTGTCACCACATTATGGGACAAAACCTCAGTTCAAGTTCCGATGTGCACAGAGACGCCAGGAGGGAAGCTCTCCCTCCCTTCCCTCCCTTGCCAGAGCTTTGTCCTGTGACCAGGTGACGGTGATGAGATGCCCGCCCACTGCAAGCAAGACACACGCCAGGATGGCTGAGGTTACCTCAGGGAAAGGTGTTCCAAGTCTCCCCTGAGCTTTCACTTCAGAAACACACACAGCAGGGCATCCTGCCTTCCACGCTACAGAGACATTCAGAGCCAGTGTTCCCTACAAGATGGGCTGAAGGAAGTTCTGCTTTTAAAAGTGAGGATTGGAACTGAGATCCCCCAGCTTCCCTCAGGCAGGTGACAGGACTGGTGCTCAGCCTGGAGACACAGGCCCTCACCAGGAGGTGGGACCCCCACATTCTGGCTCCTGCTTCAGCAAACGCCCTCACCACTGATTCAAAAGAAGAAAATTTCAGCTGGGGAGACAGTGACACCTAATCCCAGAACTCCTTCAGCAGTTTTACCATTCTCTTCATCTTCTCAAACCAGTGAGAAAAATAAACTTCCTGAACCTGAAAACTATCCCAGTTTTATTGAATAGTGCCCTCCTTCTGCTCTGCAACTCTAACCCTTCATTTCCCCGAACTAAAATGTTTCATTTCATCTTACAGACAGCTTTTCATTTAAGCTTTCTCCTCTTCTCCTATTTTTCCACTTCACTGAGACAATGCAAAACATTTAATTTCATTTCGTAGGCAGGCAGGTTTGAAGAGTTCAGCTTCAGTAGCTTAAGTGAGGCAGAGCACAGAGTGTACGCTGACGTGGTTACATGCTTTTAAGTCATCAATAAAATACTGATTGTTTAACTATCGTGCTTTGCCATCTCTACCTCTTCCAGGTTCTAATGTCACACTGGGCTAAACTTAAATACCTCAAGTGACATCTCCTTGCTTCCTCCTAAGGAGCATTGTAAAATCAGTTTTCTCCTTGATCCCCTGTTCTGAGATAAGAGACAGATGTGACACAGAGCTCGCCCTTGAGCAAACTGCTTCTCTTCTACTGGCAGTAGTGGGACATGAAGCCTTAACCTCTAAGCATCACTGAAATGGGATATATTTTAGTTTCAGACTTGTACTAGTATCCAGGAGAAGCCACCACCAAAGTCATATCTCAGTGATGAGTGATTATGAGTGCACTGAAGCTTTGTAATCTCAGCTTAACTCCTCCTCACACTGCTTCACAGGCTCTTTAGTTCCCCATGTGCATTTATGCTTTATATTTACATAGCATAATCTTCTTATTTTTAAAAGAAGAGAGGCAACTTTCAAGGAGCTTGTCATTTTATGTTTTGTTACCCATTTTCTAGTCTCATCTTTCACATGAACTGATTCTTATCGCAAGTGTAGGAATGTAAAACACCATCATCCTGATCAGAAATAAAGTCTGTGAGCAGCACGCTGTACTCTCATTTTCCTGAAAAAGGGAAGAACGGCAGCCATGGAGAGGTTGGAGAAGCTGCTGGAAGTCAGGTGGGTTTCATGTTGCCACAGACCCACGGCAGGTGCTGTGACATTCTGATTTGTCACCACCACATTGCGAAGTTGTGCTTGTGGAGAGGAAGTAAAGGTTTTCCATGTCCCTCATATAACTTGGGGGACACAACCAGGGCCTCAGGCATTTGAGATACAGTTGGGAACAGTTCCCAGTGTAAAGCATACCCTAAGAGTAGACATTTCAATGGTGCTGTAAAGTTTTTCTGTTATGACAATGACTGTACTTGACTACAGTATACTAATTTGTTTACTTGCTCAGAATTAAGCAAACAAAGGTAAAAATCCCTCTCTTCATGTCTCCCTGTGAGCTCTTCTCTCCTTTCTGCTCTCTCTTATGCCTTTGTAAGGCATCTAGTCTGCAAGAATTACTAGTCAAAAAATTCAGTTAAATTTGTCCAGGTGAAAAGATGGATGATCCTATACCACAGGCATAGGCTGAGACATTAAAAATTTATATCGAGGAAAGGAAACCATTTCCTTAGCAACTGAAGAGTGCAGCAGACACTTCAGCAGTTAAGTACAGGTAGAAGTAATACCAGACTCCACAAAGAGAGTATTTCAATATAGTGGGAACAGTCATTTAATGGAAAATGCTATTTTGAGATCCAAAAAAGAGAGTGTTATCCAAAATAATGTTAGTCGTGGATCTAAACTCAAGGAAAGACAACACCAGATATGGTCCAGTGCATCCCCCTGAATGTGAGTAAACAATGCTTAGATCAATCTGTTGTGTGTGCATACCTGAGAAAGACACAGCTGGACAATCTAACAGAGAGCTCAGAGAAAATAAAAGTGTTTGCACAAACAGCAAACCATGCCGAAGAATCTCTTCCTGACATTGTTTTCAACTAAGAGATTACAATCCTTGGAAACACAAAGCAGTCATCATTATATAACCAGCACCA
Source organism: Corvus brachyrhynchos (assembly GCF_000691975.1). Classification (NCBI taxonomy): domain Eukaryota; kingdom Metazoa; phylum Chordata; class Aves; order Passeriformes; family Corvidae; genus Corvus; species Corvus brachyrhynchos. The sequence goes on along the minus strand of NW_008240122.1, from coordinate 377,638 downwards.
GCAACTGAAAGCTGGATTTTGGCAATAGCTTCAGCATCCCACAGAAATGAAAAGTGCTCTTAATTTTTCACATAATGACATCCTAAACAAATGAACTGCTTGTAAGACCATTTCCTTTACTGCATAATAACCCCATTTCTCATGGGAACTCATCCACCATTTTGCATTTGCCACCTAACTTCTGTGCACCCACCTCCCTGCTGCAATCACAACTCAAGAGCAGGTGGACCCGAGCCATCGTCGTGGCGTTCTAATCACAGACTGTCTGGGGGCTGGGAAGGACTAACAGATTTTACAGGACTCAGAGGCTTGTCAAAGATACATCTCATCCTCCACCCCTGCTGTCCTCTCAAATGCCCCTGAACTCTCCCAACGTGCATCTTTATCACCACTCTGCCCACAGCATAGATTTACATCAGGCTTTATCTGGCTCTGTCCAACAGGGGCCCCACTGCAGAGGTTTTGGCACCAGATTCATAGAAAGCAGCTACAGTGCTTTCAGACCTCCATCAGGTTTCTCAGAAGTCCACAGGACAAAACATTTTATCTGGCGATGAAACGGCACAATTCCTACAACTCCTGGCTTGGGGTCTCCACGCTGACCCTGCTGAAGCAAGCCTGCACATGCACACACCTGGGCTACTCTGCACAAAGCAGGTTTGCATGCTTTTAATTTATCCATTTCCCACCACTTGGAGCTACTATTATATACCAAGTAAAATCTAGAGAAACTTTAAAGATGTGACTTCCAACCCTCCCTTCATGATTTTCATCTAATGCTGCACTTTCTAGCAAATGCTTGACTGCAAAGGCACGGAAGGGGCAAAGAGATGGTGCATTCATTACACCAGCACACTGGCAAATTTGCTTCATATTCAGATGGAAACCATTTGGCTCAGAAGCATCATTGCATAGTAAATCAGCTGTAATTTCCATTATTCTCATTGTGCTACAGGGGCATCCAGCCCAAAACGCCTGTTTGGCTGAAGTGGATGGAGCCACCAGGCAACTGCTGGATCCAGCTTTTGTTCTTCAGTGACAGAAGGCTCTAGAAAATGCTGTCAAGGAGGGCATGGCAATGCTGGCAGAGATCATTTAATCTCCCTAAACTCTGAAACCTGCTCACTTATAACTTCGATCTGATGCCAGCTCTCAGGACAAGAGTCCTCCTGGCAGGATGCCAGTACTGGAGCATCTCCTGATGCGCCGCACGCTTTCATTACGTGGAAAAGCTGTCCTCCAGCTCAGTGGTGGGGAATGAACTGCCCCACTGTGCTCCTCACCTGGGTGCCTGTCCCCATCCTCAGAGCAGAGTCCTCACGACCACCAGCCCCACAAACAGAGAGTGACACATCAATATGCAGGGCAAGCGTGGTGTCCTCGCTGCAGAGCAGCATAGAGAGGGGGAGGCAACATGCTCAAGGGCTCTCACTGCCTCCAAAAAGTGTCTGAGAACAGTAAATACACTGTCTGCCTTTGCTCTCTCAAAGCCAGGTCTTGCACCAAAGGAGGTCAAGAATTAAAATACTTGCCAACAGCCCTCTTCTCTCCCTGTCTGCTCCCCAAAGCTCAGCAGCAGAACAGGCAGAGCACAAAAACCTTTTTCCGGCACACGAAGTTGAACCCGTAAGGCCCCTCTCTCATGCACAGACAGTAGGGAGTGCTGGAGATCACCAAATTCACCTGCAGCCCATTTATCTCTAACACAGTGCCAGGCCTGAAACGTCTTAGAAGAGCTTGGGATAAAAAAAAAAAAGGAAACTATAATAATTAAAATAAATATATTTGACCTCTCAAATCCTAGAAGGCCCTTGGGAAGATTTGTCAGCAATGTCCTCTGCTGCTGAACACAGGCACTGGGAGGAGCAGGAGCTGCCTGCATGGGTGTGATGAGCAGGGTGGTGGGAGGTCTGCAGGCAGATGTGCAGACCTTGGCAGCACATGAGCTCAGCTGCTAACAGGCATTCCCGTGCAGACAGATGCAATAACTTCCCCAGCAGCTCCAAGCTCTAAGATATGTTTCAGTTGGGATGTTGGACTAAATGAAAACACCATTTGAACAAGTAGTGCTCAGGAATCTTTTCAATTTTATTTGCAAATTCACTTCCCCCCCAACAATCTGTCTTACCCAGTTAGAAAGAGCCCAATCCAGCTGCTATTAGATATTTTTCTAACAGGACAGTTTGCCAGATCTGGAATTTGAAACAGATTTTGTCTTTAATATTCCTTTTACTTAGTATTTGCTGTTTCATACATGACTTCTTAGGAAATGCGGTTCATTAATAAAGAGGATTATTTCTAGAACATTAGTTTGCATTAAACCAGCTAGAATCAAAATGCTGCTCTTCAAAATCACTATCCGCAGAATACTATAAATTGAAGAGCTGTTGCTTCAGTAAGTCATGCAATTTTTTAGCTTTTATCTTAAATATGACTATGTATCATCACCTGCTCTGCAGCCCAGCTGCCCCCAGCACACCGTCTGGAACTCAGCTTGCTAAAAATAAGAGTTACAGCATCATCTTCTGATTTTCCTTGCTTTGCTTTGTTTTTTTTTAATACATTTATAGCATCTGCATCCAACCTTCCAGTCTTGTTCAGGTGCAGGGGTGATTAAAAGAAGATCCTTTTAATATTGTTATTAGAACTTCTCCCCTGTGAGAGGCCCAGGTTTGCTGCTTAAAGGGTGTAGAGCTGCCCATGAACAGCTGGCTGCCTGCTGCTGCTCTAATGTGCAGATCCAGAAGGACTCAGCAGAGGCACAGGATGCTGCCATCGCTCCCTGTTAACTGAGTCAAATTACTTCACAGGGCATATTGTAACTAATCAGCACACAAACCTCATCTTTGCCCAGCTCAAGAGAAGAGGATTCCCCAGAGAGAAGGCAGAAGGTTTTCTGTCTTAATAGATGTTTGGCATATCATATTGCATTTGATTACCTTCTTAAATACATCATTTGCTGGATACATCTACCATATCAGAACTTTGAAGAAGCAGTCATCAGGCAGACAATGCAATTCAGATAAAGAGGAGAATCTTTATCTTTTAGCCTGTGCCTTAGGGCAGGGAGAATCTAGGCTTATCTCTGCAAAGGCATCCAGCTCTGAAAACACTAGGTCCTTGTGCCTGCATCGGTTACTGAAACTGCATCTTGCCAAATGATCTCCAGCACTGGTGCTAAAGCAGTGAGTCACTCCCAATTGCCCAACACTTTCCAAGGCATTTACAAGCTTCAATACAGCATTCTGTGCTTGTTCACAGATAGGCTTCTTCACATTCAGACCTGCTCAAGGACAAACCTACAGCAAGCAACTACTGACAGCAAAGCAGTGCTGAGACACCCCAAAATTTGTTGTTGCTGTTGGCTTTGTAGTTGGTTCTATTTTTCACAGTGTCAGAGGCTGAGCACTACCACATTAGTGCTGCATCCAGGACTGGGCTGGGCTCAACCCTGAATGGGAGGCAGGGTGAGGAAGGAGTGCAGGGGCTCTGCTGCCAGGTTCATGCAGCAATTCACTGACCAATCACCACATCTCAGATGTGAACCTCTACTCAACCCCAATGAAGTGGGAGTATGATGGCAAGGCTCAGTATGATGGCAAGGGTACCTCAGGAGACACAAAGAATCCTCCCGAACTGCATGAAAACATTTTGATGGCAGTGGTGACACCTGCCAAAGAGATGAAATCACACTCCAAACAGGCCACATTACCCTTTCTCTACACACACACCATTAATTCTCCTAGCTGCAGTCTGGCATGATGATGACATATCTATTTTGTGGAAAGGGAGCAAAAGACAGAAGAAAATAAATTATTTCTTAAAGGCTGCCACCGACATCATTTTGCAGAGATGTGGACTAGTATCTCCGAAGTCTCATAATAATACACTACCCAAAGGTTGCTCTTCCTCTTGTAGGCTTGGACTAAGTGATCAGAAGTTGTCTACGATAGCAGGCACTTACTGATACCAGGCACTGCAGAGGTCCTGCAGGACTCAAGTGCTGCACAGTGTCTGCAGACTGAGGCACTGATAGGGTGATCCGGCTACGCCTCACTGGGTTTGTCGCTAGCCACACACACAGGAGGTAAACTCAGAAGGCCTGTGGCTAACCAAAATGCCTCCACACACAGCCACAATTCACAGACCAAGCACCCAAGTGGAATATTGACTGGCCTATGTCCTCACTTTGACTGCAGGAACAAATCAGGCAACAAATTTGCAAATGCATCATCCACTGCATTGAGATGTGTTTTGCATGTAAGGGAACCAGGACTGGGATACTTCAGACTCTCTGTGGCTGAATGCAGTATCTCATCTATTTTTGTTTTTTGCTGATTTGCCCTGACCAAAGGCATGAGGGTCAGGAGTCAGGACAGAGCTGTGCTTACTACTGGGAAGGTCAGCACTCCTGGGCAGTGCAGGATGCAATGGGAAAATTTATCACCTCCGATGAGGCCATTGCTCCAGTGAGGTCTTTTAAACTCAGATGGTTATAAAAGGAGACCTAAACGCCTGACCAGGTGAGGGCGACAGTTCTACTGTCTCCTTTATGTTCTCAAAGATGAGATAGGGTCTGCGCCCTGCTGCATGTCTTCCCTCTTCCCGAACTTCACTGCCAGATTGAGCCCTAAATTTTGTGTTTAACTATAGCTGATGGCACCCTCTTAGCACTGGCAGTTTTAGGCAACAAGCAGATGTCACCGTGCCTCTAACACATTGGTAGACATAGCTTTAAAGCATCATGATTTTGTTGAAAACATCTCCAGTTTGTATTAGAATTACAAAACCAAGCAAGTAGAATAGAGACAAAGTTCAAAGTGTTTAACAGATAACAAATGCTGCTTCACAACACCCAGGAAATATGTGTCACAAACAAAAGGCTTGGAAAATCAAAGCCTGGCCTCAGCTGAGGAACCATCCATACCATCCATTTCCTGGCCGCTTTCTATCAATTCAGTAAATATCTTGTCTCCTGCACTCTGTCATATATAGGAAATGGTCCCAAAATCAACATAAAAATAATTGTCAGAAGGAAAAAAACCCTACAAATAATTCAATTAAAGTAACTGTCAAATTTTTACAGGAGTTTTGATACTGAGATGAATCACCATACTCAAACCCCTCCACAGGACAATTCCAGCATCTCTTAACTTTTTAGGTCTTCTCTCCCTATCTACGAAGATTTTTTTTTAAGATTGGATCTAGATTTAAGTCCAGCTATAGTGTCGATGTCACTAAAGATGTTTGGGTATGCTCCGGGAGCTCCAGCAGTCACAGTCCCCCTCACAGAAGGCTCCAAGACAAGAGCATTCCAAAGTTCCCACTGATGTAATGACAGTGAGGAGGAAGACAGAAGGTGTATGTGAAGCCCTTAATTCCGACTGGAAAACTAAGCACTGTCAAAAAGCAATCTTCCTGCACACATAAGAACCAGTAAAAAATACCAGTAAATTACATACTTTAGGATTTGATCTAAAATTTGTAAGCAACAGCAGTGAATTTCACCTTTTTTGCAGGTTTGTTGGGTTTTTTGGGGTTTGGTTTTTTTTATTTGTTTGTTGGTTTTTGGAATTTTTTACTACCGATCTAGGCTGTGGAACAAGCCTTAGTCTCTCAAACACCTTTTACCTGGGAATCTTAAGTAGATTCAACTTTGTAACATCTTCTGAGGCAAGGAAAACACTGCTTTTGCTGCCTGACTGGAGAGAAAAGAGAGTGAATAATCAGCCTAGCCTTTAAACTAGATGCCTGCAGTAGAAAGAAAAGCAATCCTTGTTTTAGCAGCAATACAGGATGTTCATTGTAAGAATAAATGTTCAAAGGAGTCATATATGCTTGCAGAACAGTTATAGATAGTGCACTGAATTACCAGTGCAGTAAATAAATTACTTTGACTTGTGTAATACAACAGGAATGAGAGGTCCCTACTTTTAGTTCACTGTGATGGGCTGCTTCCAAGCAAAAACAAAGACATGGTGGTAAAGCATCAAACTGCTACCATCATAATGGAAAAGTTAGGGCATTAATTTGACCATGCTTTACCAGACCTATGCACAGATAAAATAATTCACTTCAGGTAAATGCAAATGGATTTAACTCCCACAACGGTGTGCAGGTCCCACAAATTTCCATTACTGTAAAGAAGCTCATATTGCAAGGTTAAATTTCTCAGGTAGAAAATACTGCACCTATAAAGTATGCAATTCCAGAGACCATAGAATGCTTTGGTTTGGAAGGGGCCTTTAAAGGTCATCTAGTTCCAAAGCCCTTACCATGGGCAAGAACATCTTCCACTAGACCAGGCTGCTCAGAGCCCCATACAACCTGATGTTGAAAATTCTAGGGATGGGGCACCTACAACTTCTCTGGTCAACCGGTTCCAGTGCCTCGCCACCCTCACAGTGAAGAATTTCTTCCTAACATCTAATCTAAACCTACCACCTTTCAGTTTGAAGCCATTGCCCCTTGTCCTATCACTACCTGCCCTTTTTAAAATTCCCTTTCCAGCTACTGGAAGATGCTCAAAGGTCTCTCAGAGCCTTCTCTTCTCCAGACGGAACAATCATATCTCTCTCAGCCCATCTGCAGAGGAGAGGTGCTCCAGCACCCTGATTATCTTTGTGGCCTCTCTGGACTCATTCCAACAGGTCCAAATCCTTCCCATGTTGGAGGTCCCAGAGCTGCAAGCATTATCTTTCAATCACCAGAAGATGATACTTCAGTTTCTGAGTGCTGGGGCATCCCAGCAATTTCAAAATCAAAACCAGTTTGATTTAAAAGCTTAAACAGCTAAATTCTCAATGGAGCTGAACACCCTCAATCTCCCCATGGCTCAGTGGCTACACCAAGTGCTCGTCACTGACCTTAAGCAGTTTCTCAGCCTCTGAAAACCCCCAGGCATCCCTCCCTCACACACACTCAGAGGCAGGCTCAGAAACTGCACTGGGGTGAGGCTCAGGCAGACCTGCAGCATTAAGAAACCTCAAGCTCTGGTTGCCTCTGACAACCCTCCTGTCTGCCACGTTTCTTATGAAAGCCCTGCCCTCTAGCCCAGGGCTCCTGTGCTGATGAGCAGTGCTGAGTTCACCAGGTGCTATTTTTCACACGGCTTTGCATGACCTGTCTATCAGCCAGCAGCATCCAAACTCTGCACAGCCAACAGAATCATTTCCTCATGGACTTTCTGTGCTGCAGTAGCTTTATCCTTTCCAAAGATTAATGAATTCCCCTTTGCAGTGCCCTGTGACATTTTACTACCCATTTACCCACAGAAGAAGGATTGCAAGTCTGCTCCTAGTATGTACTCATGCTTTATAATCAAGCCAGACTGTTTCTGTAATATCAGTACATGCAGTTCATCCTTTAACTTAAATCAATATGGATCAAAACAGGTTATGACCTCTATGCAAAAAACCGCCAGGTTTGAGACAGTCTGTGAACAGCTGTATGGATTTTGTTGAGCCTGAAGGATAACTTTGTCAAAAGCATGGAAAGTTGCACATTTTCAAGTAGTCAGAAAAGAATGGAAATGCCATCAGCTAGTGTCAGTGCAAGTGCACCTTTTTTTTTATATATATATAAAAGTAGGAATTTAGGGAGAAACTATCGAACTATACTGTGATCTGTCTTCTTGTAAGATAGGTGCTTGTCTTTTGTCTAGGCAGCTCTTTAGGAAGAGCCAGGTGGGAGGAAGAAACAGCAATTGGAAGCAAAGGATTTCCTGAGAATAAGAATTCTATTTTTAAGAAATCTTTAAAACATCCAAGAGAAACACAACTGCATGCGGATTGACCTTTTTTTCTTTTGTAATGAGAACCAGCCCTTGAAAATAAAATAATTTTTAAAACATTCTCCAAAAGCCTTTGCATGCTAGGCCAGTAGATATTTTCCTTAAGTCTAAGGAAAACTGAGACACAGCATAGCTATTAATCAAGAAAATGTGGCTTCCGAAATGTCTGGTTTACCAGTTTGATGCATTTACATTGAAGAATGTTAAAAGCCCCGTGCAACGGAACAGAAACATAAGAGGCATGAGTCAGCAATAGGACAGGATCATCTTTCTTTTGATTTAAAAGAGCTTGAAGAAACTCTGAAACATAGAAGGATTCAGATGTAAGCAATTTGAGGAAGATTGTAATTTTTTCAATCTATACAGTGGGGACTGACTGGACAGAATTAATGGGTGTTTTGCAAAAGCCCTGCAGTCATAGTAAGATGATTCATGCTACACTGTTCTTATAGAGCATATGTGTATGGAAATCTGTATATCATATTTAAATGCCACAATATATTCACATTGTATGCAAGATTTCATGGGATCAGAGCAGGAAAGCTTTTCTACACTGAAAAAACATCATTTGCATTTTATTTTAATACAATTGATACCAAGCAAAGAACAGTCTGACATGCTGTGTAAAGCCACCCTCACCCTGAAAAGAAGGAATTGTCAGCTTTCCAACAGGTACCTGCTGTAACTCTGCACTACGGAGATGAGATGGCTAATGGGGATTTCATTCAATGAGGTGGCTAATGGGGATTTCACTCAAAACAGGCAGTGAGACACCACTGAGCTCCAGTAAGCAGCTACTTCTACTGCTGATGACAGGATAATGCAAGAATATCCTGGACAGATAATTTTTTGAGAAAAACTCCCAGTTTTTGTTGTTTGGCTTTTTTTTTTAATCAGATGATGTGGAAAAACTGTAGTCAGCTCATTTCAGATGATACAGAAAGGCCAGACTTCTGAGACTGGCCACACAGAACCACAGGTTTCCTCAGTCTCTGGACTTGTTCCGCCACCAGTGGCATTCATAGAATCATACAATCGTAGAATAGTTTGGGTTGGAAGTGGCCTTTAAAGGTCCCCTAGTTGGGCCCTCCTGCAATGAGCAGGGACATCTTCAACTAGATCAGGGTGCTTAGAGACCCATCCAATCTGACCTTGAATTTTTCCAGGGATGGGGCCTCTGCCATCTCTCTGGGAAACTTGTGCTAGTGCCTCACCACCCTCATGCAAAAAATTTCTTCCTTATATCTAGTCTCAATATACCTTCTTTTAGTTTAAAACCATTAACACATGTCCTGTTGCCATAGGCCCTACTAAAAAATCTGTCTCCATCTTATATACCCCTATTCATATTCTCCTATTCTTATTTTTAGGAAAACATAGTTGGAACATCTCTGTGAAGCATCACAGCATGATTGCAACACTCCCAAAAGAAAACTGTAAGGTGGGTATGGAACAGAAGCGAAGCTTCTTAAGCCAGAGTGAAATTAAATGTGTGACAAAATGGTTGAAGTGAGGATACCTGATCCTCAACATATCAAGATGGCAACTTGATTGTTTGGTGTACTAGAATCACATTTTCAGAAGTCTATTTAATCCCTTACAGATGTCATCGCTTTGTTTTGGTTTTCCTGCTAGACTGAAATCAGTTATCTCATACATTTTTAATTATTTTGTCCAAAACAGAACTTATTCTCCATTGGTTCAATCACTCTTTACAATGAAAATTTTAGAGGAGATCATTTTGCCCTGGCTTCACTTCTTTTATTCTGTGGGAAGGATGAGGATGCTGAAAAGGGGCTTATAAACCTGCTGTCAGCAGAGCAGGGTCTCCTCCGGTGACAGTGCTGTGACAGAAGCTGCAGGCTGCCTTCCTGCATGGCCACTTGCATTGGGAAAACTACTCTGGACACAAAATGGTCAAGGACACAATGCTGCTACAGGTGGTACAAGGCCTGGGAGGTTGCCATGACACAGACAGGGCAACAGGTTTGCTAAATTTCACTATGGGCCTTTCCTGCCCTTGATATAGCCAATTTAGGAAGGACAAGCCCCAGTCAAACCTCCCAGAGGGGCAAGCTCAGCATAGCTTCACTGAAATTACTGGAATTGTCTAAAGAGGAAAGCAGTTACCCAACTAACTGAAACCCCTTTCAGTAGTAATAAAACTATACAAAAATATATCAGTGAAAAAAAAACTTAGTAATTTTGGAAGATACTCAACCCTTATCTCACTTCAGAGCTTGGCATCATCACATTTCTCTTACCAATTTCTCTAAAGAAGTTTCACAATATTTTTTGTTATCACAAATATAAATGTTACAAAATATCTTTAAAGCTTTAGTTGAAGTAACTTCTACAGCAAGCTGGAGTTGGGAGGCCAAGTGCAGCAAGCAGCTGTAGTTAGAGCCATACTAGAGTTCTGAGGACGCCTGAGACACACCACTTACAGGATTAAGTTCCCTACAAGTCACCAGCATGTCTGCTGAAGTGCTACATACCTTTATAGCATAAGCTTTGAAAGGAAAAAAAAGGTTTTGTGACAAATTAAAAGATTAAAAATTTCGAGTATCTGAGAGCATCTTACAGCAATGTTCAAAAGTTGCCTCCATGTGGTTATTATTTCTGCCTTTATTCACTGACCCACATCACTTCCTTACTGTGCTGGATGTTAAAGCCAATGAGAGCACAGCCTTTTTACATTCACATTTTGCTCAGTCTGAATCTTTAAATGTCCCTATTTCACCATTCAAGATAAGTAAAAAAGTCCTACTGAACAGCAGTGCACAAATGAGTAATACTGCTGCCTATTGGATTAATCTTTAATTTATCTTCCTCACCTGAGGGATGCTTTAAAGCATCAGTTTAGGCTCAGACCTGCAGTACCAACCTGCTACAAAATTAACACACTAAGATGCAGCCCAAGCCTGCATTTTGGAGAGATGTAACTCTAGGGAGTGAGAAGTGGTCAGGAACCCACCTAACCCATTACCATTCTGTCCTGCCTTTCAAATCCTACCAAAGCTGGTGAGGAAGGCAAGTGTGTGCACACAAGTGCTGTTCTGGGTCTCTCTTCCCGCTCTAGAAAGGAGCTCCTTTGAGGTTTGCTGGTCCAAAGGCTAGGTGCGGATGTTCAAAATTTGGATGAGCATTTCCTTGGAGTTTTTAAAAGTGCAGACATGGAGGGGGTTTTTTTGGTTTTGGTTTTGTTTTGTTGGGGTTTAGTATCTCCGCAAATCAGGTCCAAAACCAAAATACAGCACTAGAGAGGCATATGGATTTATTATGGGCTTGTGGCTTCAGAATCCAAAAGACCTTATTAAAACACTTCTCACAGATACACACTGGATTTCCTATGAAGTAGATAAAGTCTTATTCCACTACTGGTCTGGTGACTCAAGAGAATACAATGCCAGTTTTCTTCATTGCAGTGCTTTGGCATTTAAACAGGTAAAAGATACTGCTCAGGCTCAATAAAATGGGAAATACAGGCCTTATTGCTCATCCTTATGAGATGAGCAGAAAGGGTACAACTTTTTAACCTTTTTTTTAATAACACTGCATTTGTTCAATTGTTGCTGAAAAAAACCTTCTCGTGCTTATATTAGCAGGCGTTTTTTGCATGATTTGTCCTCAATTCAGACATAAGACCCACGAAATGCCATTACAAAAAACAAATTAGTGGTTTAGGACAGAGCAAAGTGAGGGGACATCACAATTGAAACAACAAGCTTATGCCTTGAGTGCATGACCCTTGTTTAAAATACTTCATTCACTTCTGCACGATGCTACCCTATAAAAAGGTCAGATCTACTGTATTACCAACCTATAAATAATTCAGGGTTATAAAGCTTCTTATCTTATGTTGAAAATGCAGAGGGCACACAAGAGTGCTTTCTGAATAAAGTCTTCATAAACCTTGCAGATCAGAGAACATTAAACTGTGCTGCCTCTACGCCAACCCCAAAGAATGATGCAGTATTCCCTACAACAGGGCAGGTCCCTGGCTTCACTTGCACAAGGTCCCAGTGAAGATCCACTGAAAAGCTGCTCAGCCACCCCAGCTCCCAACCCACAGGCTGAGTGCACAGCCTAGGCTGGGCTCAAGAGCCAGAGAGAAACCTTGGATTCCCATGGCAGCTCTTTCACTCCAGAATTTGTGCCAGCACAAAAGAAGAGCCCGTGTTTTTCACAATGAGTTTTGGTCTAAATGCTTGGGAGAGAAAGATCCACTTTCCATCACCACAGACACAGATATTTATCAGAAATGAGGCTAATATTAACTCCATATGTCCATACTCTAAACCTGCTGCACCTGAAACTGAAATGTGAACACATTCTGCTGACAGCTCTGATGCCACTACCTGTACATTGCAATTTTCATCTAATGTTGCAACTTGCTTTCACTAGTTCCCTTAGCAGAGAAATTTTAAAGAGTAGCATCAGAATTTTTGTTTCCACAACTATTCCAAATATTGTAGCAAATGGCTTTTCAATTTGTTGAAGTAGACCTGATGTTAAACATCAACAGGCTAGCCATTTTAGAGTATTTATCATCTTCTGAAAATTGCCAACAAGAATTAAATCATCTTTCTTTTTTTCCTTACTTGTGACTTAGAAAATTCATTCTGATTCTGTATAAAACAGAATGAAGGAGATGGCTTTGAAAATGACTGGACTTTTATTAGCTAAATCAAAGCTAATTGCTTTTCTTTCTCAATGATGCTTTAAAATATTTGCAATAAAGCAAAAATATACCCTTAATCTGTTTGAACCATTTTTCTTCTTTATATATTTTCCCACTGTTTTTGTGGATTAAAAAAATGCTTCAATATGAAACATCTGTTTGACCTTAAGCATACAATCTGTCCATTGTCCCCTATGGAAAACATCAATTATATTGATTTTCCAGGTTTTTTTCCTTCTCTGCAATGGAAAATTGAAAATTACTTCAGCATGCTTAGACCTTAGACTAGACTTGTATGGCCCAGCTGGCAATTCTGTGGGCCACATTGATTCTTCGGGATTTTTTCTACCTGTGCAACTATCCTTTCCCCAGAAGAGATTGGGAACAGCTGTAGGGGATGAATGCTCAGCACTGACAGGTGACTCTGTGTTCTCCTACACCCCAAACTACAGTCACACATCCACTTTGGTGGCAGGAGTGGGGTTATGATGCACCTGAGATGCAGCCCACCACCAAAGAACACATTAGTGGGAATATGGGGGGAGACGGAGGGGAAGCACGATCCATCTCTAACAACTCATGGGGATGGACCTGCAATACTTGTATCTATATGCCACTATCACAACTGACTGTTTAAATATCTGCTGTGTGCTCTACAGGCATGCAAGAAGAAAAATCCTTGGTTTAAAAGACAGTGTGCTGTCCTATGCTATACAGCTACCACACAGAGACCGCCTGGAACTGGCTCCTCACATCTTTGAGCACAAGCGTAGAGAAATGAACTACCTGCCTACCTGACTGGGGGCAAAACATGAGGGAGCCAGTCCCTGCCTCCTACTCTTATGAACCAGCCACCCAACACAATGGGGAAAAACTGCACTGGTCAGGTCAAGTAACAAACACAATGCTTCTCCTGGAGGCGGCAAATTACAATTTTCTTGGAACAAAGAGGAGAAGTGATAATTTTTTTTTGGATGGTAAATCCTTTCTAAGGTGCTGTGAGGAGCAGCACAGCTACATACTGCAATTTATAGAAAGATGATGCACTGTGACCAAAGCCCATACTCCCCAGGTTAAATCACTGCTTCTACAGGACTGAATTCTACCAGAGACCTACTGCAATCAATTGCATTCTCATAGAATTAGAACCCCAGAACATACAGTGGCAGAGCAGCATCTCAAATGGGAAGAGGAGAAGGAAGAAAGCCTACAAGGAGCAATTGTCATTACTTTCCTTTTCTCAGTATTATTGTTCCTTTTCACTTGTTTATCTTGTTCCAAAATTCTTATTTCTCATACAAAACAGGAAAGTGGGTCCCAAATGCATTATATAAGTGCCTCGATAATACAGTCTTAAAAATTTAAAATAAGTGCTTACAATGTTGTTTTCATTTTATTTTGGTGAGAGAAATAATTAATATTAATGCAGGGAACACAGTATCATTTTACATTCATTTTGTTAGCTGTTAAATTGCTGTACATCCCCCACTCACTCTTATTACTCATCGCTATTTTCCTGCTCCCGTGGTAGCTGTAGGAGTGAACTCTTGGCTGCTGTCTGTCCACAGCACGTAGCTGTCTCTCAGTCAGCTTTAGAGCGTTAGCAGTCATGCTCTGATAAATCTGCCATGGTAGGAACAGGATTTGGTCTTATGTTACTTTAGCAGGATCAGAACTAAGCCTTGAATCCTCGCATAGGTTGCAACCAGAAAAAAATGCACAAGGATAGAGCTGTGTACGGTATCTTCTAATGGTCTCCAGAGGCAGGGAGCCATCTTCTTCTCACTCACTTTAAATTTCAATGGAAACAATTTAAATCATCCACTAATTTTAATAAATGTGGATTAGCATCGAACATTTTTGAAATGGACACACACACACACACACACACACACACACACACAGACGTGCCAGCAAGCAAAGTACCTTCAGTGCTTCTAGAGCCCTGCAGCACCTCAGGTTTGCACCATTTGTTATTAAGGCTATTAGGCAATTCCGTGGACAGGAGTCCTGTGTTGTGTGAGTCATGGAGCAGGGATGGACCGGGGGTTCAAATGAGTGGGACTAAAGGAGCCCCACTGCGGCACCACAGCAGAGCCAGGGACAGTGTGTCTGCCCAGGGAAGGCACAAGGGATGCTGAGCACGAGGCATCATGCCAGCAGCCTGACCTGTCTCCTTGGCTGCTGCCACACGCCAGGGACTGGCTAAAGTAAAGGTGATTGCAATGCCCAGCAAGCAGCTAAAAAGCACCGACAGCCCCTGTGCAGAGTTCTGCGGGTGGCAGCTGTGGCAACAGCACAGACTGGGTCCTGGGCTGCTTGAAGGCTTGAGGCTTTCCAGGAGGCTTTCTCCTCGCAGTCCCTGTGCTGAATGCCTGCTCTGGCAGCCCTGGCCAAGCCTCCTTCCAGGTGCATGGGAGAGGAGCATAAAGGGACACAACCTGCATCAAACCCCTTGTGTGGATATACCCTTAACCCATGATTTGGGGAACAGGAAAGCTTCCACTAATCACCATGGCCATGGTAATTAGTTTTGCCTCAGAGAGCCAAACATCTCACCTATCCAGCTGCAAAGACATGGCCCCTTCCACACGCTACAGAAATGGTGTGAGAGCAAACAGTATGTTCTGGAGATCCCACAGCACGGGACAAAATTTGCCTTGAGGACTTCCACTGAAGCTTCCTGTCATCCTCCAAAGACAACTGTGGCTTCATGTCAGCACAGACAAGCGTGATCCCCAGGTGGGGCAGAACTGTAGGTACAAGGTGAAGTTACAACTGGCCATAGCTACAGGTATCTCTTACTCCACAAAAGCAGAGCTGTACAGAGATAAGCTATCACAGCAATATGTAAAATGGAAAAGCCTATTTTGTGTAAAACACGCAGCAACAGAAGGATGTAATGGACACATCTACTGCTTTGTTTTCAAAGGAAATCTAATTTTTTGACATATTGAAGTACTTCAGAAGACAAAGGTAAATCCTCTGTCATCTCTAATCAGATGCAGATGAAACTAGAGAATGAGCAATGACACCAAAGAATATAAAATCTAGAGCAGTTAACTGCCTAGCTGAGTGGACAGTCCACTTGAACATTTGGGAATCACACTCTTTTTTCAAACCTGGCTGGTAACAGGCACATAGGCACAGAGCAAGATACGGGAGAGAGACTTCTCTTGGCCTTAAATGTCTGGCTATGCTACTCAGTTATTAATAGTTCCGCAGTGACTTGTGAAACTTAAGATATCTGAACAGGTAAACTTTGCTGCAACATTATGGCATTGGGAATTTACTGTTTCCTCATTATAAGGAAAAATATTAAAAATGCATTTTCTAAATAAAAATGGAATAAATAGATGGAAGTAGCCATTGCAACCACTATTTAACATTTTGCCTTAATTTTTCTTGGCCTTAAACCCCTCATTTATAAGAAAAGAGAGAATGTTCTTAGATGGTACACCCCAGGCACAGAGCTGGCTTGGAGGCACATGCTCTCCCATAGGCAGTGCCTGACCTCTGTTCTCTCTATTAAAACTAAAACTGCCATGCAACTAAACCAGATATAAGCAGTGAATGCCTGATGATCCACTTGCAGTTACACTTTTCATATTAAAGGAATTATTAAAGAAAAATAAACAGTCAGAAAGTGGCAGTTTTAGAGTAGGGCAAATGAAACTTTTTAGGTTTCCCTTACCCCCCCCACAGCTATTTCTGGCTTTGCTTTAAAACTGGCTGAAAGATGTCAGACATGCAAATTCCTTCCCCCAGCATCAGCTCCAAGAGGAGCAGAGCTGCAGCAAAAAGAGGAGCAGAGACCGAAGCTGAGCATCTGCTGTGTGAAGTGGGAGCTCTGCAGCCTCCACAGCTCTCCTCGCTCCTTCCCACCCCCTCTGCCCTGCACCACCCGCCTCTCCTGTGAGCCTTAAGACATGGGCCCTCATTCTTGATTTCTCCTTCCAGTCCTGCAGCAGCTTTCTTGGAGCAGAGTCGACTTCTCTGCTGGCAGGTGTACTGCTCTTCTGAATTAGGAACGTCCATCTCCCACACGGTTGTTACACAAAGCCTGAAATATTCCAGGTACTCTTCTCAGTAAGAAAACAGTGAGCAGTTGGCTATCACTGCTACAAAAGAAACTGCTACTGGATTGGGGAACCATTTGGGGAAATCGCAAAGGATCAGCAGAATAAGGGCAAGCAGAGAAGAGAAACTCAGCTCAATCTCATTTGTAAAGCCCTGGGCTGACTATCGCTGTACTTGCTGTGGTCTTTGGGGACCTGTGTGTGTGAAAGGGTAAGTCTGTAACGTATATGTACTTTCTCCAGAAGGCACCTTTTCAGGGAAAATGCTCACTGAGCTCCAAGTTAAGGAAGTGTGACTTCAGATACCATCACTGTCCCAAACAACATTCATTAAAATGCTTGTGCAGTTCATCATGTCAGCCAGCAGCTGAACACCCCCTCCCACCTCTTCAGAAAGCAGGAAAGGCTCATTTTGTTTCTGAGGAAAGCAGCATCAGTGTTTGAATTCAACAACAGTAAACAGTACTCATTCCTGTAGAAAAACACAAGCAAATCTCTCATGCCACATGTAAGCATGCAGCATCTATCTGACCATGAGGCAACATACTTCCTTCAGTGTGTCCCCTCAAAAAACCTGAGACATGTCCCTGCTTTCCAGCAAACTCTGGTGAGATGCTTCCCAGCCTTCCCACAGAACATGCAAGTTTTTTTTCAGCTCAGTGGTAGGGTTTTAGAGCATGAAAAGGCTTTTGGCACTGCTTTTGTACAACAGGATGGACCATTAATGTCCTTCTCCACATGCTGGCTACTCGACTAGGTGCTACAGAGATGTTCTCAACAACTAAGGACTGAAGTATTTTGCTTAAAAAAAGGACTGAAAAATTCTGATTAAAATTTGTTTCTGGTTCTCACAGGAGGCATTTTCAGAACCATGGCACTAATATGGCAAAGCTGCCCACAGTGAACTTGCAACAAAAGAGCAAAACAACAGGAAAGAGGATGTTAGTGGAAAAAACCCACAGTAGATAACCTTCCACGATAGGCAGTATCCATTTGTATGAGAAATTGTAGCTATTCCTTTAGTGCAGACCTCAAGGAACACAAGACCTAGCCTGCCTGGAGAAAATTGAGTACTCCTATCTGAAAGCTCAAGAGGAACAATCCACTGACACATACCTCAGCACAGAGTCAGCACCTGCCACTGAGATTTCATTCAAATAATTCCATAAATAACTGTATATACGTCACTTCTGTTGCATTAGTCAAGCTGACAGCTCTTGCTTATAAAATATAAATAGGATAACAACAGGATTAGTTCAGTTTCATCTAACTCAGCACTGTTAATATCTTTTCCTAAAAATGCACTCAAGAGTCTGCCTTGGAATCATCCAGGCATAACTTTGTTATCATGAACTAATTATTATAGACAGTTTGCACTGGCTACACATTTCTGTCTCTAGTAAACAGATTAAATCACTGAAAGATGTCTACAGCAATAATCATGCAAGGCTGTTATGGTGAAAACTCCATTTGCTGATCTTCTTCCTTAATGCTCTGGCTATCACAAGCAACTGATTCACTGGTGAGGCTGCCTGTAGGACTACCACTGAACATTCTAAGAACAGTACATTAGGGGAAAATGCTGACACCTTTCATGGAAGAATGGGAAAAATACAGCCTCAGTTGTGCAATTTTTACCTCACCATGAAAAAACAGTATCTCAGTGCTACAAGACACACCAAGGTAAAGAAAGTTCCTTGTCTAGTGCTACACACATGATCAAAAACAACAAATATGAGCTGACATACAGGACAAAGGAGAGTGGACAGCCCACAGTAATGCAGCAACAGCATTGCCAGTGACCTATCTACCAATGTACCATGACATAAATGAAAAACCCCATCTCAGTGATGGTTAATTTTCTACCTGAGCCTCACTGCTCTCCTATAAATTCTTCCCTGGAATTTACTGGAGTTGATAAGCGCCAAAGAGTCAGAAAGCAGGCGCACCACCCATACAAACCTTTTCCAAAGCAATTCTTTGCTTCTGGTGTTTTGGCAGCTCCAACTGAGTGACAATAAATCACAGCTGTTGGCTGAGTCAAGTGTTGCTTTAAATGCCATTGTCTGCAAAAACTCATACCAATTTACTGGTGCTATGCTCTGATGGATGGAAGACAGCAGTGTTGAAACCCATTTTAGAGTGACACCTTTACTGTCAGTATTTTGTAAACAATGTAGAGGCTGATCTGGATATCAAAGAGGAGCATGTAAACACTTTGTTACAGCATTTGTTAAAGCATTTTACAGATAAATAAGTAAATTATATGAAGGTATATACATAGAAATTGCAGTTAAAGGTCTTGGTTGATTTCTTTCAATCCCTCTGTTCTTTGAAGTAAAATTCAGTCTTGTAGAAACCTCACAGTATTGTGAGCATTTAACTGGAAATGGTTATTTTCCACTATTTGCTTTGATTATCTCCCACAGAAGCTTTGTTTTTCTCCTGGTGACAAAATAAACTTGGTGCAAAGTTCCAGAAATTAGTGATACATATCTGCAGAGCCTGAATTATAAATTCTTCCAATATTCAAAAAGAAAAAAGCAGAAGTGGATTATGTACACAATGAACAGCTTTTTACCTTGATATTAACCTGAGGGTTGAAACCAGACTGGCTCAATAATCCAAGACACACAAGAGTTTCCTAGAGCCACTTTTATGAAGAGGGCAAAAAAATGAATGCAGCCGAGTAGAATGGAAGTTGGTTTTATCACTCAGCTGTCTAGAAATTACCAGGTACATTCACATTACTGTTGGAAAACCATTATCATTAACAACCATATCGATTCCCACTTACAAAGAAGTCTTTGAAAAAGATAATTGCCCAGTCTGACTAGACAATTCCTGTTTAACCACACACAGAAGTATGTGGCATTGCAACCCCCTACACAACAGCGTGTTCTCTACCTTTGCTGTGAGTGAAGATGCAGTAGAGAAGCACTGTGTCCTTTTGTGATCTGTGGTATAATCCTTGTGATGGCACTGCTTTCTCCTTTAGTGCCCGCCCAGTGAGACTTAACACAGAAGGGTAGGTGGTATTTCTGTCTGCTCAAGCTTTGTGTCAACAAACTACATCCATCAAGAGCCTCAGCCTCATGGCTGTCAGCCATGTAAGCTGACAGCCAAACAATGGCTCTTGTTTTGAGATAGACACTTCCCCTAAAAAAGGAGCTGTTGGTATTGTTCTGCTGATCCTTTAAAAGAGGAGACTGTGATTGCTGAGGCACTTTGCTGAAGGGAAAACTTTGCGTCACTTAGGAGTCCCACTCAGATTTCATCAAAAGCTTGGAACAAATGCCATGGTTGTGCCAACTGGTTACATGGTGGAGCATACATCCAGAGAGGAGTGTAGCTGGTCAGGAGTGCTGAGCACACACACAAAAAGGCAGAAGCTGTTGCTAATTTTATTGATCTTGTTGCTGGTCTTGTGCCTACTGCCTAGTCCTGAAATCACTCTGTTTCAACCACTCGAGGGAGGAAGAACAGCTATCAGGCCAACACTTGACCCCACCTACACTAAATCAGCAGACAGTATATGTTCTTCCAAAAGCAAGTTTTGAAGAAGTTACAGCTCTCCCTGTGACTATCTCTTTTCTAGAAATAAAACTTCTGAGATATAAATGTGAAAGCACAAACCAGTAACAGTGTCACCATCTTCAACAAGGATAATTTGCCAGCAACTCCTAGACTCTAATTTGAGAAGGAAATAACTATTTAAATTACACTGCAGGTTCAACAGTTCATAACAGATTTCTCTCAATTGCTATGAGAAAAAGCTTTTCTCTTAGTTCTTTTATAATGCTTATTTGCCTTTTAACTAGTTTTCCTGCAGGCATATACTATAAAGCCATAAAAGTGGATTTTTATACTGCCATATCTTAAAAGCTGTGTGTCTGCAGCTACCTTAATGTTATTCTTCATTGAAGTCAGCACCATCAAATTTATCCTTTCATCATTCGTAACCCTCATGTAGCTGACACAACTGCATGAAGATCCAAACACATTTATTTCCAATGCATCTACATTTGAGCCATTTATTTTGCTTGACTGTTGACAGTCCTACACAGTAATAGAAAACATTTTTGATTAGCTGAAATAAAGCACCCTTCTAGCAAATGAAGTCTTGATGAGGGTGTCATTTTCTATCATTGACTGAATTTGTTGAAGTTCTCAATATTTAAAGTTGTTTAGACTGATTGTTCATCTGGGCTGAAATTTTATTCTTTTTACCTATTTGTAGTGCAGTTTATAAATTACTTGGATCCTGAATGGAACATCTAGAATGAGGTAACAGAAATATTTCAGTTATTGTAGACTCAAGGGTTTACATTGTCTGCTTCTCTGTGCAGTATGGAGCCAGAAAGATCTTACTCTTTAGAGTTTCTGGGATTACATTTTTTTTTCTATTTTAAACCAAGATCTTGACTTCTGCTCTTCGTCTGTGTAACATTTTCTACTCATCCTCCTATCCATTAGAGTCATTCAAAACTTACAGTTACTGCCCACACCATCCATCACCTGTGTTTATCCTCTCTGGTGATGTGACACAAACCAAACATTCTTCCTTTCTTCTTTCCTCCAGGCTAAACATCCCCAGCTTCCTCAGATGCTCCTCATAGGACTTACTCTCCAGAACCTTCACCAGCTTTCCTAAACCCTACACAGAGAATCAATAAAAAGCTAAAAAGTGAATTTCCCAAATAATTCTACAAAGGTTTCTTTTCTGTTCAAAAATGCAGTTTTAGCTAACTACACCCTACATATGTTGGGCCTCACCCTCTTACAACAACTCAGCACGGAGATCTGCATTGTCATCAGCCTGTGCTGCACCCTTTACACCACTTCCTTACTGTGCACTGGAACAGACTGTCCAGAGAGGTTGTGGAGTCTCCCTCACTGGAGATATTCAAGAACCTTCTGGATGCATTTGCATGTAATGTGCTCTAGGATGACCTTGCTTGCGACCCTGCAGGTCAATTGGAACAGGAATGCACTTCTCCCCTTCCCTCAGAGGAAAAGAAACATTTCAAACACAAAGCAGCAGAGAACTTCCAAAATCCCCCTGAAAAATTCATGGCCTCTCCCTAGTTCTGTTCCTCTTTTATGCTCTCCCTGGAAAATACCATCAGTGAGTCCAAAGAAGAGGGATCACAGGCTTGGGGACTGCTGGTGCATGGTCCTCAACTGAGGTTCCTTGACAGTGGCCCACCTTAAGGAACAATGGAAGGAGAGATGACATTTATGATTAAGGAGTATTTCAGTTTCCTTTGATGTTTAATTCCCCATAGACATCTTTTCTCAATCCTGAATGCTATTCTAAACATCAGCTCCTTGTTGCATTAAATGCCTCTGCATTCCCAGCACCAGCAAGCTCCGGCAACGTTCAGCTTCCAAGGCACTGAGAGCACAGGTTCTGCAAACTGAGTGGAAACAAAAAGCAGATTTGGTGTGCAGGGATGGAGGAGCGAATAGGGAGAGGTGTTCCCTAGCAAACAGTTCTGTGCTTTTCTATCTATAACATGACAGCCATGCTTTGGGGAGCACTAACAAGATCACTGCTAAAAATGGATTAGGAACAACATTGCTCTTCTTTGCTGGGTCATGCTTTAAATACGCTAAATAAAAGTCAATTCATTTTGAAATCAATGGAGAGTTAAATCACAAAACATCTTTCTTATCATCTCTTCATTGGAAATACTTCTGCATCGACAAAACCTTAAAGCATACACTCAAAGTTAGCAAAAAAAACCCTGCCACTTTTAATGAATGTTGTGCTAAGATTGATTTTTAGCAGAGCATAATCACCAAGATAAAGACACTGTTACTGGAAGCCACAGTATAAAGCTGAAATTCCTTTAACATTGACTTTTCCAGTCATGGGTAAGTGACAAAGAATCATTTAAACTTTTAAATGTTGGCCTTCTTAAAAGGTGAACTGCAGTAGTTTTGTTCTCTGGGACATATTTGAATCCCACTGCAATAAAGCCACGTTTAAAATTAGCTAGCAGCACAACTCTTCCATAGAATCATGAATCATGGAATGGTTTGGGTTGGAAGGGACCTTTAAGATCATCTGGTTCCGACCCCCCTGCCATGGACAGGGACACTTCCCACCAGACCAGGTTGTTCAGAGCCCCATCCAACCTGACCTTGAACACTTCCAGGGATGGGACATCCACAGCTTTTCTGGGCAACCTGTTCCAGTGCCTCACCACCCTCACAGTAAAGATTTTTTTCCTAATGTCTACTCCAAACCTACTCACTCTTCTTTCTCAAGAGGAGATAAAAAAAAATTCCTGCTTTTCAATACTACAGCCTTAGCAACAAAGATAATTTTTATGAAGCTGTTATTTTTACTGTTTGAAATCCATTAATACCACCATTTTAAACCAAGATACCCTATTTTTGCATTTTAATATGCTGCTTTAAAGAATTTATTAGGTTATTATCAAATAAGAATCTAGCCCAGGCTACAGAATAAACTTGAAAAGCAAAATGGCACAGACTCAAAACATAGTAATTTACCTTTTTGTTCTGTAAGAGAAAGATTTCACTTATTTGTCTGAAATGAAAAGAAAACAAACAAAAAATCCCTTAACTTATTCTTCTTGTGGTAAGGAATGACATTAGAGGTAGATACAAATCAGTGTTCCCCTCTCATTCTCTTTTGAATGTTCAGGCCAGACAGTCCATTGGCAAGAGGCAGATTTAGCACAGGGGGGTGATTCCAGTGATTCATGGACACCTCACTATTGTATAATCATGCAGAAGAGGATGAAGAGGCTTCAGCACAAATTGCTCATTTGTGGAAGCAATTTTAATTAAGAGCAGCATAAGAAAGTTGGTAGATACATTTAAGCAATAATTCAGGGGTGATGGATGCAGAAACACAGGCAGGACATTTGTTGCATAAGTCACTTGACTTGGGGTCTCGAGACTGACAAAAACAAGGAATGAGACAAACAGAAGAAAGCAATTCTAGAATAAACACTAAAAGTGGAGGGGCCATAGACATCCCAAGCCAAAGACTGTTGCACAAGTGTGTAAACATTTGCACACTCAGATCTGTGTAATAACAGAAAGATTTGACAGGGCAAAGAAGGGGGGTGAAGAAGGGAAATGCCAGACATAGTTTTCTGGTCCCTTCTGACTCTCCCAGCGCCTCTGGCTGGGAAATACCGTGAAACACAGAACTGACTCAGGAGGTTGCAGACTTTGCACCTCAAGCATAAATACCCTCAAGCAGGCACAATCCTAAGCACACATGGAATAAACAGAGCAATAAAACAATTCCTGTCAGCAGGACAGGGAAACATAGGCTTAGAAGGCAATGACACCTCCAAATCCAATCCTGTGCTGTCACAGACAACTGCAACCTCTTCATTGGCTTAACAAGTTCTCTGTTTGACCTAATCTGACTTTTACTCATCTTTAAAAGCCAGTTTCAACATCTCATCCTTTCCATAATAAGAAACCTGATTTTG
Source organism: Corvus brachyrhynchos (assembly GCF_000691975.1). Lineage (NCBI taxonomy): Eukaryota > Metazoa > Chordata > Aves > Passeriformes > Corvidae > Corvus > Corvus brachyrhynchos. The sequence continues at coordinate 353,599 of NW_008240122.1, read as the reverse complement.
AATTCCACCTAAATTTATCCATGATCAATGTAGGTCTATTTGGCATAAGCCTCACTCTTTTTTTAGTAAGTAGTGGTCATTAAGTCCTATTTTATTTCCTCTTGTAATTCACCACTATAATATATCTAAAGTAAGACAATGCTATTCTCTGCTTCTAAATTAAAGAAAACATATTGTCAGAAAACTATTTGACCACCAACTCTAAAAGAGTTGGAAGAACAGCATGTCTTAAAAGCCCAGCACATGAAAAACAGTGATAAATGATGGATGCCACATTGACCTTGTTGCGGCCCGTGGAGCATTCGTTGTGGCCAGGAAAATGTTTTCAAAAAAGCCAAAATTGGCAGCAAAGGCAGGCTTCCAGCTGGCTGGGAGGTTGCTCTGTACCTGTTAAGAAACAGCACCCTGTTTTCTATTAATTGGAAATTGTTGGGAATTCTCCACAATTTCTCCAGGTAGCTTTCAGGAATTTTTTTTTTTTTTTTTTTTTTTTTTTTTTCACCATTTT